>NC_135536.1:65215411-65545411 GCF_045843805.1 Urocitellus parryii
GAAAGGATTCAAAAGAGTTTTGCAGAGTCAAAGAGAAGCCATCTTAAGCTGCTTTTCTCTCTTTCTTATATCAATATAGATTTTTTCTTATTTTCTTAGTGTTGCAAATATGAAAATAGTGAATTCATTATTACCAGTTTGGATGTCTAAATCTAAGCTTTAGGACTCTGTCTTTTTGACTTGATTGGAATACTTTTTGTTCAATGATGGCTTTTTTTCTTCTGCTGCTTAATTTCAAATAAGACCAATACTTCACATGATTATAAAAAAATCCAGCTGATTCTTTAATGAAATTTTAAGGAAAAGAGATTTTTCTATCTATCTGTCCACAAAATCTCAGTATTTAGAAAGTCAATTATAAGAATATCTAAAGCCTAAATTTTCTTAGTGTTTTGTCCTATGTATTATTAGAGTAATATTTTATTTCCTCTTCCTCTTATATGCTTTATGTTCTTTCAGCTAATCATAACACTCTGTCATATCTGAAGTTATTTCAAAATTTTTTGGGGGTACTGGACATTTAACCCAGGGGCAATTTACCACTGAGTCACATCCCTAACCCTTTTTTAATCAAATGTTAATTTTGAAACAGGGTCTTGCTGAGTTGCTTTAGGGTCTCTTAAGTTGCTGAGGCTGGTCTTGAACTTGCAATCCTCCTAGCTCAGCCTCCCAAGTTTCTGGGATTACAGCACCTTGGTGTGCACCAGTATACCCAGTTATTTCAGAACTCTTGAAAAGTAATGTTTTGGAACTATAGTTTAAATTGCTAAGAAAGTTGTTCATCAGTAATGTAGAAAGTGTACAATTAGTTGAGTAGTAAGTTAAATTGAGTGGTGTTGCTGGAGAAAGACTCTAATTTCCAAGTAACTTGTACTATACTTCCTCAGTTTTAATAGTCCTTTTCTAAACAATATCATCACCTTTTCCTCTTGAAGCACTAGGATCTCTTTTTAGTTTTATGATTGTTTTTTATTTTTTTTTTAATTTAAAGACATTTTTAGGTTTTGCTGGACAAAATACCTACTTATTTATTTATTTACCAGGTATTGAACTCAGGAGCACTTGACCACTGAGCCACATCACCAGCCCTATTTCATATTTTATTTAGAGACAGGGTCTCACTGAGTTGCTTAGTGCTTCGCTTTTGCTGAGGCTGGTTCTGAACTCACAATCCTTCTGCCTCAGCCTCCCAAATTGCTGGGATCACAAGAGTGCACCACTGTGCCTGGCCTATTTATTTATTTTTATGTGGTGCTGAGGATTGAACCCAGTGCCTCACATATGCTAGGCAAGTGCTCTACCACTGAGCTACAACCCCAGCCCCTCTTTGATTTTTTTTTTCTGAACTGTTTGAAATTTATCAATGACATCACTGAAAAAGTAGATTAACTGCCATTCTCTGTGGTTTATATTAGAAAAAGAATTCTTATCTCTCATTCCATACAGGTCTAGTGTTAGGGCTGTGTTAGCTGTATTGTATTGCTTGTCTTGTTCTTAAGTATCCACTCAAAAGTTTTAAGTCTTTCTCTCTGGACTCCCTTTATGGACGTCTAGCTGAAGAAAATAATTCACTTCAGAAGCCATGTAGGAGGGTAATAAATGCAACCCTTTCTTCTCCATTTTCTAACTTGAAGGGGTGAATATTACATTTGCCTACAAGATTACTATAAAATCCTAGATGCTTATTCTGAGCAGTTAGAAAACCCTATTCTTAACTGGTCATCAGACTTCCATGTTGGTTTCTGATCATTAGAAGACATTACCCTGGCTTTGATGATGGTTGGCCGAGGATCCAAGATGCCTTGCATCTTTCTCAGTGCAGGCACAACAAAGAGATTACAGGTGACCACGGCTGATACAGGATTCCCTGAAAGTCAACCAAACAGTTATTTATAGTACCTACCATAAAATTTTGCCAAATAATGACATCTTACTATATCTTTAGTCATCACTGAATATGACAAGTGACTAACCACTGACTTCCTCTTCTGAAACACTTAGAACCCAACAGGATGACCAAATAAAGGTATAGTCAACCAAATGTCATGGAAGGTATAAACATTTGGGTCTTCCAGTAAAATGAAGAATTCTGATACCCAGAAGCTCTTTGACACTACTTATTTCTACTTTCCTGAAAGCCATGAATTGAAGGCCATTACTACTTACTAATCTTGATAATTCTTTTTTTTTTTTTGTGCTGGGGATTGAACCCAAGACTTTGTGTATGTGAAGCACATGCTCTACTATTGAGCGGCAGCCCCTTAATCTTGGTAAATTTAAAGCAGTTAAAATAAACCTTTAAGATTTTAAAATTACTATACTAACAGTGTTTTGTAAATATGACTTAAATATGAAAAACTACTGTAGTAACATAAGCTTGGTACCAAAAAATTAAAAAATATAGATAAGCATAAGGAAATTTACCTGTAATCATCTCTACCTAGAAATGACTTTAAATTTAAAAAATGACATCAATTTAGCCTGTTATTATATAAAATCATAACTTCAATTATCTTTTACTTACAAAAATTGGTTAAAAAGGACTTATTTTTAAGTAGCAGAAAGTGATGAGGGATACTAATATCAAAGAAAAAATGAGTTGCCCAACAGAACAGAACCTGGGAAGAGGATGGTGAACCCAACGTTTCATACACACTACGTAAGCACTCCACCACTGAGCTACATCTCCAACCCCCTTTTAAATTTGAAACAGGATCTTGCTAACTTGCCCAAATTGTCTTCAAACTACAATCCTTCCCCTCAGCCTTAGCAGTAGCTAAGACTATAGGTATGCATCACTACACATGGCTAGAAAAGCAGATTTTTAAGGAGAATACATTACTTTACCAATTGCCTCAAAAATACATCACCAATGATTGTAAAATTCCCACAATACTACTTTATATACAATTACTGTTAAGAAAGTAATTGCTCTTTATAAGAAAAAGAACTAGAAGGAAAAAGAATAAAAAGTTGTAAATAATGGTTATTTCTGGGTGGATGGGGATTATGAATAACATTTCTTTGCTTATCTGTATTTTCTATTTTTTTTTTGGTAGGGAATATGTGTTACTAAATAATTTTAAGAAGTTAAAAAATAGGGGGCTAGGGTTGTGGCTCAGGAGTAGAGTGTGTGCCTTGCACATGTGAGGCACCGGGTTCGATCCTCAGTAACACATAAAAATAAAGGTATTGTGTCCAACAACTAAAAAAATAAGTAAGTAAATGTGCAAAACTTTTAGGGCTGGAATTATGGCTCAGTGGTAGAGTGCGTACCTAGTTCGTGTGAAGCACTGTGTTCGATCTCAGGACCACATAAAAATAAATAAATAAAATAAAGTCATTGTGTCCATCTACAACTAAAGAAAAATATTTAAAAAATATGCAAAACTTTTAAATTGTTAAGATTAGTGATCTTTAAATATATGTCCTCAAGGAAAGTAGAAGTATACTTTAGAAATTGAAAATCCTCAGGGGGGCTATATGTATAGCTTAGTGGTAGAGTGCTTGCCTAGCATGCATGAGGCCCAGAGTTCTATCTCCAGCCCTGTAAAAAAAAAAAAAAAAAAAAAAAAAAAAAAAAAAATTTTGCAAAGTCTTGTTTGTAAACTGAACAACTTTGCTGTTTCTGGAATCCAAACATTTGTGTTGCTGCTGCCCTCTTTTGGTTCATTCCGGTTAAGCAGAGAAAATTTAAGTAGCAATTTGAAGATAAGGTTTATTTATTTATTTGGCAGATCATCAACACTTTTATTAGTAATGATAAAAATGTTTCCCAAAATAACGTTATTATACTACCACTGATGCTGTGTAGATTAAGTCAAGACTTCTGTAGACAAAGTAAATAGTCTCTTCAAGGCAAAATGAAACTTGGAGGAGAAATCCATTTCTTTTATCTAGTGGTTTTTCAGAGAAGTCAAGGGAACATTAAAGGCCCTATGGAGTTTCTTGCCATAGATATATGGTGAAAAAAATACTTAAAAAATTGATTTTGAAAGTGCATGTAAGCTGAATCACTTTTCTTTTTCTACAATCTGAACTTGTGAGGTTCTACTCACATGGGAGTAAGAGTGGTGATGGTAATGTTGTCAGACTGAAAATGTGAGGGATCTGGCTGAGATGTCACAGTATCAGTAGTCCCTCCTCTCTTTCCCTTTCCTCCTCTTTCCAAACCACCCCAAATCTGGCAAGGGCCAGAGGCTGTTTTATTTTTATTTGTTTATTTTTCTCCTGCATGCTAGGCAAGTGCTCTATGACTGAGTGATAACCCCAGCCCTGGCTTTGTATTTCTTAATTTAGTATTTGCACAAGTGAATTAAGCAAAATGCTTATAGTTGTGAGAGGTGATTCAACTGTTAATTTTGACAAATGTTCTGTAAAAGGCAGGTGCCTTGAAAAGATTTAGTGATAGCTAATACTTGATTATCATCTTAGGGTCTGGAATGTGCTTTGGAAGATACTCTCTAGTTAGATTTTCATACCATCCTGTGATGTGGACGTTAGTTTCATTTTATACACAAACAGCCTCAGAGAAGGTAAGCAATTTTTAGTTAGTAAAGCTGAGACTTGAATCTAGGACTTTTAGATTCCACTTTGAGTGATCTGATTGGGGACTCGTCAAATGAGAAGTCCAAAACCGTTTTGGTTATTTTTTCAGAAAAAAACAGAGAATAATTTCAATGATTCTTACCTGGTAGTGCAAAAATAATTTTTCTTACACCATCAATATCCAAAGTTGCAAATGTTGTTGGCAGGCTAGAGTAAAAAAGATTTATACTTGTTAGTGATTGCTAAATAACATGACAGTAAATTAAGTGCTCAGTTTTTCTGTTATGTGACTACCCATACATATCACTTATCATGTAAAAATACTTTTCTGTTGACTTACTTGTAAATCTATATACTCTGAAGTATTTCAGTACTATTTAAATACATTTTTTTAGCATCTTTTGTTTTCAAATAACCAAACTTCTTGGTTTTCTGAAATTCACATTCTTTTCTTCTTGACAGTCCATAGAAATATATTTCAAACACCAAAGCATCTATTTCCCCACCGTTGTAGTCAACAATATCTATACCATTTTTGCTGGATATTTACAACAATCATTCTTTTTATCAGAATACAGCCTGATATGTCTAACTGCTGATTGTTGAAGGTGAACATTTCTTATCCTTTTAAAAATTATATTCACCAGTATATATAAACCTCCTTTCTATCAAATGAGTTTTTTCTTAAAATATTTATTTTTTAGTTGTAGTTTGACACAATACATTTATTTTATTTATTTATTTTTATGTGGTGCTGAGGATTGAACCTAGGGCCTTGCATGTGCTAGGCAAGCGCTCTACCACTGAGCCACAACCCCAGCCCTCAAAGGAACTTTTGAAACATCTAAGTAAATAAAATACCATGGCTAGAACAGAATTAAAACAATAAGCTAAAAATATTATCAAATTATACTTCCTCAATATTCTGATTCGAACTCTTATCATAGGGAGTTCATGAGGGGTGAGTAGCATGGAGGAAGTAGGCAGTTGATATCAGTGATTTTTTAAAAAATTAATTATCCTTATGTGAAAATTTTGCTATAATCTTCTTTATATTACTGAAAACTAATCAATGCAGAATCCCTAGAGAAGGCTGAAATTTCCATATGGGTAAAATTTTATCCTTTTAAGCACACAAATTATTTTTATTTTTATAGGTTGATGATTCAAAACTGAATTATTCATTATTACTTCCTGCAAAAATATGGTGACACTGGCCGGGCTGGGGTTGTGGCTCAGTGGTAGAGCGCTTGCTTGCCTAGTGTGTTCGAGGCCCTGGGTTTGATTCTCAGCACCACATTAAAAAATAAATAAATAAAGATATGAAAAATTTTTTTAAAATGTGGCGATACTGGCATTTTTGATCATTTATAGCTATCATTAGTATAATCTATTTAGCAGATAATATAATACAGTCATGGTAGTTCACAATGGTACTACGGGCTATTTTCATCTAGAAATCATAACTTCACAGTGTTGTTTCTATGGTTCTCATTTCTGTTTTATTACCCTCGTTTTTTTCTGTCTTCCCTTAATGCCAGACTGTTATTTCAAACATTAAAGCTGGCTTCAGGAATAAAGGTCAAAGAGAAGGAGTAATAGTCACATTGTTGGAATGATAATATAAATTACTATTTTAAAATAATATCTAAGTATAACATCAACTATATAAGTCTCACAATAATCCCAAGAGGTGACAAGTATAATCCCATTTCATAGATGAGGAAAAAAGTGAGAGATTATACAATTTGGTCAAAAAATCACTGAGCTACTAAGTTGGGAAATAAAAGAGTTGAACCAAGGTTGTTTTAACATTATGGTTCATAAATCTTTGTGGGATGTTCTGTGAAGTGTTAGTACATGAACTTTGTGACCTCTATTTAGATCTTCTGAGACTTTTTTTGTTGTTGTTTACTTCTTGATTCTTTGCTGTGTTTTAGAAAAATGAGATTAGATTGTCATATAGATTTTTGGATAAGCAACTTAGCAATGATTATTACTGTGTGATGAAAATAATTTCCAAGATGTATTCTTGATAACAGCTATGCTCACTATAGATGACCATAAAATCAGTGATTGGTAGATTGGTTGATAATAATGCTTTTCTGAGTATCTTTGTCTCTAAAATGACAAAGGTAATTATATTGGAATGCACTAAAAAGAACAAAGCTAAACTGTATTTGAGCTTTTTATGTTTCCTTTTCTTCTACTAGTAATAATTACCTTTAAATTCATCTTACCTCTAGACAAGTATAAGTATAAAATTCTGACTAATTAAAGGAAGCCCACTTAAACTTAAATCACTTTATTATAGCAAACCAGCACCCAGATAATAAGAGTAAGAAAGGAATGCAAAATACTTCTTGCTTCTAGTGTACGTAAAATAAATTTCAATTATAAGGCCACTTAAATTTTGCATCTTGCAGATAGGTCATAATAGGTAACGTGGTTTCTCTAAAGGTACTCACTTTAAAAAGATTCTACTTACAAGGAAACATTGTGCTCTCATGCATTATTAACCCAAGTGTCTTACTGCTAATCTTCGAGATTTCTGTTTAAACTCTGGAAACCTTTTTTCTTGGAATTCAACACTTATTGTTCGTTTTGATCTCTTGAAATCAGAGTGTAACAACATTTATACAATGACTGAGGTCCCAAAGTATTTGTAATGAGTTTAGAGAGAATAAACATTAGGAACTGAAGAAGCAAGTAGTAAATACAAACTGAAAAAAAGCGTGAAAATTATCACCATAGGTGTTGCATTTTAAATAACAGATATTATGCAAATAATTCTCTCGAGATAAGGGCAAGTTATGTCAACTTCCTTCCTGCCATGAAAGGAAAAATTAATTCAGTTTTTGAGATTAATGGAAAGTACATTGATGTGCTTTTGGGATGTGTTCTTTCTTCTAATCAAATTAATACCATCTAAAGGAATACTATCTAAACCTAGCATAACAATATTTGCTTATGACAAAATATTATCCTTAATAAGAATGATACAAATCCCACAGTTTGAACAAAAAATGGCCCTGTCAGCAATAGCCACATTGGGGCACATTCAATACAGAAATATACTACTAAGATGATAAATTCTATCAAACTGTGGAAAAAGCTTTAGTGATAATCTTAACTTTATATAAAATGACCAAATCATGGAGGTAAAGCCTAATCTCTGTCCTAGAATTGAAACCAGGTACTAATAAATCGGGCATATTAGAAGGGCTGGCTTGACACTCAAAAGGCTTTGGGAATGTATTGATGCTTCCCATAGCTCCCTGAAAACAACTGGGAAGCCACTACTCCATTCTCTTAGAGCATTTGACAACATATCATTCTAAACTAATGCATCATTACTGTTGCACTTTACAACACAGAGGTGTGCTGAAATGCTCACCCATATGCCAAAGTCTTTGAAGAGGGAATCAAAGGTTCATTGAGTAGCAGGGCTCTGAGCAGGCAGACTACGCTTGAAGACATGGCTATTCATGTTTCACTAATACCAATGTTTGGCATTCTTTGAAGACTTACAATTAACTACAGAACTTCCCTCCACCTGCCCTTCCTTAGATTATTATTAGATTTTAGTAAATATGAAAATATTGGTATGTGGTTACTTTTTTTCCTCCCCAAAACAATGTGAAATCCCACTTATGAAGTATTCTTGTGAAGAATAAAGAAATTAGATCTAAATCTAATTAAATCTTTAGATCTAACTTTCAATCTATAGAATATATGGGAAAACAGGAACATTTTAAACTCAACCCATGGATATAATTAGCCAAATCCATTCTCAGGACAAGTGATTCAGTTTCTCTAACAATTCAGTGGCATAACCAAAAGGGAGAAAAATGTCAAAGAGGAGTAAATATTCTCATTTAATAGAGACTTAACTAAATACAAGGAGTGGAACTTACTTGAACCCTGATTCAAATGGAACAATTATAAAAAGGCATTCTTTTTCTTGACATGTGGGAGGGATTTGAATATGATAAGCATATTAGATGCTATTAAAATATTATGTTTATCTAAGAGAATGCTATGGTTATTATTATTTGAGATGTATACCAAAATGACATGATATCTACCAGCCCTCTCCCACCCTCCAAAAAAGAGGCAGGGTAGGGGGGATTAATAAAACAATTATAGACAAACATTGATAGGTACTGAAGCTGGGTGATGGGTACATGGCCCCGAGGGGTTCATTGTACTTTCTTCTTTTATGTGCATTTGAGAAGTTTCATACTAGACTGTTTAAAAAAAAGAGGATAAAGTAGTTTGGGGAGAAAGAAAAAGAGGAAAAATAAACTGGTCATGGGAATTAAAAAGGAAAACCTGCTTTGCTTTGTTTATACCAAATTCACTGATTCATAAGGAAGATGAATACTTATTTGAAATAGGAGTTGCACTTATTTCTTTTATTAGCACAGTTAACTTAAAACAGAAAATGTAAAAAGAATGCAATTAAAACTTGATCAGTTAGAGTAATCCCAACCAACCCAAGAGATAAGATTATTTTCATACCCTGGTTTCATAAAAACCCTGCCAAAATGGATCTGAGCATGAAGATCAATGTCCAGCACCTGCTTGAGATAGTCCTGCAAACATCAAAAAACAATCACTTTACTTTCAAACATTTTAATATCAGATTTTCAACACTTTAATGAAGATAAAATGAATTTATAAGATTGTAAAGAAACATCTTTTTATTTTAATGAAGATGATTTACTTAAAAATATGACTTTATTCCTTATTTGTTCATTCATTCATTCAATACATACTTGTTGAGTGTCTGGTAAATGTTGGTACCAATATAGGTGCATGAGGATATAGCTTTGAACAAAAGAGAAAATGTCTCTACCTTCATAGAAAGTACATTCTAGGGGCTGGAATTATGGCTCAGTGGTAGAGCGCTCGCCTAGGATGGGCAGGACCCAGGTTCAATTCTTAGCACCACATAAAAATAAAAAGGCATTGTGTTGTGTCCATCTACAAAAAAAAAAAAAAAGATTCATATTCTCTCTCTCTCTCTCTCTCTCTCTCAAAAAAGTACATTCTGGTAGAGGAAGCTAGATAATAAGTAAAATAGCTAAATAGCAAAATAGTATAATATCTTTACTTGATAGATTATTGTCTCATTTCAGACAGAATTTTATGCCCGAGAAAGAATGTTAACAAATATATCTTATGAAGTTATACCTAGGAAGAGAAGCCACATCTATGTGTCCTACCCTATTCTTCTTTTTTAAATTTTTATTTATTTATGGTGCTGGGGATTGAACCAAGGGTCTTGTGCATGCAAGGCAAACACTCTACCAACTGAGTTATATCCCCAGCCCCTCTATTATTCTTTATATATATATATATATATATATATATATATATTTAGTTGTAGTCGGACACAATACCTTTATTTTATTTATTTTTCCTGGTACTGAGGATTGAACGAACCCAGGGCCTCGCACGTGCCAGGCAAGCGCTCCACTGCTGAGCCACAACCCCAACCCTCCTCTATTCTTCTTAATGGACTTAAAACAATATACTTTCCTTGAAGAGAGACTTGGACATTTGCTCACAGATTACCAAATCTAAATAAGTCAATTAAAATGAAAAACAGAAGCAAACTGTGAAACATATTCTGCTAACAAAAACCTACACTACCCTGTGGTTATGACAACCCAGAGTGATCTGATAAAACCTGATCTTTGGAATGAAAGGTAACACTCATTGCCCTGCAGTTGGCTTTGTAAAGAAAAAAAAATTACAGTCCTTAAAATTTCTCTTAATTAATGCAACCTCTAGATCTATAACTGAATTTCTTCTCAGTAGATTAGAGTATCTACCAACTTGCCAAAATTTTTTATGTTTTACAAGCTATGTATGTGTGTTTTTATATATTTTAAGTCTATATATTTTAACTCTATATAATTTCCTACACATACAGACAATATATATTCTACGTATATATTTATATATATTTTAAATATCACAAGACATTTTGCTTCTTAATCCTTTTTGCATTTCCAAGATTCTGAATCCTTTTCCCTAAAAAATTCTAGTGCAGATCTGAACAATTTTTGTTTGAAAATTTTTTTATTTCATCTTCATTTTGGAAGATAATGTTTTGCTGGATATACAATTCCATATTGGCAGTTTCCTGAAATTTAGAATGCCAGTTCATTATTTTGTGGGTTCTATCATTTATGCTTAAATCATTTGTTATTTTCTTGTTCTTCTGAACACAATAGGTTCTACTGGAACATTCTATGTTGTTGGTTTTCATTAATTTTTCCATGATTACCTAGGTGTAGTTTCTTTGCATTTATCCTGTTTGAGATTAGAAGAGATCCCTGAAACTCTGGCTTACTGTCTTTTTATCATCTTTGGAAAACTACTAATATCTCTTAAATATGACTCTTTCTTTCCCCACTCCTTGAACTTCAATTATACATGTTAGACCTTTTTACCATATCCCCATATGTCTTTTATGTACTTTTCCATATTTTCTATTCTTTTAATAAAAATTTCATTTGGTTCTTCTCAGATTTGTTTTCTAGTGAAATCTATGTATAAGAACCAAATAAAAAATTGTTATTTTTTGTAAATATACAACACTTATTTAAAGTCCATGTGAGACAATATAAATACTGGGATCATTTTTAGGGCTATTCTAGAAATTTTTTTCTTCCCTTAATTTGTAGACATTTTGTTCTTTCTCTGGTAATGTCTGGTAATTAAAAAAACTAAAGCCCAAATATTACGTATAAAAAATCTGAAGAGGCTCTGGATCATAATACATTTCTTCAAAACTTATCCTGGCAGTTAGTTAAGGTAAACTCCAATTATACTGATCTTATTAGGGACTGAGATAATTTGATGGTAGATTTCTGTCCCTGTGAAGGCTAGTTTATTTCTGATATGTCCTTATTTCTAGAGCAAAACCCTTCAAGGGTTTAAACTGATTTAAGTCTCAAAGTTTGTGGCAGGTTCTGAACTCCTAGGCTGATAAAAAAAAATCTACTTATTTCATTAGCTTCTTAGCTACTCTTTTATGCTTGGCTTCTTGTTTCATTACCTCCCTCCCACCTCACTTTGGTTAGGAAATTAGTAAATTCTTTGAGGGAAAATATGGTGACCAGGTACAATGGCACACACCTGTAATCCCAGAGATTCAGGAACCTAAGACAGGTGGATTCCAAGTTTGAAGCCCTAAGCAATTTAGTGATTAAATTAAAAAATAAAAATAAAAAGGGCTGGTAATGTAGCTCAGTGGTAAAGCACCCCTAGGTTCAAACCCCAGTGTAAATAAATAAATAGATGAATAAACAAATAAGGTGAAAGAATTCCAGTTTGATTTCTCAGTGGTTCATTTTTCTCTGAGATCTTGGTGTCTTGAATTCTTGCTATCTTAGTTGTTCTCTTCAGACACTGCCTTTTCTTTTATTCTTCTTTAAAAAGTTTTCTACAGCTTTTATAGATGAACTTGATCTAAATATTCTGTTTTATCATAGCAGGTACAAAAATCTCTGGGTATTTCTCATGTGCTCTTACAGCACTATGCCCTTCTGACATCGTGCATGTAAGTTCTACTGCTCTTGCTTATAGTTCCTTATTGGACTACAAAGTTTGTGAGCCCAGGGACCCTTTCTATGTGTGTGTGTGTGTGTGAATGATTGTTTATATATATATATATATATATAAAATCAATGTATCCCTAGTGAATATCACATACCTTTCACTCATTCATTAGTTCAACAAACATATTTTAGTGCTTTTTGAATATCAGGAATTCTATGCTGAGGATTTAAGAGTAAACAAGACAGACACAATCCCTGCTACAAAAAGGTCATTCTATTTTACTAGGTGCAAACAGACAATATCAGGTAGAACAACAAATAAAATAACTGCCATTTTTTACATGTTATGAAAAATATAAGCAGGTGCTAGCATAATGAATAAGGGGTGGGGTGGAGAACAAGGAAAGTCCATTTTAGAAGAGATGGTAATATATTATCTATTCTTGAAGGATAAGAAGGATTCAGGCATGTGATGTGTAGACAAAAGAGAAATCTAGAGTAAGGGAAATAATATATGAAGGCTTCTAAAACAGTAAAAAGTGTGTCTAGAACTGAAAAGCCAACTGGAAGCAGTGAATGAGTAGGTCAGAGGCATAAGCTGTAGCTGCTGAGACAGGTAAAGGTTATTCCAGCAGGGCCTTAGGTTATGACACAGAGTTTGAAAAGCAGATGCTTACTAAATGAATGGGAGGAGTATATAATTTTTCTTGAAAAAAAATTATTGTTTTCAAAAATTCTCTTTTTAGATCTTTTAGAACAGGAAGGAGTGGTTCATTTTCCTGTGGCATAGGGAAAGCATTTATCAGATGTAGTGATACAGACAGACTGAGGATCACCATTGTTCTTAAATTTTTGTCTGCTTATTGAAGCAGGAAGAATATTTTGGTATTCTGAAACCTGGCATCAGATGAGAAGAAGAAAAACAAATAGATGAAGGAGCAAGGTCTTTTTTTTTTTTTTCAACTCTGGTAAAGACAAATATCAGTGTCAGAAAAGTTGTAAAGACTTTGAAACAAACAAAAAACATTGCTGGGTTTGTCTTTGAGCTATTTTATAGCAATTATCTGTAGAAAACTGATGTAAATGTAATGGACTAAATGTACCCCCCTCCTCCTAATTCATATGCTGAGAACCTAATCCCAATGTGATGGTAGGGCCTTTGGGAGGTAATAAGGTCATGAGTGGAACCGTCATAAATGGAATTAAAGCTCTTAGAAGAAGAGGCCAGAAAATTAGCTAGCTCTTTTTCTACTACATGAAGATATAAGGAGAAGTCAGCTGTCTGCATCTGACCTCTGGAGGAGAACCCTCACCAGAACCCACTGTATTGCCATCTTGATTTACAAATTTCCATGCTACAAACTGTGAGAAATAAATAAATATATGCTGTTCAAATTACCCAGTTTATGGTATTTTATTACAGCAGCTTGAGCTATGACAGTGAACTAAATGTTTAGCCAAAGAAATATGCAAATGAACACTGTCTGATGAATATAATTGAATACACCATGGGTATCAAACAGTTTTGCATCTATTAGCAACTTTATTTCAGCATTCCTGACTACCTGTGTGGGTGTTCTTTGAATTCCCTTTTGAATCAGTTGTAATATCTTATGGTTTCCATAATATAAAGTTAAATAAAATATGTTACACATGTTCATTTTACATATGTATGAAGTACATAGTTTAATCTTTAAAAATTGTACTTCAATTTTAGAGACTCCATTGAGATGCCCCACTGATTTATTTGATAGAATCAATTAAACTTCATTGCCAGATAAGTGTTTTTTTTTTTGGGGGGGGATAACAGGGATTGAACGTGGGCACTTTACCACTGAGCTACACCCCCAGTCCTTTTTACTTTTTGAGACAGAGTTTCACTTAATTGCCCAGGCCGTCCTCAAATTTGTGATCTTCCTACCTTACCTTTGGAGTTGCTGAGATTATAGCCATGGGCCACAGCAACTGGCTTAGAGAAGTGCATTTTATGGGTTGCTTGAACTTGGAAATAACTTTTCTTGGTTCCTGGGGTGAATTCAAAAGAGCAGTATAACTCTTTTAATTTCTCTATTTTGCCTTGGTCCTTTTTTTGTTTCTGTGCGCAACCAAGAATGTATTCCCCCATGTGACAGCAGTGATTGGAAATCTGGTTTTATGGCCTAAGCATGTGGTGATAGCTGTAAGTGGATAATACAAATCTATTCTTCATAGAAGACAGACAATCTAGTTTATTAGTCTTTCTTGTTTATTTCTCTTATTGTCCATTTCAAGCCCAAATTAAGAATTCTGTGCTTTCTAGGAAAGAAAATAGCCCTTTATTAGTATACAGATTAATTTATGAGTGGCTGAAATTGTAGAACTTAAGTGATCATGTTCCTTATGGGTCTAGGTGTCTGTAATCCAGAAGAGCACTTATCTTACTAAGTGTGTGATGTTTTCTTGTTTCAGAGAGGTATTCATAAATTAGATTATATTGTATCTTAAAAGTGCTCTGTTCTGATTGGGTTAAAGAGATAATAAACGCTTATATAAATAGAATATTTATAAAATTCTAGATAATAAAGAAACTTAGAGCATTTATTTATTTGTTTATTGATTTTATTAAGAGATGGTAAATAGCTATTTTGCCCAGGTTGGCCTCAAACCCAGGGTTCAAAGGCTTCTCCTGCCCCATCCTAATGAGTAGTTGGGCCTACAGACACATGCCACTGTACCGGGCAAGTTAACATATTTTAAATGTGCTACACTGAGAAAAAAAAAATCATACAATTTTAAGACTCCAAGTTCATATAGTGAAGATAAATCTTTGGCAAATGTGACTAGTGTAATAATTTTAGTTAATAAGAACCCCCCTACCACCAAAAAAAGAAAACTCATCCATATTATTTTCTTTATCAGTGTTAAATATAACAAAAAGTATGTATTTTATTTCAATTGGGTGTTTCCCCCCCAAATGAACTAACAATATTCTTTACATACCAAATGAATTAACAATATTCCCTCATAGAATTTAAGATTATAAGAATGTAAAACTGGCATGGTGGTGCACACCTTAATCCCAGTGACTTGGAAAGCTGAGGAAGTAGGATCACAAGTTCTAAGCTACCCTCTACAACTTAGCGAGATCTTAAGCAACTTAGCAAGAGTGTCTCTCAAAATAAAAAATAAAAAAGTGATTAAGCAACTCTTGAGTTCAATACCCTATACCAAACAGACAAACAAACAAAAAAACCAAACCAAACCAAACTAAAACTAAAACTGAGATCAATGAAGGAAAATAATTACTCTGAGAAACTTAATTTCTTTAGTTATGTTTTTTGTTTGTTAGTTTGAAGGCATGGGAAGTGTAACTGTAGAAAATTGTATTCTGTGTGTTTATGAGATTTGCTAGTCTGCTAAAATGATTATATATGATTTCTCAACTATCAGTGTTTTCTCAGAGAAATAGAAATTAGTTATTTTCTTAAACAGTATAATTAATATGGGTATTTATAATTATGCTAGGATTAATAATGACAAAGTATATATGTAAAAAGAAGTATAATTATAAAAAGAAGTATAATTATGTGTGTTCTTGTGTTTTCCAAGGGAAAATGATATTTTTTCTTTTTCTTGTTTTAGTTTTTTAGTTGTATTTCTTGTGTTTTCCATGGGAAAATGATATTTTTTCTTTTCTTGTTTTAGTTTTTTAGTTGTATATGGACATAATACCTTTATTTTATTTATTTTTTATGTGGTGCTGAGGATTGCGTCCAGTGCCTCACATGTGCTAGGTAAACACTCTACCACTGAGCTATAATTGCAGCCCTAATTTTTTTTCTTAAAGTCAAGTTCCCCAAATTTTTGGTCTCATGACCCCTTTACATGCTTTAAATTAAAATTCATTAATAATTTTTGTGTATGTGTTTTTTAACCTATAAATATTTACTGTATTAGAAGTTAAAACTAAGAAATTAAGAAAGATATTTGTTGGTTCATTGGAAAATAGAAATGATGAAGCCATTTCATGTTAATAATACAAGTAACTTTTTTGGGGGTGGGTACTTCAGGTTGAACATAGGGGTGCTTTACCACTGATCTGTATCCCCAGCCCCTTTTAATTTTCTATTTTTGGGACAGGTTCTCATTACATTGCTTAGGGTCTTGATAAATTGCTGAGGTTGACCTTAAACTTGTGATTCTCCTATTTCAGCCTCTCAAGTTGTTGGGATTAAAGATGTGCACCTCTGTGCCCATCAAATAATAAATTTTTAATAGATTGTTTTATAATTTTGAAGATCTCTTTAATGTTTATCTTAACATAAGTCTGCTAGTCTCCTGTCTGATGCATTCAATTGAATGAGATATCACGCATCCTTTAGCTGCTGGGAAAACTACACTGTATACTCAAAAAAGAAAAAGAATAAAAAAGGTAAATAAAGTCCTAATATTCTTAGGAAAATAGTTTTGACCTTGTAGGCCACCTAAAAGGTCTCAAGGGCTCTGGTACTCTTTATTTGAAAGTAAAGTGTCAGTTTTTACAGAATATAAAAGAGTAAAATCAAAAACAAAACTTTGAAAGTGACTTTTATTTGCCTTGGTTTATAGCTCTGAAATGAAACTGAGAAATACATAAAAATTTTAGTGAGTTCACCTCATCCCTATTCCTTTTTTATTTTGAGACAGGGTCTTGCTAAGTTACCTACAGCCTTGCTAAGTTGCTGAAGCTGGCCTAGAAGATCCTCTTGCTTTTTTGGGGGGTATTAATGCTTTCTCTATTATATGAAAAGCTTTAATTATTGTGTATTCTGCCTTTTGTGCTTTATGTTTGTCTCTAAGAAATAAAAAAGCAGGGCTGGGGTTTTGGCTTAGTAGTAGAGCGCTCATCTAGCATGTGTAAGGTGCTGGGTTAGATCCTCAGCACCACATAAAAATTAAAAAAAATAAAAAAGCAAAGAACAAAGATTCCTCATTTATGAATGAGTCAAACATTAAAAACATGTTATTTACAATCATGTTATATTTCAGTGTTGCTTTGAAAAATTAGGTAACTAAGTAATTCTTAAATACATATGATCCTATCATAATCAAGTACCCATTTCTCTTTTGATAACTCCTTTGATTTTGTTTTCTAAAAGTCAGACCTAAATTTAGAGGGGAAAACTCGGAGTATCTTTTACATCTAAAATCTTTGAAATTTCCTAGATAAATTGGGTGTGGTAGTGCATGCCTATAATCCCAGTAATTTAGGAGGTTGAGGCAGGAGGCAGGATTGAAAGTTCTAGGCCAGCCTCAGCAACTTAGCAAGGCCCTGTCTCAAATAAAAAACGAAAAGGGCCAGGGATGTAGCCTTGTGGTGAAGCACCCTAAATTTAATCCCCAGTAGGGGAAAAAAGAAAAAGAATTCTTGACCAGAAAAATCACAGGTTTGTTTTCTCATAAGAAGACATGCTGGAGCGGGGCTGGAGTTGTGACTCAGCAGTACAGTGCTTGCCTCGAATGTGTGAGACCCTGGGTTCGATCCTCAGCACCACATAAAAAATAAATAAATAAGTGAAATAAAGGTATTGTGTCCAACTACAAAATAAATTAAATAAACCAACAAAAAAGATGCTGGAAATAATTAGGTTTGTTTGATGTGCTACTATTTTAAGAGCTGTCATATCTGAGAAGATATGCTCAGTCTGCCCTAGGTTAGATTCATATAGGTAAAATTGTAATAATATGAAGATTTTCAAATTGTTTGCTTTATGGAAAGTCTCTGGAGATTTGACAATGTCCTCCATGTTTTTGTCTCAGGGAAACAGTGAGCAAAACATTTATGAAATTGGGCTGGGGATTAGCTCAGTGGCAGAGCACTTTTCTAGCATGCATGAAGCTCTGCATTTGATCCCTAGCACTACAAAAACAGAAAACACACACACACACACACACACACACACACCGAGTTATAAAATATATCCCAATACACAGTTTTACTTATTGGCAAATTAAACAGTCATTGAGAATTCATTATCTATAGAAAGTTTGTTTTATTCTAATGTTTGTCTGAAGGCTATGATAAGCAAGTTGATAATATGTGTCTGGGACAAGACAGATTCAGTGCACTATTTAATAGGTACACTAAACTACAGACATTTCAAAGAATAGCCTCTTGGATACAGTTTCTGTATTGATAAACTTTGGATAACTTTTATTCCACAGCAGTGGACTGAATCAGGAATTCCAGAGCTCTTTTGTTTGTAAGCAGATAATTTCATGAAAATTAAACTGCTAACCCAAGATCTAACAGAACTAGAAGACATAGGACTGAATGAAGTGTAAGGAAGATTTTACTGTGTATATTTATTTGGGATATTGGTAATTAGTTTAAAACATTTTTGTGGCTGCATTGCTCTAGATTTGGAAAACAAAGAAGGCTTATATGGTCAATTAATACTCTTGTGTTCAAATCTGGCTAAACCTACTGAGATTAACCCTTTTTCGTGTTCAATAATAATATCTGAGATACTTTGATCATCTGGGTGGTGGAGACACTGTTGGGCAAAAGTAAGAGACTTTGAAATGGGCAAAAAAGATTATTGCTGTCAATTTAGGTATCCTTCTGGCATATTTCATTATCTTTGAACTATTTTATCATTTTGTAGGGTGTGAGCAACTTACAGTAATGCATATGATTCTTTAGTTTTCAAGGCAAAAATCAGTTACTATTTAAATTTAACTGAAAACTTTCAGTGTTGTATAAAGATGAAAACTGTGAAAAAGCTGTGTGGGGGCAGGATGAGAAGATCTGTAGGGAAGCAATAAGCAATGGTGGAAGAGGCATTTCTTCTTGGCAGGAAAGAGGACAGAATTCTGTGGGTTCTGCAAGCAGTAGGGGCCTCTCCTTCCACTCTGCTTAGCAGGTAATTTGCTGGGGAGGTGGCCAGACTTCAGAAGAGATGGCTGAAGGAAAGAAGCTGGCTTCCCTGAGGCTCCCCACCTCCCCACCATCCTAATGCTGGTAGCATGGCCCAAAGAAGCAAAGACCTGAGATTGAAGGGCACATAAGAACACTCTGGACATTTACAGTGTAGACTAGACCAGATGTGTTTCCCTGATGCTTTCATGCTGCTTGAGCCCCTCCAGATTCTTTGGCATAATTCTTGGAGGAAGTGGGTCTCAGTTGTGGCTTAAATAAAATTTCCTGCCAGTTCTGTTGCATAGGTGATTAGAGTACAATTTAATCAAATAAATTTCTTGCATACCTAAATTTTTACACTTGATTCATGTGTGTCTTCTACATAATGCCTCTGGATCTTCCTTTATTTCCCTGTCTTTTCAGTGACTGGTTTTCAGGCTTTTCTTTCTGCTACCAAAGTACAATGAATTTCTTTTTGGGAATATAATTGGCAGGAGTTTGCTGCATGTTTTACTTCTTTCTTCCTGGTTCCTCTACCATCTCATTGTAGTTCAGAAGGTAATAAAGACAATTATAAGCTCCTAGGGCATACTTTGGCAGGCCCAGGTCCTAAAATCTCTCTCTTAGTAAATTAAAGGTGTAGCGTAAGTGTCTAACTGCACAGAATATAACATAAATAAAACCAATATACTTTATTATGTTGGCCTTATTTACTTGTAGTTTATTTGTAAGCAAATCCCTAGGATAACTGACATCTTTGTTAACAATAATGAGGAAGGTTAGGTTCACAAGTGTTCTGTCCTTTCTAAGGTTGAGCCATACTGCCAAGCCCATGTGTGCTATAAGCTTCTTGCCTCTCTAGAAGTACTAGAAAAGACAAACTTTACGTCTGTCAAATAAGTATTATCCCACAATTAAATTCATTAGAAATTAAGACAAACCCTATATGAAACAATCCCTGAAAATAACAAATTTGTCATATAAATAATCCTGGCTTCAGGATATGTTCTTGTGATACTGAGAGCAATCTTGTAGTAATGAAAATAGACAAGCTGCAAATTATTTTTTATAGTCCGAAGCAACTGGCTCTACTTGGAGCTAAAGACTTCTGGGAGACTTGGAGGAAAGACTAATCCAGCCACCTATCTGAGAATACTTACCTATGTTTAAATATTCTTACACCTGAATGTACTCTTGAACTGAGATTCTTTTTTTTCCTCTAGTTTTTGGTAGCAAGTGCTGTTCTCAAATACTCTATCATGAAAGTTTGTGAATGGAAGTTAGTAATTCCTTGTTCAGGGTATTGAATTCTGAATTTGCTTTCAAAGCCAATGCTCTCAAATTCTAACATTTGCTCTTAAAGTTCACTGTCTAAAGAGGCAGATTATAAATTTAGGCAGTTTTGTAACTACAGTGGGCAGGGACTAAGAACAAGTGTATAAATGCTAAATATATACTACATGTAAAATACAGCTTAAAATAAATCATATTCTTAAAAATATGAATCTTGTTATAATTTTCAGTTTAAGATTAATATGAGATAAAAGAAAACAATGGGAAGGAATTATAAACTGGCAAAACATTCTGTGATCTGAAATATTTTTGAGTCAAAACACAAGTTGGTTATTGTAGTAAAGAATATTTTACTTTAATAACATTCAGGCTGGGTATGGTGGTGCATGCCTTTAATCCCAGCTACTTGAGAGGCTGAGGCAGGAGGATCACATGTTTGAAGCCAGCCTGAGCAATTTAGCAAGACTCTGTCTCAAAATAAAATAAAAAAGGCTGAAAATATAGCTCAGCAAGTGTGAAGCCTGAGGTTCAATTCCCAGTATGAGGAGTGGAGACCATTATTCATGGATCCAATAATCATCACAGCTAACACATTTCATTAAGATATATAAACTTAATGACGCCAAAATATTCAAATTGGGATTTTTATAGGACTAAGCACATACCATGTACACATATACTTAGCCCCAAGAAATCATACATATTCATGTATTTATACATATATTCATTACATTATTATTAAAGAAGGGCAAAAGGAGTGTTTAGTTTTTTCTTTCTTTCACTTCTGGGAAGGTGAGCTAAAGGATCTTGTAAGGTCTGCAATAAGTATGTGGTGAGTGAGATATGTGGTTGGCTCTGGGAGATCATGTTTTAATTTAAGTGGACGTCTTGGGGTGCAGCTTATAGGTTTAGTGCATGCATAGGCCCCAGGTTCAATCTCTAGCACCTAAAAAAAAAAAACTGAGTAGAAGGGAAGACATTGGAGCTTTACCTTGGGCATAAATATCATACAAAAAGGAAGTCCTAATATACTAAAGTTCATGACAACCAAACAAAAAACAGAGGTCTCCAGGGAAAAAGAAAAACAAACAAAACCAAAAAAACCAAAAAAGCATTCTGCAAGTTGCAAGATTCTCTAGGCTGTTCCTGAGGTATGCTCTCTGACCTATGTGCACTGTATTCTTTTTGTAGAGACAAGTAATTTCTGAAGGCCCATGGCTTTCATCTTTATGGGGGACTGGTTAAAAATACCAGACCACAGTTAAATGACTGTAGGCAAGAATGTTAAAGGGGATAGATCTTTATGAGCCCATTTTTCATACCTTTTCCCCCATGGATACGCCCCCCGATGTGATGATGACATCAGCACGACTGATACCCTCATTCAAGGCATTGAGTAAGTCATCTGGGCTGGAAAAAATAAAGACAAATAAATTAATAATACATATTAGATATAGTGCCAACTTAAAACTGAACCAACTTATTCACTGAGTAGGCATTACCATGAGTACAGCAATAGATTTTGCATGAAGTGAAAATTAAAAGTGTCTCTGATCAATAGAAGCATTCGTCTTATTGTGGAAAAAGGATCTTGTAAATGTTCAAGTAGTGACTACTGGTGCTTTCACAGTGCTTTTGTCTCAGCAAGGCTGTCCAATGAGGGGAGCCAGTGTGGTGTTATAGGATGTCTAACAGTTTTGGATTGTCTAGGAATATCCTAGTTTCAGTGCTAAAAGTCACATGTCTTCGCAAATCCCAGGCAAACCAGGATAGTTAGTCATGCTAGATGTTGGAAAGATCCCATAAGTCTCATTAGAGGGAGTGACTTAAGTGAGCCCCTGAGAAATGGACTGGATTTTGATAAATGGGAAGGAATAGGAAAGGGCTTTGTATGCAAGAGGATCTGCACTATCAAGAGCTGGAACAGTGATTAAATCTCTTCTGTTACCTAGGTTGATGTGGATGATGGTTTGACTAGAGTAACAGACTTGACTGGAAATGACTGGTTTAGACAGGGTAAGGTATGATTTTACAGGGCCCTCACATTCAAGATTAAGGAGTTCATCTAACAGGAAATAGAGGGGGAATCCCTAGAAATATGAAGAGCCCATAGGTATTTATTGGGAAAAGAAAAGGTAGAGAGAAAAAAAAAAAGAAAAAGGATAAGGAAGGCAGAGGCTGTAATGAACTTTTCTGAGAGGGTAAAAGTTCAGGATGAATCTTAGGGATTGATACTAAGCACATTCTTGACTGTCAGCAGAAAAGGCCAGTGTACCAGGCCCTTTGATGACATATATGAAAGGCCTGGGGAAAGAGATGAAAAAGATGAAGGTCCTCATTATTGCATGTTAGGAGGGTTGTAAAACATCCCTATCTTGGGATTCATGAAGTGAAAATAAACAAAATCAGAACTTAAGGAGGGACTGAATGGCAGAGCGCAGCTGAAAGGAACTGTTAAACTGTTAAACTACTTTAAATCCAAGTAAAGTTCTTGGGCAATGTGACCTGAACCTAGAATTTCCCTTTAACTGATGGAGTGTAGAAAAAGTGTCTTTGAGGACTACATGTTCAGTCTCTTGTTTTTCTGAGAACTTCTAAGATAGAGGAGAGGGTATTTCCCTTTATATTACTTGACTTCTTTTCCCTTCTCCTCCATAGATATCTAACATGGTCATCTGAAAAGGAAATGATACTGGCTTCTGGTTTTCTAGTTTCTGCTTTTAGTCCCTCTTGAGGCTGAGCTGTATTTTTGCTCTTGAATTCCATGAGATAACTCTCTATCCTCCCATTATCTGAAGTCCCTCTTCTGTAAAGCTAACTTCAGCAGACTGTTATTTGAAATCAAGTGATCTCTAAATGAGACAGCATATGTTTTTCCAAATTTCTCATGACTGTGAAGCTTAATGTCCCCTCACTTTAATGCACAACTTAGTAAGAGAGGAAGAAGGAAAGTCAGGGACTACAGATGGTAAGAACTATAACAAGAATATCAATTTACTTTTTTATACAGGCATGAGAGAGGGGAGAAGAGGAACCTAATATCTATCAAATACACAACCTTCATAGACTTTATGAGATAAGCTAGTTGGTAGGTGGCATAGCACAGAGATTAGTACCATGAACTCTAGAGTCAGACTGCCTGAACTTGAATTCTGGCATCACTACTTGCTAGATGTCTAACCTTGGACAAGTTGATTACCTTCTATTTGCCTCATTTTTCTCTAAGTAAAGTAGGGATAATAGAATTGTTATGAGGACTTAATAGCATAACATATAAAGCACTTAGAATAGTACCTTGAGCAAATTAAGTTTTAAAGAAAGCATAGAGGTTGCCGTTACTATTGCTGTCGAACAGATAGAAGTTGTTATGGTTTAGATATAAAGTATCCTCCAAAAGCTTAAGTGGAGACAATGCAAGAAAGTTTATAGCTGAAATAATTGCATGACAGCCTTAACCTAATAAGTACATTAATCCACTGATAGGGATTAACTGGGTGATAACTGTAGGCAGGTAAGATGTGGATGGAGAAGATGGGTCATTGGAAGAATGCCTTTGGGGTACATATTTTGTCTCTGGTGAGCAAAGCTTAGTCTCTCTGCTTACTGATTGTCATGTCCTGAGCAACTTTCCTCTTCCACATCCTTCTTCAGATGTTCTGCCTTACCTTGGGCACAGAGTACTGGAGTTGGCTATCTATGGACTGAGACCTCTGAAACTGTGAGTGCCAAATAAACTTTTCCTCCTCTAGAATTTTGTCAGGTCTTCTCGTCACACCAGCAACAAAGCTGACTAAGACAGAAGTTAAGCACATGAACATACACAACAACCTGGAAAAATACAACTTTAGCACCTGGGCAGTTTTTATTCTGGAGAATACCTATGACTAACAGAAGAAAATCTTAGATTGGGATGTAAATACATTCACAGAGTATCATGTGGAAAGTCCAAAGGGCAAGATAGGCCACATCGAGTTTGAATAGTTTCATTTACTACAGGATATGAGTAAAATTTCCTTGTCCTTTAGATTGGCATGTCCAAGGGTATACTGGGATTGTTCTGGCTCTGAGAAGTAATCTCCCAAGGAGAAGGAAGAAAAGTAAAAGTTTGAAAAATGGCTCACATAAGGTCCAGCCTACCAATAAAGGACCCTTTCGAGTCATTCAGTTAATTGTTTATGCAACCACAAAATTACCCAGCTATTCCCTGAAAGTAAAATCTATGTGTAAAATTAGAAACTTTAAAAAAATTCATGGTATAGATTTGAAATTAGCTGTTTGGGCAAATATCTAAGAAGAATCATACTGAATAATGGGTATATTGAAAGTATTTTTGAATCAAGTATTTTGAACATATTTCTCATTAATCCTTTTAATTTTGCTTTAGGGAAAAAGAAAGGCAAAATCAATATATTGTATGGAAGCACTATGTGATATACATACAATAGGTTCCTGATGCTCAGAGTTCTGGACTCCTTGCCTTTCTGGATCACATTATCATTGAATTGAGCCAAATGAATAAACAATGGAGTAAGTGGGGAAAGCACCATGTAGACTGTGGTTCCGGTGAATGGCTAATGAATATTATCAATAAAATACGATTTTCTGCCATTACACAGAAACATTAACTAATTTCATTAAACTCAAAATATATAATTTATAACATTGATTCTATTAGGATTACTGTAAAGCCAATAGAAACAAAGAAGCCATGATATGTATATCATCATGGTACTAGTAGTCTTTGTAGGTGGATAAAGTATGGTTCTTTATTAGAAATAAACAAATTTATCAGTGATTTTCAAAAATTCATTATTTTCATATTATCCAGAAAGTTTTTTCCTATTTTATAAAACTATGGAGTCAACACTGTCCACATAAATTTTCTAATTTGCAGAAATAAATTAGAAGGGATTTTGTTCACAATCTTTACTATAATATACCATGTTTCAAAGAGTATGCTCAGTGCTACTTTCTACTCTGTGGCCAGGAGATTAATAAAGTCATTGACTCTGAAGTTGGAAAGGTTATCTTGTCCATCATCACAGCTGGGCCTTTTATTTGGGTCCTGCTCTTTCTGTTCTTATTTGTCCCTCTCTCTCACTCTACTTTCTGCTACATACTCTGGTGTTTGAGGATCTGGTCAAAGATCATGGGTGCTACAGATGCAGATCTGACAACACTTAAAATGATCTATAACTTCATTTATGTTGCATACTAGATCTTCACTTATTACCTCATAATAAATCCATAAAGTAAACTGAGTATTATTATATCCATTTTATAGAAAAAGAAAGTGATATTCAGATAGGCAAAGTAGCATATTAAAATCTAGTCAAAGCAGTAAGTGGCAGAACAGCTAGAATCACAACCTCTACCTCCTCATGTTTGTTTTATTCCTTCCCTAATCAGAAGTGATTGTGCATTTTTTTCCCCAGGCATATGATATGTAATAAAAGCAAGATTCTCATGAAACTGGACCCTTATGTAAGGTACCTTTTACCACTTGTGATCCTCTTTACCACTGTGATGGCAAGCATATGAGGTCCAAAGTGCCCTACCAGCTTCTTGAACCCTTAAGGTAAACAGGACTTTCAATAAAAAAAGGAAAACACTGTGAATATAAGAAGCCAGAACGGGAAGCTAGAAGAATAAGCACAACATTTAGTACAGCTCCTAATGAAATAAAAGCCTGGGAGAAGAGATAATTTAACAACAGCAATAATAATAACAACACAAAAAACACTAATGGATATTCAATTTCAACATTAGAAGGGTGTTATAAAACAAAAAAAATTCAAATTTAGTAGATAGAGGTGAGCATAGTCTCCATGGAAAACTCAAATAGTGGTCTAGAAGATCAAGTGTTGTATCTCCAAGGATTGTATAAAAATACAAAAAGATGGAAGTCATACAGAAAATAATAAGAAACTTGGAGGACACAGCAAGAGACTGATATAAGACAAACAGGAATAAGGACAAAAAGAAGGGGGGGGGGGATAGGAACATTTCATTTATTTGGAAAGAGCTGGACTTGAAGAATGAAAAGGTCTACTAAGTCCAGGTAAGGACTGTGAAAAAATACAAATGTAAGCATGTTTTGATAAAATTTTGTAATTTTAAGAATAACTTTTAAATCTTAAAAAGCTGCCAGATAGAAAGATTGGTTAGTAACAAAGGAAAAATGATATTGGCCTTGGGCTTCTTATCTATAATATAAAAAACTAGAAAACAGTAAATTAACATCAACATTTCTCTCAGAATAAAGGTGTACAACCCCCAAATCCTGTACCCAGTCACACACTTTCACCAGTCAGGATAGAAGAATATTTGTTAAAATGCAAACATTCACATAACAAATCAAGTAATGTTCTAGAAAAGTGATTGTAAATAAAAAAGTGAATCAAAATAGAAATCCCAAGATAGGGGAAGATAGAAGGAGAGAAAACAGTACTGAAATACACTCAGAGACACATATTCACTCATTTATAAAAATATATAGCTAAATCTAAATGGCTAATGATTGAATAAATTGGGTAGTTATAATTGTGTTTTCAATATGAATTCCTGAAGTTATAGAGATTTACTATAAAATAACACTTATAATAATACTCTAGAATTAAAAACATTCTAAAGCATTTAAATAAAGCATTACTCAGAATTACCTAAAAGTTGAGAGATTGGGAGGAGATGGAATGTAAAAGTACTCTGATGTTACTGCCTTATTGATGCAGGGAGTGCACAAGAGAAATAAGTACATCTTGTGGGAGCGATATAGTCAGCACCTTGTTTTTATATAATAGTGAATAAATATATATTTGATTATGAGTATCACTAATTGGAAGGAGAACATGAAGGGAATTAGAAGATATAGCATGTCTTCCAAAATAATAAGGTGATAAAGGATAGCAAGTAGTGTCTGAGTCTAACCACAACAGAGGAAAGGAAAGTTAGAAATAATAAAGTTGCATAATTCATAATAAAAAGTAAGATGGAAGCAAAAAAATCATGGGCATTATTTATAGCACATTTGGGTAAAGCAAGAAGAATTTTATGCTAGAGTTACAGTAATTTAAGGCAAATAAAAATTAGATTTTTTGTTTTTAATCTCAAATCCCATTTTAATATGATTTATAAGGGACAGACTTAAGAAATAAAAGACTGAAAATAACAAGTAGGGCAAAAAGTCACGAGGCAAATGTTAATGAATAAAAAACAGGAGTGCCAATGTTAATGTTAAAATGGATTTTAATGTCAAAAGAACAAAAAAGGATAAAAGAGAGTCAACAAATTGTGATAAAAGGTAAATCTGTAAAGTATATCTGTCTTATAGGATGGTCTCATCTCATCTCATCTCGTTTAGGCTTGGTGACTAAACTGCCAAATCTTTGTAAACTGTGGCCACTCTGTAAAAGTGCTGAATGAATCCTGAATTCAAGTCAACCTCTCTGTAGTAGCTTTGGGAATAAAGAGTAGTTAGTTATTACATTTGTAACAATATTGTAGAAAATACTGTCTGACCATGGAGCAGAAGATGCTACTTAACATTTACATAATCATGGTTTCCTCTTTGAGAAGATATTAATGCAAAACAGGACTGTGTATTAAAATATCTGAAAGGCTACCACGCAAAGGGTGAGTGAACTTATTTGGTATTGCTTCAAAGGGCAGAATTAGGACTAATGGATGGAAGAAACAAGAAGACTTTGGCTCAGTGTCATGAAAAATCATCCTTTCTAGATAGCCATCCAACAAGAGAATGTGCTGCCTCATGAGGAAATGCAATTTTTTCATTAAAAAACAAATTAAAACAAGGGCATGGGATGTGGCTCAGTAGTTAAGTGCCCCCGAGTTCAATCCCTGGTACCAAAACAAACAAACAAACAAATAAACAAACCTCAAAACAAAAACCTGATGGCTACCAGGAAGGGATTTTTTTAAATTTCTCTATTGAGTAAAGGCTGGACTAGTTGATAACAGAATTTCCTTTTAATTTTAAGATATTGTAAGTCTATAGAAATACTAAAAGTTACATAAATACTATTCTCTTTGCACATCAAGACTGAAGCATTGAGGGAAAAACTGATTTGAGCATTGCAATGAGATACTATCTTTTAGATCAAACTCTTTTTTTTTCTCACTTTGTGAACATTAGGGGCATTATTATTCCATCATTTGACTTCAGTGAAGGGGAAAAAAATACAAGTATCTTTTTTTCCTAAAGCCATGCCATTAATTTTCAACTTGGGAGATGGCTACCAACAAAAGTAACAACCTTGGGCTGAGGTTAGCGGTAGAGTGCTTGCCTAGCACATGCGAGGCCCTGGGTTCGATCCTTAGCATCACATAAAATAAATAAAATAAAGGTATTGTGTCCAACTATAACTAAAAAATATATATTTAAAAACAAAACAAAAGTAACAATCTTCCTAGAATTCTAAGTCAGTCCCCATGTCACAAAAGTATAAACTTAATAGTTAGAAAAAGAGAAAGGAGAAGTATATCTCAAAATAAATGTATCGGAGAATGAATGTGGCTTTCTCAAAACTATATGGACTAATCAGTTTCTGTGAAGGAAGAGTATAGTGTTTAGAGACTATAGACCATTTGTTTTTTGCTTTGCAAATCAGCAAGTCTGATTGCATAGGGGCCCTACTTCATTAAGAGTTTTTTGCTTTTTAAAATTTGAATCTGCCTTAAATGACTATAATCCTGATTCTGGCATATATTTCTTTTTGCTTTACTATGAAGTCTGCTGCAAAATCCAAAACCAAGACAGAGCATTTACCCAAGTTTAGGATTTGTAAATTTCAGACAGCATATTCAGAATGCAAATGCATTTTTATTTTAAAATATTTAATATAAACACACAGATGGACAACAGCTGCTAATTAGTTTTCTGTTTCATCTGTTACACCAACTGTAAGTTGTATCATTTTAAGATGAGTGATGATGACAGTTGAATGGTGAGAAAAATTCTAGAATTTGTAGATTAAGGAATGGTGAACCAGGCGCAGTAATTCCAGCTACTTGGGAGGCTGAGGCAGGAGGATCACATGTTTAAGGCCAGCATCAGCAGTTTAGTGAGACCCTATCTCAAAATAATTACAAAGGGCTGGGGGTGTAGCTCAGTGGTAGAGCATCTTTGGGTCAATACCCAGTTCCAAAAAAAAAAAAAAAAAAAAAAAAAGGAAAGGAAAAAAAAAAAGGAACAGTGACAGTTAATCATTTGAAGATAACAAAAAAGCTTAGGATATATATTAATTCTTCAAAGGTCAAGGATAAATTCCTCAATTACAAAATTTTCTGTGTGTCTACTTCATGTATGGAATAAAACTATACTATATATAGTCATCATTTTGCCCTTCATCAATTCCATAGATGTTCTTGTGCTAAAGAGTCATATAAAGAAAAAAGAGAATATGGTTCCAGTTTGAATTTTTAAAAAAATTTTTAAAAATTTTTTATTTAAAAAATTTTTTTAATATTTATTTTTAGGTGTACTTAGACACAACACAGTGCCTTTATTTTTATGTGGTGCTGAGGATCAAACCCAGGTCCTGCCCGTGCTAGGGGAGCGCTCTACCGCTAAGCCACGATCCCAGCCCTCCAGTTTGAAAATTAACAAGCTAGTGTAAACAACATTTGAAAGAAAATTTAAAAATGAATAAGCAAAATAATATCATTAATTAAATTCAATTATATAAAAAATTAAAATGAAATACAAATAGTGAGAATGATCAGAATTGGTTTGGGACAGTTAAGAAAGGCTTTCTGGAGGATATTACTTTTTATGAGGTGAGGGTAGGAAAATAATTTCTAGAGGTACAGTAATACCTAGAGGTTATTATTAGAAGAAACGGAAATATCAACTATAATAGCATTTTTTAAGGATTAAGAAAGGCAACTGTAATAGCCACTAAAAAAATCTTTCATAGTATGAAGAATCTCATCATTAAACATAAGTTTGTTAAGGTAGGAAGAATATTCTTTGTTAATCAAAAGAAAATGAGAGATGTTTGCTGATAAAGTGATCAGAAAATAAATCTATTATTTCGATTTAAAAATTAAAATTTTTTATTTTGAGCACAAAAGGGTGTTTATTCCATAAGAAAACCAGGCAGTTATAAAGACCAATTCACCAATTAAATTAAAGTCTAATTTCTCTTTGATGATTAGAAAATTCCTTTAAGAACATTAGGAAATAAGCACTAAGAAGTTAGGACACATTTGGTTCAAAAATTGGAAACTGTAAAGCACTGGGCTTTGCCCATGTAATCACCATACTGTAGTCTATCTTGGTAATTTCTGCTAAATGTGCTAGTTTTGTAAGAACTCAACTTACAAACTTGCTATCTCAGTACTTGTTAATCTTCTACTTCATGCTTTAATGTGAAGAGGCAGCTTCACAAATTGGCAACGTTGAGAGCAAGCAATTCAAATCCACTACGCAAGACTATTACAGAGGCAAGCAAACCAAGAATGATTTGAGTGGGGCAGGCTTTTGTTTTTCAGAAGGGGGACCCTTTTTTAAAATTTCCCAGTTCTTTAGGTCTTGAAAGGCTATAAGGTCCAAGTCAGCATTTGGTAAGCTGTATTAAAGCTGAAGTAGAAACACAACTCAATATTCATAGTTTTAGGAATGATTTAAACTCAATTAATGCTGAATTTTATTTTTAAAAAAGTTTCTCAAGTGGATTCTGTATATTTGGAGCATGATTACCACTTGTTACATTAAAGAGGTAAATGTGTAAGATTTAAGCCCAAGAGAGAAGCTCCCCAATATTTAAAATAGCCTTTTAAATTCATTTTATTTATTTATTTTTTAAGATGATGGAACATTTTATTTATTTTTTTATTCTTTTTATTCTTTTTATTGGTTGTTCAAAACATTACAAAGCTCTTGACATATCATATTTCATACATTAGATTCAAGTGGGTTATGAACTCCCATTTTTACCCCAAATACAGATTGCAGAATCACATGGGTTACACATCCACATTTTTACATAATGCCATATTAGTAACTGTTGTGTTCTGCTACCTTTCCTATCCTCTACTATCCCCCTCCCCTCCCCTCCCATCTTCTCTCTCTACCCCATCTACTGTAATTCATTTCTCTCCTTGTTTATTTTCCCATTCCCCTCACAACCTCTTATATGTAATTTTGTATAACAATGAGGGTCTCCCTCCATTTCCATGCAATTTCCCTTTTCTCTCCCTGTCCCTCCCACCTCATGTCTCTGTTCAATGTTAATCTTTTCTTCCTGCTATTCCTCCCTGCTCTATTCTTAGTTGCTCTCATTATATCAAAGAAGACATTTGGTATTTGTTTTTTAGGGATTGGCTAGCTTCACTAAGCATAATCTGTTCTAGTGCCATCCATTTCCCTGCAAATTCCATGATTTTGTCATTTTTTAGTGCTGCATAATACTCCATGGTGTATAAATGCCACATTTTTTTTTATCCATTCATCTATTGAAGGGCATCTGGGTTGGTTCCACAGTCTAGCAATTGTGAATTGTGCTGCTATGAACATCGATGTGGCAGTATCCCTGTAGTACGCTCTTTTAAGGTTTTCAGGGAATAGTCCGAGAAGGGCAATAGCTGGGTCAAATGGTGGTTCCATTCCCAGCTTTCCCAGGAATCTCCATACTGCTTTCCAAATTGGCCGCACCAATTTGCAGTCCCACCAGCAATGTACAAGAGTACCCTTTTCCCAAAGTCCTAGCCAGCAATTGTTGTTGTTTGACTTCCTAATGGCTGCCAATCTTACTGGAGTGAGATGGTATCTTAGGGTGGTTTTGATTTGCATTTCTCTGACTTCTAGAGATGGTGTATGTCCTCCTCTGAGAAGTGTCTGTTCAGGTCCTTGGCCCATTTGTTGATTGGGTAATTTGTTATCTTATTGTCTAATTTTTTGAGTTCTTTGTATACTCTGGATATTAGGGCTCTATCTGAAGTGTGAGGTGTAAAAATTTGTTCCCATGATGTAGGCTCCCTATTTACCTCTCTTATTGTTTCTCTTGCTGAGAAAAAACTTTTCAGTTTAAGTAAGTCCCATTTGTTGATTCTTGTTATTAACTCTTGTGCTATGGGTGTCCTATTAAGGAATTTGGAGCCCGACCCCACAATATGTAGATTGGAGCCAACTTTTTCTTCTATCAGACACAGAGTCTCTGATTTGATATCTAGCTCCTTGATCCATTTTGAGTTAACTTTTGTGCATGGCGAGAGAAAGGGATTCAGTTTCATTTTGTTGCATATGGATTTCCAGTTTTCCCAACACCATTTGTTGAAGATGCTATCCTTCCTCCATTGCGTGCTTTTAGCCACTTTATCAAATATAAGATAGTTGTAGCTTTGTGGATTAGTCTCTGTGTCCTCTATTCTGTACCATTGGTCCACCCGCCTATTTTGGTACCAGTACCATGCTGTTTTTGTTACTATTGCTCTGTAGTACAGTTTGAAATCTGGTATCGCTATACCTCCAGATTCACACTTCCTGCTTAGAATTGCTTTTGCTATTCTGGGTCTTTTGTTTTTCCATATGAATTTCATGATTGCTTTACCTATTTCTACAAGAAATGCCGTTGGGATTTTGATTGGCATTGCATTAAACCTATAGAGAACTTTTGGTAATACCGCCATTTTGATGATATTAGTTCTGCCTATCCATGAACAGGATATATTTTTCCATCTTCTAAGATCTTCTTCTACTTCTCTTTTTAGGGTTCTGTAGTTTTCATTTTATAAATCTTTCACCTCTTTTGTTAGGTTGATTCCCAAGTATTTTATTTTTTTTGAGGATGTTGTGAATGGAATGTTTTTCCTCATTTCCGTTTCAGAAGTTTTGTCGCTGATATACAGAAATGCCTTTGATTTATGCATGTTGATTTTATATCCTGCCACTTTGCTGAATTCATTTATTAGTTCTAGTAGTTTCTTTGTAGACCCTTTTGGGTCTGCTAGGTATAGAATCATGTCGTCAGCAAATAGTGATAATTTAAGTTCTTCTTTTCCTATTTTTATGCCTTTAATTTCTTTCGTTTATCTAATTGCTCTAGCCAGTGTTTCGAGAACTATATTGAATAGAAGTGGTGAGAGAGGGCATCCCTGTCTTGTTCCAGATTTTAGAGGGAATGCCTTCAATTTTTCTCCAATCAGAATGATGCTAGCCTGAGGCTTAGCACAGATAGCTTTTACAATGTCGAGGTAAGTTTCTGTTATCCCTAGTTTTTCTAATGTTTTGAACATAAAGGGATGCTGTACTTTGTCGAATGCTTTTTCTGCGTCTATCAAGATGATCATATGGTTCTTATCTTTAAGTCTATTGATGTGGTGAATAACATTTATTGATTTCTGTACATTGAACCATCCTTGCATCCCAGGGATGAATCCTACTTGATCATGGTGCACAATTTTTTTGATGTGCCTTTGTATCCGATTCGCCAGAATTTTATTGAGGATTTTTGCATCTAGGTTCATCAGAGATATTGGTCTGTAGTTTTCTTTCTTTGAGGTGTCTTTGTCTGGTTTCAGAATCAGAGTGATGTTGGCCTCATAGAATGAATTTGGCAGAGCTCCCTCTTTTTCTATTTCCTAAAATAACTTGAAAAGTATTGGTATTAATTCTTCTTTAAAGGTTTTGTAAAACTCCGATGTATACCCATCCAGTCCTGGGCTTTTCTTGGTTGGTAGTCTTTTGATTGCTTCTTCTATTTTATCCATTGATATTGGTCTGTTTAAATTGTGTGTATCATCCTGACTCAGTCTGGGCAAATCATATGACTTAAGAAATTTATCGATGTCTTCACTATCTTCTATTTTATTGGAATATAGGTTTTCAAAATAATTTCTAATTGTCTTCTATATTTCTGCAGCATCTGTTGTGATATTGCCTTTTTCATCCCGTATGTTAGGAATTTGAGTTCTCTCTCTTCTTCTCTTTGTTAGCATTGCTAAGGGTCTGTCTATCTTATTTATTTTTTCGAAGAACCAACTTTGAGTTTTGTTAATTTTTTCAATAGTTTCTTTTGTTTCAATTTCGTTGCTTTCCACTTTGATTTTAATTATTTCTTGCCTTCTGCTACATTTGCTGTTGTTTTGCCCTTCCTTTTCTAGGGCTTTGAGATGAAGTGTGAGCTCATTTATTTGTTGGTTTTTCCTTTTTTTTGAGGAATGACCTCCAGGCGATGAATTTCCCTCTTAAAACTGCTTTCATTGTGTCCCATAGATTCCGATATGTTGTGTCTATATTTTCATTTATCTCTAAGAATTTTTTTATTTCCTCCTTTGTGTCTTCTGTAACCCTTTGATCATTCAGTAACATATTGTTCATTTTCCATGTGATGTAGGATTTTTCCTTCCTTCTTTTATCATTGATTTCCAGTTTCATTCCATTATGATCAGATAAAATGCATGGTATTATCTCCACCCCTTTATATTTACTGAGGGTTGCCCTATGGCATAATTATAGTCTATTTTTGAGAAGGATCCATGTGCTGCTGAGAAAAAAGTATATCCACTTGATGATGGTTGATATATTCTATATATGTCAGTTAAGTCTAGGTTATTGATTGTGATATTGAGTTCTATAGTTTCTTTATTCAACTTTTTGTTTGGAGGATCTGTCCAATGGTGAGAGAGGTGTGTTGAAGTCACCCATAATTATTGTGTTGTGGTCTATTTGATTCTTGAACTTGAGGAGAATTTGTTTTATGAACGTTGTAGCACCATTATTTGGTACATAAATATTGATAATTGTTATGTCTTGTTGGTGAATGGTTCCTTTTAACAGTATATAATGTCCTTCCTTATCCCTTTTTATTAACTTAGTCTTGAAGTCTATTTTATTTGATATGAGGATGGCCACCCCTGCTTGCTTACGAGGACCGTGTTCGTAGTATATTTTTTCCCAACCTTTCACCTTCAGCCTGTGTATGTCTTTTCCAATCAGATGTATCTCCTGGAGGCAACATATTGTTGGATTTGTTTTTTTTAATCCATGTTACCAGCCTATGTCGCTTTATTGGAGAGTTTAAGCCATTAACGTTTAGAGTTACTACCGATGTATGGTTTGTACTGCCAGCCATGTTTGATTTTTTTTTTTTTTAATTTAGTTTGTTTCTCCATGATTAGCTTTCCCACGCCCTCTGTCATTACCAAGGCACTTCCCACTGATGGTTTTGGTTGTTGTTTTTTATTTCTTCCTCGTGCAGTGTTTTGCTCAAGACGCTTTGCAATGCTGGTTTTCTGGCTGCAAATTCTTTTAGCTTTTGTTTATCATGAAAGATTTTTATTTCGTTGTCGTACCTGAAGCTTAATTTTGCTGGATACAGAATTCTTGGTTGGCATCCATTGTCTTTCAGTGTTTGAAGTACGTTGTTCCAGGATCTTCTTGCTTTCAGCGTCTGTGATGATAAATCCGTTGTTAACCTTATTGGTTTACCCCTGAATGTAATCTGCCTCCTTTCTCTTGTAGCTTTTAATATTTTCTCTTTGTTCTGTATATTGTATATCTTCATAACAATGTGTCTTGGCGTTGGTCTACTGTGATTTTGTGTGCTCGGTGTCCTGTATGCATCTACAATTTGTATATCCGTTTCCTTTTTTATTTCTGGAAAGTTTTCTGTAATTATTTCAATCAGCAGGTTACTCATTCCCTTGGTTTGAATCTCTGTACCTTCCTCTATCCCAATGACTCATAAGTTTGGTTTTTTATGTTATCCCATATCTTTTGGATGTTTTTCTTGTGATTTTTAACCAGCCTTCCTGAGTTGGCTAGACTCTTTCCAAGATGATATATTTTGTCTTCATTATCTGACGTTCTGGCTTCTACTTGCTCCACTCTGTTAGTGATACTCTCAATTGAGTTTTTAATTTGGTTTATCATTTCCTTCATTTCTAGAATTATTGTTTGATTTTTTTATAATCTCTATCTCCTGATAAAGATGCTTAACTTCTTTTATCTGTTTATGTAATTTATTTTCAATGTGTTCTTTCACTGTTTGGATTTGCTGTCTCGTATCCTCTTTAAGGTTCCATTCCATCTGTCGAAGGTGTTCCTTGAGTTCTTTATATGACCATTTTTCTGATGACTCTAGGTCCTCCTGAATATTTAGGCTGTCCTTCATTGTTTGTACTCCTTTTCTTCCTTGATTTTTTATGCTGCTCATGTTACTTCTTCTTCTGTTTGACTGCTGTTACTGTTTACTCTTATCAATTTATTTGATGCTTGGGAGGAAAGATATTCGAAGGGAAGAGATATTAGAAGGGTTTCAATGAAGTTATCTCCTCCGCCCGTGATGTCAGTTCTCTGCCATGGTGGTATCCCATGCAAATGGTGTCCGTTCATTTCCTTTGCCAGGTGACCAATGCAACGGGTGGGTCCTGACTGTGTCTCCCAAGCCCTGTTTCAATCCTGTGGCCACTGCCTATGAAGGCTCAGTTGGCTTTTACCTCTGAAGAATGTATTTTCTTTTGTAAATATTCTCTTCCATTTAAGGATGGCACCCAGACCTGGCTTAGCAAAACCAGCAAGTGACTTGGAGATCCCCAGCAATGGAGGGCATGGATTCCTTGCTTTTCACAACAACTGAACTCTCCTGTCTTCTCCAAAGATTCCTCTTGTGTTCTCTTCTTCCACAGTGAAAACATTTAATTATTTTCCTGTGTTACATTCTTTCTTAGCACCTTTATTAAGAACCTCTCCTGCTGTCTCCTCCACTGCCTTAAATTCATTTTAATTTTCACTTCTTTCTTTCCCCTAAGATCCTTTTCTTCAGAAATATAAAACAAGTCATCCCAGTCACAAAACTTTTGCATTGTGCAATTTTCAGGGATTCATTTTGTTAGGTTCAGAGACACACAGATGGCAGAAACAGAGTATTAGAAAGAAGCTGCTGTAGGAAAAGACAAGGAGACAGTCCTATCCCTGTTTAAAATAAACCCCATTATCATGACAACTGAGGACTTATCACCATTACAACTCCTGCCATAGGTTCAAATTTTAAAATGACCAATGGGAGTAAAATGGCAGTATTCTAATTAGGTTTTCTAAAGTAAACAATGGGGGGAACTGGAAAGTATTCTAATCAGTATCATATGGCAGCCAATGAGAGAAAATGGGGTGAGGTCTTTAATATGATCTGTATAGGGAAGAGAATGCCCCATAGTTCAGGATACAAGACCCAGATTTCCAAACATTGAGGTTTTGAGCCTCTCTATTTTGCTCGCCCACTCTGCTTTACCTAACAGAGTAATGTCTTCACCTTCAAGCCTATATAAGGGCTCAGGAGGCTGGGGTAGGAGGATCTTGAGTCAAAGCTAGGCTCAGCAACGGGGAGGCATTAGGCAACTCAGTGAGACCCTGTCTCTAAATATAATACAAAATAGGGCTGAGGATGTGGCTCAGTGGTTGAGTGCCCCTGAGTTTAATCCCTGTTACCAAAATCAAAACCAAAACCCAAAAATAATCAGAGATGCACATATGTCCAAATGACCAATATCTTGAGTAAATTCTGGCCTCACTGTATTAGCTGGCACATATAGTACTCTGTACTTATATATTTATCCAAACTTCCTCCTTTGTCTTAGAGTCTTGCCCCTGTAATAGCTCATGCTGCCTAGAAGGACAAAAAGGAGGCTAGTAGGTTACTGAACCAGCCACAGGAAAAAGAAAACTAGGACATCTATGATCCCATATTCAAGGTAGCTAGAAATAGGTTGGCCAGTGAAAGAATATAAACTCACAAAAATCTGTGACAATTTGGAATATCTGTGCTTGACTAGGTTCACATTCAGGGTAGGGACATAAGATTTGGGAGTCCTTGGCATAAAGAAACAGAAGGACAGAAAATTAATGGTGAGCCATGGGAAGAGTTATTTTTAGGGAATAAGCATAGGAAGAATTATTTCAAAGTCAAAAGAAACAGACTGCAAATGGAGAATAAAGATGGGGAAAGAATGTTGCTAGAGGGGGGATATAAAATTGTGGCAAGAGGCCTAATAGCTGGTTTTGTGGGCATTTAGTTTGTGCTTATAGATACCATTTCAACAAGGTATTGTTATTCAGATGAAGATAAATCAAAGCTGACATCATTCTGTGGTAAAAGTCACAATTTCTGTTAATTTAATCTTTCTTTTTTATTGGTGGGGATTGAACTCAGGGGCACTTAACCACTGAGCCACTCCCCAGCTTTTTCTTGTATTTTATTTGGAGACAGGGTCTTGCAGAGTTCCTCAAGGCTTTGCTAAGTTGTGGAGGCGGGTTTTGAACTTGTGATCCTCCTGCCCCAGCTTCCTGAGCTGTCAGGTTTACAGGCATGCCCCACGAGGCCCTGGCTAATCTCTTTATTTTTAATTCTACTTTCAAATATGATATTAAGTGCTGGGGAACTTTCTAAAATATTTTTACTATTAGGCTATAATTTCTTAGTGGTAGGATCTATGTTTATTTATTTCAACTTCGTATCTTCAATATGAGTTGGCTTAGAATTCAGGGTAAACACATGATTGAATTTATTATATCTTTGCTTCTTCCTGCAATCAATGGATCAGTAGTTTGGTATCAACTGGAAGCTTGTTAGAAATGCAAAATCTTAACCCATCACAGATTTGTGAAATCACAATCATCATTTTCAATAAGATCTCCAGGTGATTCTCAGAGGAATCAGTACTTACTGGTGACTGAAAAAACAGTGAATAAATAAATTGTATTGGTCTTATTTCCAGTCCCCTTCATCATAGCTCATGTGATACATCTCAGTTCAATTATCTTTCTAAAATAATCATTTATTATGTCATTTTTGCTGAAAAAAAAAGTTTCAAATTTGACATAATTGGATAGTTCTGCCTGGATTGCAAAGCCTTTCAAAATATGGCCTCAAATTTTTACTATATTTACCTGCATTATCCTTCTACTAGAACTTCCTGTTCTAATCATTTGAACTGATCTGAGTAGATACTTTTTTCTTCTTCTCTATATTTATTTGGTTCTATTTCTCTATTTTTGATCATTCAGTGTTCCCTGTTTGGATTAACACCTTATCTTTTCCCACCTAAATCTCACTCATTCTTCTAATCATAGCTAAAATTGCACCTTCATAAAAACCTCTGACCACTCCAGCCCATAGTGCTACTACTCTTCTGACATATAACATCTTGGCTTCATGATGATACCAGAGAATTGTGGACTCTTAGTCTCAAGAAATTTAGATTCCATTTCTACTTCTGCCACTAACTAGCTGTATAATGTTGAGTAAGTTATTTAACATCTCTGAATTCCAAAATTTGCCTTTTTAAAGAAAAGAACTAGGAATCCCAACAGTATTATGTTCCATATAGTGTATGAAAATATAATTTGGGGAATGTATTTTAATATACACATAATATTTGTAAATGAATGCTTTTCAAATACAGTTGTTAACTCTCAGGTATCTGAAGTACCACTTCTATAATTTTACTGTACTAATAAACTATCCTCTTCTTAGATAAAAGGTCCAATAAATGAAGACAAATTTTAGGCCAACTTAATCTAAATATGTAATGGCTTACTCTTTTACTTTACATTGTCAAAATTATGGTAGGTTTAGATAAGACCAAGAACTGAGAGACTGAATCATATAGAATTTAAAAACCAGATTCTATCCTTTTTATATGACAAGAAGAGAACTGTCACTCTCTACCCATATGTGTGATAGCTTAGACAGGGTTCTGTGCTTGCTGACATTCTTGAGTAATTTCTCTCCCTTGCTTTAAACACAGAGCAGAGTTTCTCCTATGACCCTGCTTGTATTTCTGCAGAGTTTCTTGCAGAAGCTTATATATAACATTTGCATTCATTAGCAAAAGGCTATGAGAAAGAATGAAGTGGGAGCCAGCCTACACAGAATATCAAAAGGCTGTAGGAGAAATGTACTTGTTTTCTTTGCTAAAGTCCTAGCGCAAATTTCCATTAAAATGGTTATAAATTCTTTTCTCCCACATTCTACCTCTGCATTCTAAACCATTCACCTTGGACCTCTAAGAGTGACAAACCTAAATTTGCATGTTGTTTTAAAAAAAACAACCAAAAAATTGTTCTCAGTTTGATATAAGGCACTGCTATCAAATAAAAGGGTAAACAGTAGAGACTGGCACATTTCTTGAATTGTCTATACCTGCTTATAGTTTGTTGTTTACGGCTATACTGAAGGTACATCTTGGAGTTAAACGTAACAGCAACATTAATTATTAGGAAATGTTCATAACAAATCAACAGTTTGGATTCTACAAAATTAAATATTATCATACCAAAATAAGAACCTTTCAATGGTGTTTGGTCTTTATAGAAAAATGTCAATATAATATAGTAACTTTAAAAAAACCCCAAAAGTCTAACAATAGAATTAAGAATGGACAGAATTATAGTCCAGAGCAGTTTAAGGCTAAGAAGAAAAAGAAAGCTTCTTTTATCTTAGAATATTTCTTAGAGCTTATTAATGCACTGGAGGCAGGGCTAGCACCATCGTTGGTTGGAAAACAACTGTACTAAATCTAGTGAGTTTGTTTTCTACAGTTTGGGGCCTGCTTGCCTTATTTCTTTCTGTGCTTTTAAAACTCTTAGATTCATATTGTCTCTTTTCAGAAGTTGATTTTTGTGTTCTTTAAAGCTATGTCTGCATCAGGATAAGTTCTAGGTGCTTGAAATTTATGTAAAAGAACAGACTAATTCCCTTTCCTTGCAGTAGGTCTTTTCTACTATCTTCCTAGGACTACCAACCCTGATACTGCGTAACTTGTACACTGGCTACATCAGTATGGGTTCTGAGTTGGCTGGTGGACTTCTTCAGAACTAAAAATCCAGGTAAATAACAAATGGCAAAGATTTAATAATAACACTTATTATTATAAGTGTTGTGTTAGTAGTGGGATGCTCAGAAAGCAGACTTGCTTTTGATCACGTGAGACACCATTAAAGAGTCATAGAAATATTTGGGAAATTTACAAGAGGGCTGAATTAATTTGGTAGGTGGGGATAATATTGTGGTGAGCCGTTTCTGTGAACTGTGGCCGCCATTACAAGATGGCGCTGGTTTCCCCTGTAGTCTGTGACAAACAACTCCTTATCAGAATGAGTTGGCACGCTGTGACTTGGCACCCTATGAGAAAAGTCCACGTGGCAGTTGTGCATTGGGGCTTTATCTGCTTTATTAAGGCTGGGGCACACGGGAGTAGTAGTAGTGGCAGTAGTAGTAGCAGTAGTAGTAGTGGCAGTAGGAGTAGCAGTAGAAGTAGTAGTAGGAGTAGCAGTAGAAGCTAAAAGACATGTCAATACAAAGGCCTGAATAAACAGCTGAAAGAAGAAAAAGTATCAAGGACCTGAATAAACTGCTGAAAGAAGATTCCTGAGTTGCGTCCTCCTTGCGGGCAAGGGGTCGCGACATAATATACTCTTTTTTTTTTTCCAGGAGAAATAGTTTTATTTGGACCCAGAGTTGAAGAATGAGAGTAGGACCTGCAATAGCATATTGAGTTAAGGAGTAGAGATTAGCTTACAAAAGGGCAGTCAGAGATCATCAGCCAAGTGGACTCTACTTCCCAGCAGCCTTGCTGTTAATACAATCAATAAAAGGACTGCTGGGAAATATATTTGCCACTAAATCACCCCAGTGTGCCATCATTACAAAAATGTACAGGTTTTTCATCATAGTGAAATTTCCACAAACCCACCTTTTAAAATGAAATTTTAAAAGATCATATTTTACAGAACTTATACTTGTCTTCAGCATTTAGCTCAGAGGTCTCACCATCTTCAAAAAAGCAGCTTCCCTGCTAAACTTTTCAGCTATAAAATCTATTAAGCAGTGAGAAGGCTGCCTTTGCTAGCCCATTGCAATTCTCTTCCCATTTTCCCTAGCCAGTCAGGACTGAACAGCAGGGTAAGGCTCAGGTAGGGACAGGATGGAGGGGCACAAGGGCTAAATTCCCCCAGTATAACATGGCAGCTGGAGCTTGATGGGACAGCAGAACTGGTGAGACTTGAGGGGAGGGTCCAGGCCCTGTATTCAGTCAGAGTCACTGCTGGAAGAGGAGGAATACTTGCCATGCTTGTGGTGTTTGTGCATCTTTTTATGAGCTTTCTTCATTTTCTTCTGCATCTTCTTGTCCATTATCATTCCTGGGCCTACGATGCTAGGAGCCATGGGGTTCACAGGAGGCATACCGGGGGCAGGTGGTAGGTATGGAGGAGGGTAGTGACCTGAGGGTTGATGTCCTGATATCCTGGTTGTGGAACAGGATAAGGGGACACACCTGGAGGAAAACCTGGCATCCCCTGGGGAAGTCCTGGGGGACAGGGACCAGGAGGAAAAGCTGGATTGACAGGTGGTGGATATGGTGGATACCCAGGATTGGAACCTCCAGGGTACTTCAAGTTGAGGGGATGTGGATTTGGTCCTGGGTGCCTGGCACTGAGATTCCACATATTCAGGTGTTTCCCCAAGCCTTCCCACAGTCGCCTGGGCTTGATCCATCCTCCTCCAGTCTCAGCTCTCACTTCCTGGTTACTCCCATACCATGCTTTGGCACCCGCCTCTATTATCCGTCATAATATACTCTTAAATATGGGCAATCATAGTCACTCTGCTTCCGTTTGTATTTTCAGTAGGTGGAGTTGGGAGAAACTTGTGTTACTCAAGGATTCAAAACTCAATATAAAAATCCTAGAAAGCTATTATACTTAAATTTAAAAAAATTAATAATGAAAAATCTGACCATCTCTCTTACTCTTCTCACCTGTGTTTTTCGTGTATTTCTTGAAACCAGTGGAAGTGTGAATAGGAATAACACTATCATTAGTAGTTCTGATAGGTAATAGACAGTCACGAGTAGTGGGAACATGAAATTAAAGGAATAATTCTATAAACTGGGCCTTCTGTGCTGACTCCTTCACACTTGCTTGCTTATTTATGGTAATGGAGATTGAACCCAGTGATGCTTTACCGCTAAGCTACATCTCCAGCCCTTTTTTATTTTTGAGACAGGGTCTTAATACGATGCTACGGCCTTGCTAAATTGCTGAGATCACAGTTATGGGCTACCACACATTTGTCTGCAGGAGAAATGCAGCTCTGAAATGCTGATAAGTTATCCTGAAGAGGGGGACTTTTGTGACTCTATACAGACTAGATTCCAGAACTCAGGGACAAAAGGATAATTCCCCTTAACTATAAAAATTTGTCAGAATAGGTTCCAGTTAGAACCTGTGTGCATGGGCTAATGTGACCCAGAGTTGTCTTGGATCTTTGCCATGGACAGTGGGGGCTTGAAACTCTGATGCAATCCCATTGTCAGTCAAAAGTCAGAGAATGGATCTGGGTGAGACTCTGGAAATTTACTTGGGATTCCCAATAAAATTGGAGAGAAGAAAGAGCATGCAATCCCTCTTTTCTCTGAAAGAATCTACTCTCTTGGGAGTATCCCCTTTTTACTTTTCCTATTCTTTCTAAAAAACTCATTCCTGCTACACTGAGTAACTTTCTGGAGTGATGGCAAGAACCAGTAAGATGAAACTTTATAGCTGCCTTGCATCAGTTGGCAGGTCCAGGCATAAAGCAAACACTATAAAAAAAAATCTCTGTACACCTAATACATCCATAGCAAAGTAAAATATTATAATAACATTCCAAGAAAATGTCTATTCTCAAAGTACATAAACACCTCTATAATTCTTTAGCCTCTGAAGAATGTGATCAGTGAAAAATTATGGTATTAGATTTTTCTCTTTGGCAGCAATTCCAACTAGTTAGTGTTTTAAAGTTAAATTTGTAGTAACAATAACAATTTTTCAAAATAAAATACAATCAATACTTACTTGTCTCCAACAATTCCCAAGTTGATTGTGGGGTAACCATGTTCCTGAATTGTTGCCAAGAGGGTTGAACGATTGCTGTCTCGAATCTTTCCTGGTAAGAGGTCATCTTCAGGATTTAGCAGCTAAAAGCCAAAAAAACACCACTAATTATTTTCTTAGAATAATGTTGCCTATTTCTAATGGAAAAATAAACAGAACCAAACAAAACAAGAGCCCCAGATGTACTAAGCAGAGTTCGGCACTCCTAACACCTAAAACAGTATCTGGCATCATATGCTCAAAGGATCTTTGGAAAAATATTCAAGTAAAGGAGAATGAGAAAATGTAGTTAAAGAATTTAAAACAACAACAACAACAACAACTGCAACAACAGAGATTTCCACTGTGTTGAACAGCAGATCAAATATCACACCATCTTTGGCTATAATTTGACAATAATGTTCTGGAGATACTGGGCCTTCCTAGTAATTGGTCCAAAAACAAAAACAAAAACAAAAAACAATGACCTTTTGTCCTCCCAAAATTATTTTCCAACATGTCTCTCAATGAGAACATTTGAAGTAGAGAATGTGTGACATTATATTCTAAAGTTTGAAGAGAATGATCATTTTTTTTTCAAAAATTTTTTCTTTTTTCTGAAGTGGGATCAACAGTAATAAAGAAATTAGACCTTTCTAAAGGAGGCAGATGTATCGTCTCTGAGACAAACTTAAGTAATACTTAGCTCACATTCATAATTCTGTTACTCTGAATTTAGTCGATCTTTAGATATTTAATATCTATTATTAGTATGTCTTGGGGAAAATCAGAAAATACTATTCTATGGTATGAAGTTCCAATAAGATAGAGCATATAATAGGAGGAGCTTTGGATTCAGACCCAAACTCTTTTTCTTAATTTTCTCATTTGTAAAATAATTATAACAACTACCTTCATGGTACTTCTTAGCACTGAGATAATGAGTACTCATTTTTTGGCAGATAAATATACAATAAATGTGTTTCTTTTTCCTTCTTTATGATATATGATGTTGAAAGGGTTCCTATTTTCTTCCTAGTTGTTCTTATACTGTTATTCTTAGATGCTCATACACATGGAATTAGTTAACAATGTGAACATAGACTGTTAGATTATAAAATACTTAAGAAAGGGAGTCCTTAACACAGAGACACACACAAAATATAACTTTAACATTAGGTGTAAAATACACTTTGACTTCAGAAAGGTTGAATGTTTTCTCTGATATGCAGAAAGTACATCAAAATAAAGAGTGGTAGGGTAAAAAAGGGGGAGAGAAAGGGAGAGAAAGGGGAGAGGGAATTTTATCAAAATAGAGGAAAGATCAGTAGAGGGGATTGAGGAGGACGAAAAAGGGACAGGAAAAGGGAAGAACAGTGGAATGAATTTGACCAAATTTTCATATGTGCAAGAGTGGATGTGGCATGGTGGGTCCCAGAATCAGGTGTATCCAAAGGACAGTATTTTTTTTAAAGTATGTATTTTAAAAATGTAAATAGATTGAAGAGAGATCAATCAATGGAGTGGAGGAAGGGGAATGGGATGGAGCAGTGGCAGATGAGGGAGTGCTGGGGACTGAATTGGAGCAGGTTGTGTTCCATGCTTTTGTGATAATATCAGGGTGTATCCTAGTGTTGTATATAACTGAAAACAACCAATTAAAAAAGACACTTTAATTTCAGAAATGTCACAAGGTTTAAGAAAAGTATTGTTTTTCTTTTTGTGATGTGGAGAATTAAACCCAGGGCCTTACCTAAGCATGTACTCTACTGTTAAGCTGCATCTCCAGCCTAAAAAGTACTTCTTTGAAGTGAGAAAATCTGAAATATTTATTTAGGAGGTCAAAGGCAAGCCTACACACCCCAGAAGCTTAAGATAGTCATACGGCCAATACCTAGGGCTTCATATATCAGTTCTCTTAAACAGTAACTGTAAGCCTCTTTCATCTTTATTCTGACTCAGTGATACTATGAGGTCAGACTTCTGGCTTTATGTTGCAAAAATAGCTTTGTAGTCACCTGTCCCCTTATATAGATTAAAGAAAAACTATGAGTATCTCAGGTAGAATCACCTGAAATTCTCCCCTTTAAATACTATGCTGATTTAACTTAATCACATGCTTTGTGACACTGCAACCCACTTTCATCCTTGGTCATGGGTAGGCAGTGCTTGAAAAGTTGCTATGCTAATATAGATTAATTTTCTGATCTTAGTTAACATATTATTGAAGTCACTCTAATTTTAAAAAGTCAAGGCTTGTAGCTCTTTAACTTGTATGGTTACATTTTTTTCCTTTCCCTCACAGCAGTGTACTTATTACCAATTAAGTAAGATTCTCTCGATATTGGGGTATTTTCTTTGCATTCATATTCATTTCTCATTTTGCTGCAGTTCCAGAAATAACAGAAGAATTAAAGATCATTAGAGGATGAATTATGTGTCTGAAAAGTTCACCTAATAATAGTTGGTTAAATGAGGGTGTGGAATTTACAGTATATTTTGAGTTATTTTTAAAGAAAACACAAAGAATTAAATAGAAGATTCTAAAGCTAAATATACTAGGAAAAACCTCACAACTTTCCTGTCTATAACTAAAACTTATTTTCTCTTATACTTCTAGTCATTTTGGAAATGATACCTGACATTTATTATAGTTAAAATACAAAAGAGAAAGAAAAAGAAAAGAAAACAAAAACCCCTCAACATCTCCATTTTCTATCTACAACATATTAAATTTCAATTTCCTTTTTTTTTGGCATTGTAACTGGTGCCATTATCTTCTCAGCTTTCAAATATTCAATTTTGAACCCTTTCCTCTCTTTATAGTCTACTTTCTTCCCAAAGGCCTTGATTATTAAGATTCTAATCTATTTCCTCCTTATCCCTACATTTTTCATTCCTCCAATTCCACAGTAACAGCATTCATTATATTATGTATGAATTTTTGTGAAAGCCTTATAATTGGCTGCCTTACTTACAAATGCTTTCCTTTTGAGAAATAAATCAGACATCAACTTGCAAAACCATACTGTTACTTGCGTAACAGATGTTTTGTACCAAACTTTGCTACATAACTCAAACTATCTTAAGTTAAAAATTTTTAAACATAAGTTTGTTCAGATCTATATCCTCTGACATAGAACCAAGAACAAATTGATTAAGAGTAACTTCACATTGACTTAAGTGCTCCAAAGATAAGACTGATTGTTCCAGCAAGTCACTTACTTTACAAATTCTAACTTGGCAAGGACCTTACTTATTATCTTATGCCTTAAAACCAGCCCATAATCAACCCTAGTTCTCAAAATGTTTAAGTACCTTTCTGTAACTTCCTCATTTTGAGACACTACTGAGATTTGTTGAAGGGCAGTGGAATATGCCACTCCAAAATATACCAATTTGGTTTAAGGATGATATTTGAGCTGACAGCATTTGAGAAGAAACAGATACAAGAAAAGCTCTCTGCTTTCCCCTTATTTACAAAAAATAGGACATAAATTTCCAAATGTGTCCCTCCTTCCCTCTCCACAAGGAAGGACAAACTTATTGGTCTGAAGATGGAACTAGAGGTATCTACAGAACAAACTTTATTAGCTTTTATCTATCATTAGTATCCCATATATCTGCTGTCTTGTCACTAAAAGTTTAAGATAATTGTTCAATGTTAAAGATGCAGTACAAGCCAGACTTATAACCATGTCTTTGAGAATTACTCACTTTACTTTGGGTATTGGCCATGTATACATACATGAGGTATACATGGTAATAAATTTGTTTTTCTCTTATTAATCTGCCTCCTGTTATGGGGGTCCCAGCTAAAAATTCAGAAGGGTAGGTTCTTCTCTTACACTGATAAGGTGATATCCTCTCTTGCTCAGAAACTTTAATATATTCAGCTTGCTTTGATCATCAGGTTTATGGTGGTCTTTGTATTAGGACTAGGATAGTTATGAAGGTCTTACTAAGACTTAAGCAAGAACCCTTGCCATTGGTATTCTCATATTGGTTACATTGCATTTCACTGAATTCTCTGAGACTCTGCTTGGGGGATCTTTGTTTATGATGAAGGAGTAAGTCTAGAGCTTATCTTGAGTTATAATTCTTTTTGTTGAGCTTCGAAAGCTAGGTGATATTTATTTTATTGGTTGTAAGAATAAGAGTCTCAGGACTTTTTGGTTATTTGGTTAGATTTGTACTATTTTTGATTTTCATTGGTGGAGATCTGCTAAAGCATTGACTTGATACTAACAATCCTATATAAAATGGCTACACTGTGTCTACAAGAATTAAAAATTTTGTCCATGTTTGAGAGACAGCTTTGGGAAAGAGCTCCTCTTAACCAATCCTGGCCTGTTAATTTTTACAGTTAACATTCAATGGTTTTAGTGTTAGCTAATATATTGATAGATTCATCATAAACTTGTGTTACCATCCTGGAATAACTTTGGCTTCTGTTTTTTCTTTCTTGCATTTATCTTTCTAAAATGCATAACTGCATTAAGGAAAACTTGAAATTACAGTGGCCATTTTGGAGTAGTTTTGACACATGATTATATAACTATTCACTTAAAAGTACTTTAAGAACAAAAGGGGAATATTATTCTGGGTATTTTATGATTAGCACTTTTAAAAATTATTATATAAACTTGAAAATGAAATTCTAACGAAAAAGTAAAAGTTCTTTTGTTAAACCCTCTTGAAGAATTTGTCTTATGGTTGTAGTGTTAGCTAATACATTGATAGAGAAATCATTTAATTTATTTATTGTTTTTTAGAGAGAGAGAGAGAGAGAGAGAGAAAGAGATATTTTTTAAAATGTTTATTTATTTATTTTTTTTAGTTTTTGACGGACACAACAGGCTTCCTCTTTAATTTCTGTTCTTCAGAGATTTAATCCCACAGGCTTGACAGCAAGGGCCTAAAGATAGTATCTGAACTGGTTGGTCACTTTCTCTTTTTTTCATGTACTGAAATGGGTTTGCCTGCATCTAACACTTTTCCTCTTTTTGCAAAGGGAGGATGATTAAACTTTTTAGAGTGGTCAATAACTCTTTACATACTCACTTTTCTTTCTCCCTTTTCTGGAAAATTTAATTTATTAATTGATCAACAATTCTGGTCAGATGTTCATAACCTTAAATACTGAGATTGTCCAGATAAACAGATTGATATCTCTCTCTCTCTCTCTCTCTCTCTCTCTCTCTCTCTCTCTCTCACACACACACACACACACACACACACACCACACACACACACACATGAAAAGTCACATTATAAAGTCTGATGGAGCACATTACTATTCCAAATAGCTTTTAGTTACACTCTGGGAAAAAAAGTTTTAACTGAGAACTATGACAATTGCCTCAGTTACTTGGTTATAAGATAAAGAGGAATATTCAGAGATTTTAGATATGATTTAAGGAGTGTCAAAAATTTTGGTTTATAGAGAGCTGTGGAATTGCTCAGAAGTAGACCACTTCTCTAGCATGCATGAGGCCCTGGGTTTGAGCCTTGCACTGCAACAAACACCCAGAGAGAAAAAGAGAATTTGTTTTATAAATATAGATTTACAAATTATATTAGACAAATGTATATAATGTTTCTATTAAGATGATTTTTGATTATTTATTATTTTAAAACTTATTTTGATTTTTTCCTTTTTGAGGCTGGGTAGTGGGGATTGAACCCAGGGGAGCTCTACTACTGAGCCACATCTCTAGATCTTTTTATTTTATTTTTGAGACAGGGTCTTGCTAAGTTGCCCCGGCTGGCCCTAAAGTTGTGATTCTTCTGCCTTAGCCTCCTGAGTTGCTGGTATTACAGGCATGCACCATCAATGATTCTTTAGACAGATTAATAGTTTTGGTTTAAAAATTGTGTTGTTTTCTTCCTAACTTTGTGACCACGTAAGAAAATTATATTAGAAGAATATTCTAATTATGAAAGCCTTGGATTTATTTTCCACACAAAAATCCTAATTTGAATAATTTAAATTCCTTTAGTGGTTTTGCTAGAAAATAGCAAAATTTATGTTTATCTAAATTGAATAATGATATGGAATGACTCTGAAAAGAATTTTTCTTTGCAGTGAATCTAGGGCCTTATGAATGCTAGATGAGTGCTCTACCATGAGTTACACAGAGTTACATATCTAGCCTAAGATGAATTCTTATAATGCTTCTAAAATCATAAGATTTTTTAATGAATTTAAATTTTAGTCAGATCCTTAGTTAACTCTAAGACCTTACATTAACATTGATTAGAGAAAATGATAATACTCTTGGATATGTGGACAATATAATGTTTAATGTTCCAGAGCTCTTCTTAATATATTATAAAGTAATCATCACTAACAGGTTTAAAAGGATATATGAAGGTAGAAGAATGCTTATGTGAGATAACTAATAGGTTTTATGTTTACTTATAAAAAAGAATAATTTTTTAAAGTAAAAATTATGTGATTGTGCCAGAATATGAAGAAAAATAATAAAGAATAAATCTGTGGGGGCATTATACAACAAACATAAAAAGTTCTGAAAGGAAATGACATTTATTTTCTGGGGAATAATAACCACTGTTATAGTTTGGATATGAGGTATCCCCCTAAAGCTCCTGTGCTAATGTATAAATATTCAGGTGAAATGATTGGATTATGAGAACTGTAACCTAATCATTCCATCCTAATTGAATGGACTAACTGGATAGTAAATATAAACAGGTGGGGCATGGGTATAGGAGGTGGGTCACTGGGGATATGCCCTAGAAGTGTTCATCTTCCCTGTGACCCCTCCTTTACCCTTCTGCTTCCTGAATGCTATGAAGTGAACAGAATTGTTCCATGCCCTTCTGCCATAATGTTCTTCCCACCTTGGGCCTACAGCAATGGACTTAGTGGACAATGGACTAAACCTATGAAACCATGAGCCAAAATAAACCTTGCTCTCCTTTCTGTTGTTTTTGTTGGGTATTTTGGTAACAGCATTGCAAAGCAGACTAACACAATTATGTAAAATAAATTTACATTAAGAACAATATATGTGTCATGATCTGATATTTGTGTCCCCCCAAATGCAAATGTTGAAATTCTAACCCTGGAGTGATGGTAATAGAAGGCAAGCGTTTTTGAGAAGGTGAGTGAATTCTGTCAGAGTTCCTTTAAAATAGGCCCATGGAAGCTTGCTTGCCCCTCTACCATGTGAAGATGCAGTGAGAAAGTGCTCTGATCTTGGAATTTTTAGCATCCAGAACTGTGAGAAACAAATTTATGTTGTTTATAAACTACTTAATTTATATTTTATTAAAATAGCATAAATGAACTAAGACAATGTGTTAAAATTATTAACAAAACAGTTACATGATGTATTTATTCATAAGAAAAAAAGGCCTTATAAATTCTGCAAATTGTTACTGAAATTTGATTTGTTTTGTCAAAATTGGTCAAGGTATTTTGTGCCCAAATAACAAAGGTCCCTTTGTATAGCCAAACACAGTCTGTTAATTCTCTTAGTTTTTGAGATGCTCTTGAACTATTTTAAATATAAATTTCTAATACAGTTACTTTTTGCTGGTTTTAAAAAATATTGTTCTTTTTTAAAAAATAGTACTGAGGGCCAAACCCAGGGCCTTGTGCATGCTAGGTAAGCTCCTGACCACCAAGTTATATCCCCAACCTCTGTAAGTGTTTTTTGTCTTTATTTATGACATGTTACTATCTTGCCTCTGACAACTCTTCTGGATTTTACTTTTCCCAAATGCAGAATAATAAAACTGTTAAGATGTCTTTTAAGCTCCATCTGTATTTGAGTTTCTTGGGTGGCTAGTAAATAATACAAAAATTAGCTCCTTTCTCCTTATAAAAGGAGGGATGCTAAGATATTTGCAAACTTTAGTGATAATCTTGTTTTACTTTGTGTTCATATGGCAATGGTCAAATGTGTAGTCTATAGAGCCTTATCTGTTGTTGAGCCATATAGGTACAATAAATTATCATGCAGTAAAGAGAATATGAAGGCATGGTGCTTGTAGAGATAAAAGTAACCACAGAACACCTAAAACACAATCACAGTTTATAAAAAGTAATACAAGTCAATCTTGATTGACTCGAATCTCCAAAAGATAACAGTATAATTTGGCATGAAAAGTGACCAGAAGTGGGGGAACTGGAAATGAAACAGAAATTAACAACCTGCAAAACTATACTTAACTTTCAAAATAGACAAATTGCACCATATCATGACATGGAATGCAAACCATCTTAGCTTTAATTGTTTTAATACTAGCTCCATCAGACCATATGTTCTAGAAGGAAAAGCATGAACAATTTGATTTCATACTTCACATAGATCAATATGTTATACAGATAAAACTGACTGTTCTAGTAACTTTTCCAGATTATAAATTCTGACCAAGCCTCATCCAGATCTTCCCGAGCCTTAATTTCCTTATGACTAACTACCATAACCTAAATGGTATACATACCTGTTGTAATTTTCCTTTTAGAGATACTACTGAGATTGACTCAAAGTTCTGCCCTTCCTTTCTGAAAATTTAATAGATGCTTAAAAAAACTAATTAATACATTCTGCAGGGAGTCTTTGTATGAAGTTTTGACATGACTGTACAATACCTCAGTGATGCAGAGTTACTGAGGTTATTTTTCTCAAACACCAATTTCATTATTTTTTTCCTCTTTAACTTTACTCACTGCTATCTGCCAGTCAGCCAATCCATGGCAATATTTTATACTATTTAAATACTATACCAAGGGTTCAAGAGTCACCTCTCTTATGAAAACCAGTATTAAAAATTTTATCTCATACTGTTATATTTTTCTAGAACTTTGTGTATACTAATACTAATAAACTATCATTAGATATTTTTTGTTTCATATACATATTATATATCTTTATATATTTCTTTTAAAAGTTTTTTTTTTTACTTTAAAATAGTTATAGATACACAGGAAGTTAAAAAAAATACAGAGAGGTCCTTTATACCCTTCACCCATTATCCCCCAGTGGTAACATTTTTAGAATAGTATTAAAACCAGGAAACTACAGCCAGACATGTGGGCTGTGAGTTTCCTGTAATCCCAATGGCTAGGCTGAGACAGGAGGATTGCAAGTTCAAAGCCAGCCTCAGCAATGGCAAGGCACTAAGCAACTCAGTAAAACCCTGTCTCTAAATAAAATACAAAATAGGGCTAGAGATGTGGGTCAGTGGTTCAGTACCCTTGAGTTCAATCACCAGCACCAAAACAAACAAACAAGAAAACAAAACAAAACAAAAAACCCAGGAAACTGACATTTGTGTAATGCATATATATAATTCTTAGCCATTTTACCATCAAGATATTCTTTTTTTTTTAAAAAAAGAGAGAGGGAGAGGGAGAGGGAGAGGGAGAGGGAGAGGGAGAGGGAGAGAGAGAGAGAGAGAGAGAGAGAGAGAGAGAGAGGGAGGGAGGGAGAGGGAGAGAGGGAGGGAGGGGGAGGGATCGAGAATTTTAATATTTACTTTTATTTTTAATATTTACTTTTATTTTAATATTTACTTTTTAGTTTTTCGGCGGACACAACATCTTTGTTTGTGGTGCTGAGGATCGAACCTGGGCCGCACGCATGCCAGGCGAGTGAGCTACCACTTGGGCCACATCCCCAGCCCCACCAAGATATTCTTTATGCCAATCCCTTATGGTAATGCTCTCCTTCCCCTTCCTTAACCTGTAGGAACCACTAACATGCTTTTCATCTTTATAATAACACTTGCTACCTACATACTGCAGATGGGTGTCATAAACATTACTGAAATAAAAACGATTAGTTTAATCAAGTTTTTTTAGCTTTATAATTTTCTTTCATAAAGTTGGCAAGGTCATCTGCCCAGAATAGGAAAATACAGAACTGCTGAGGTTTAAATAGGGTATGGAATGTATGGATGAATTATCCATTGGAAGAATGTTTTAGGAAATCAACAGTATAGTTAATTACAAGAGAATTATGTACAACTTTAAGTGCCAGGTTATAATTAAATGGCAGAAATTGGCAGTGGGACAGGTAATCTCAGTTCTGTGAATTTCTTTAGTAATGGTTTTCTGCTTGGGAGCAAATATGAAGTAAGTGGGGAATGGAGTAATTTAGTCTGGGCACTAAGCAAAGGAATAGATTAAAGGAGTTAAACTATCTGAAGTATTAGTGAGAGCAACTTTAGAGTGGTGAAGTATAGCTAGAAGAAAGTAATAGATTACCCAATTTGATAAGCCCTAGAGACTGACATTGAAAAGTTGGAGAAAACAAATTAAGGCACCTGTGGTGGGAAGCATTGTAGTAAACTGGAAAAAAGTCATTTATAGCTTTAAGACTTAGGGAGGAAACTCGTCTCTATCACACAAGATAAATGATGTTGGGCAAGTTGCTTTGTTCCTGATGATCAACTTCCTCTTACATAAAATGAGGAATAACTTGTTAATCTCCTCAAGTTGCTTGAATCATAAAGTACATAGCAGTACTGATCGCAGTAGGCATTTCTATTCCTTCTTTCCTTCTGTGGAGGCAGTTTTAAAGATTACAGTTTAAAAACAACACCAACAAAACAAAAAATAAAAAACAGAAGTTGCTTTTGGGAAACCGCAAAGAAGATCACATAGAGATCTTCTACTTTATCAAAAGTTCAAAATGGTGATGTAGTTCACTGGTAGAGCACTTGCTTTGCATGTGTATTTTATCCTCAGTACTGTAAAACCCAAACAAAACAAACTTGTTTGTACAGGCCTCTGTTATGGACATTGACCAAGAAAATGATAAAATATTAATTAGAATAAGAGAAAGATATAGTAGAGATAATATATCTCTTTCTCTCCCCAGATATATATTCATATTCAACATATAAATATGATTTCAGAATATGGCTAAAGGTGACTGAAACAGTATTTTCACAACTAGCAGAAGACCAAGAATCTAGTGAGGGAATAATCATTGCTAGTAGTTTGGGGAACTAGATAATAAGCAAACAAATCTGACTTCTTGAAGATAATGGTAGCTGGCTGACTGATGCACAGTTTAAAGATCTGAAGGTCACCATCTAAATTTTCAAGAGGATCAGCATGTCTGCTATGAATAAAGAGGTGATATAATCAAGGGTCAAAATTACAAAATAAAACTGGGAAATGTAAATGCTGGGGAAAGAGGATGAATATATAGCTGTTCTCTAATTGTAAATCTTCTATTCTCATTTTCTAGGTGACTTTATCTAGTTCCATTTTAAATACTATGAATATGCTGATAACTTTTAAATGTAGATCTTTAGTTCAAATCTTTCTCCTAAACTTTAGATTAATATGTTCACTTGCTTCCCTAATATTTCTAGTGGGATTTCTACTAGGTGCCTCAAATTCACCCTGTTTGAAATAGAAACCCTGATTTCTACTGCATAATGTTTCTACTTTGGTGAATGACTCTTCCTAGAGTTGCTCAGGCCAAAATCTTAGAATTGGTATCAACTCCCTGCTTTCTCTTATGTTCTACTTTTAATTCCCTAGCAAGTCCTGTTAGCCTTACCTTCAAAATATATCCTGGATCAAATCACTTCTTACCATATCCATTATTACCACTCTCATCCAAATCTTTCACTATAGTATTGTATAGATTTTTTAATAGTCTCCCTGCTTTTCTTATTCTTCCTATATGTCATGCCATATAAAATCCAGAGTTCATTTAAAAATTTAAGACCTGTTATATTCCCTTATGTTCCATGTTGTGCTTCCCTTCGTGAAACTGGTCTCTTAAAGTATAATGATCTAGCTTCTGTTACCACTCCTACCTTATCACTTTTTATTTTGTTTCTTGACACATTGACCTCCTTCCTGTTTTTCAAACATGATAAGCATGCACCTGCCTCAGGGATTTTTGTTTTGTTGCTTCCGCTGTCTAGAACATACTTCCTCCATATGGTATAACCTCAGATTTCCACTCAAGTTTCACCTAGTCAATAAGGCCTGATTATCCATCTATAATAGAAGATTTTACCCATCAGGTCTGAACAACAAATCAAAACTCTTTTAGGTATTTCAAATGGAGGGAGGTAGGAAAAAGGAGTTTTTAATATTGGGAATTGGTTATAAATATGTTGCAAAAGTTGGAGGTGTAAAAGGAGAACATTGTATAACTAAAGATCAATGACTACAGGAAATCTCAAAAACAGTCTGGGGAAAGCAAGCAATGAGAGTTTGAGGGTCTTGTACTTCTGCTAATACATTCTAAGGGCAAAACCTAACTAGACCACAGTTTGCAAGAAAGCCTATGACATCAGTTTTAGGCTTCTAGCCTTATTGTTTTTTTTTTAAATTTTTTTTATTGGTTGTTCACAACATTATAAAGCTCTTGAAATATCATATTTCATACATTAGATTGAAGTGGGTTATGAACTCCCAATTTTACCCCAAATGCAGATTGCAGAATCACGTCGGTTACACATCCACAATTTTACATAATGCCCTATTAGTAATTGTTGTATTCTGCTAAAGCAGTCTACTTTTTACTATCACAACACACTAGAAACTCTACATAGTGTTAGTGATCAAATATTCCTCTCCACTGGGATGAACCCCTTTCCTTACCCCTCCCCATTTACCATGCTACGGATGCCGGGCAGTGTTCTGATACTGTACAAGCAGAACAGACAGATTTCCTGCTCATATTATAATTGAAAGCTACAAGATTCTAACTTATATTCTAATTGGAAGATAATTAATTAACAAGCAAATAGTAATAAATGGTATGAAGGAAAATAAAGGTAAAATAATAAAGAGTGGCAGTACAGAAGGTATATTCCAAATATTATCTGTTGAAACTTACCCTACATCAGCCCTTCTGTACTCCTCTGTAACAATAAGGCTACCTTTCTATAGTAAAAAGTAGACTGCTTTAGTCAGTTTTATTGTTTTCTAATTTTCTACAAACAGTACATTCTCTAGTTGTTTCTAGCTCTGTTCTCTAGGAAATTTGATAAAGATGAAATGTCATCTTGTTACAAGGCAACATTGTAAAAAATAAAAATTACTTTATTTTTCCGTTGTAGTTCTGAAAATCAAATCCAAGGTCCTGCACATGCTAGGCAAGGGATCTACCACTGAACTATATCCCTAGACCTTTTTAAAATTTTATTTTTAGACAGACTGTATCTAAATTGCCCAGACTGGCCTTGAACTTATGATCTTCCTGCCTTATCCTCCTGGCATTACAAGTATGCACCACCTGTGCCTGGCTAATTGGCAATGTTTCTTATGATAGAAACAATCTCTGGTAATTTGGCACATGGAGTAGGATGTAGTATAAACTACAAATACCTGATGGGAAGTCAGAGTTTTGGGGTTCTATGAGTGTGTTCCCACTTGTAACTGGGCATTTAGTCGTGTGAAGACTGGAGCTGCCTAAGATTGTTATAAGAAATTTTGATTCTCATGTAGGACAGGAGGCTTCTAAGTTAAGGTGGTTACCACACCATCCTAGTATGGGCCTTTGCTCCTTGCTTCTGAGCTATCACTTGAAGAATAAACAGAATAACCTCAGATGGTTATGTAGACTGCTACAAGCACTAGTAGCATTGAAGAAGAAAGATCTGTTGTGCTACTCAATGCTGAGTTTCCTTTTCAATACCTTCTGAATAAGTGGTTCAAATATAATTTACGGAGATCTAAGATGGCAGGCCAGAGGGAGGCAGCATTCTGTGTTGCTCTGTGACCCAGGTCTCAACTAGTGGGAATACTGCTTCTCTGAGAGTGATAGAGGACCCCTACACAGCTGCTCTTGCACAGAAATCACCAGCGTTGTGCCCCCGAACAGAGCTCTGGGCCTCAGAGTTAGAGCAGTACTTCCGTGACACCCAATTCCCAGCTACTAGCCCATTCAGGGTTTGTGAGTGCCTTAGCAGGATCACTGTATCAGCACTGGGGCAGAACTCCCATATGCTGCTCTGCTCCCATTCAGGATAATCAGCAGTTACCCACCCATAGGAACTCCAGCCACCATTCCCCTATGGACCCCCATCTATCAATGTGGGGCTTCCCCAGTCGCCACCATCTTGAGACTCGGCAGCTACTGCCATGCAGTAGTCTGCCTGCACTTGGGGACATCGCACAAGCTCTGAAGACAACCAAAAGCCACAACACTGCATGCCACAGAACTCACTTCTGAACACATTGCACAATGACATTGCCCGGCTCCCCCACATGACCTGACACCCTGGTGCTGGAAGTGGCCCGCCTCCATCTTGGGTCACCCTCCTCACCATCTTCGGTGTGGGCAGATCCCAGATTGGAACTCCAGCTGGCCAGATACTGGGTTTCCAACTACCCCCTCTCCCCAGTGGCCGGTAGCCCAGCACAGTAACTGCCCAACACAAAACAGCTTTCAGTGGGACAGGTGTGCAGTGTGACCAGGGTGCTGCCTATGGGAGCCCTGGTGAGAGAGATCCCTAGAAGGGGAGGGTGTAACAGTTTGGAGACTAACAGAGAGACCAGGAACTGGGAAATCTTCAGGCAAGTTAGGGAGATAGAACGGGCGCTCAAGTCATGCAACCCAACCCCAAAAGAGACCCTTGAGGTGCAGTCTTACTTCAGGGACTGGCGGGTGCCATACCTCACTTCCAATGCCCTGCACCAGGACCAGCCTTCCCACTCTGGTTACCTTCACCATCTTGAGGGCAGAGATATCAGCTAACAACAGAAAAGCCCACATATTGGATGAAAAGAGAGGCAGGAAAGATACTGATCTCCAACCAAAACAATTAACAATCTTGGTTTCTTCCTTTGAGATTTTTTTTTATTCTGTTTCTTCTCCCACTCTATTCTCTTGCCCTCACATCCCCAACATATGTGGAACCAAGAACTTTGCATGAATTATAATTTTCAGGACTGGGACATCTGAATAGTATATTATAGTTATGTTGTATATGACTTTTTTTCCTTCAAAATTTACTATTTTAACATCCTTTATTTTTCTTAAAACATATTTTTTTAATGTACTCTACTATCTTCTCACATACTTGTCTACCCCAAATTACTTCCTGTCTATTCTCTTGCTACTAACCTTCTTCAATAGATTTCTCTTTCACACTTTCTAAGATGTACTGACTCTATATCCTCACATCCTGCCTCCTCAGCATATCATCCTGTGCCTCACTCCCAGTTCATTGTCCACCATCAGAAACTATAAACCCTTTTACAAACCTGATTATATTATAGATAATAATTGAATTTAACATTTCTGTACATTGTGACCAAACTGTAAATGTCTTAATAGCAATGAATTGTTTATAGGTGGTATATTATTTATATTGGAATCGGAGAGGTATTGGAACCCTACAGGAGCACTACAAGCCTATAGGTTAAAAACAATAATGCCATGGACTCACAGTGCTAGAAGGGAAGACACATGATCAGCAGGAAAAGACAAGGGAAGAAAGTGCCCCAAACAAATCAAAATACCACATTATTAGAATCCATGGCTAGCACAGTGGAAGAAATGACAGAGAAGGAGTTCAGAATGTATACGATTAAAATGTTCTGTGAATTAAAGGATGATATAAGAGAGCAAATACAGGCAGCAAAAGATCATTTTGATAAATAGCTACGTAAACTTTTACAGGAAGCAAAAGATTACTTCAATAGGGAGACAGAGGTTCTAAAAACAAAACCAAACATAAATCCTTGAAATGAAAGAAATTATAAAACAAACTAAAAGTTCAATTGAAAGCAACACCAACAGAGTAGATCACATGGAAGACAGGACCTCAGACAATGAAGACAAAATATATAATCTTGAAAAGAATGTAGACCACTCAGTGAAAATGGTAAGAAACCATTATCAGAATATTCAATAAATATGGGAGAGCATAAAAAGAGAAATTTAATAGTTATTGGGATAGAGGAAGGCATAGAGATCCAAACCAAAGGAATGAACAATCTATTCAATGAAATAATATCAGAAAACTTTTCAAATATGAAGAGTGAATTGAAAACCAAATTCAGGAAGCTTCAAATAAACAAAATCACAACAGATCCTAGAACAACATATATCAAGCTCTGAAAGAAAATGGATGCCAAGCAAGAATCTTGTATCTAGCAAAATTAAGCTTTACATTTGATGATGAAATAAAAATCTTCCATGATAAACAAAGGTTAAAAGAATTTATAGCTAGAAAATCGGCACTACAAAACATACTTGGCAAAATATTCCATAAATACGAAATGAAAAACAACAATGAAAATCAGCAGAGGGAGGCATTACACTAAAGGAAAAACTAAACAAAGGAGAAACTAAGTCAAGTTAAATAACAAAAATAAATAAAAATGGCTAGGAATACAAATCATGTCTCAATCATAACCCTGAATGTTAATGGCCTAAACTCACCCATCAAAAGATATAAGTTAGTTGACTGGACTAGAAAAAAAAAAAAGAACCAACAATATGCTTCCTCCAGGAGACTCATCTGATAGGAAAAGACACACACAGACTGAATGTAAAAGGTTGGGAAAAAATCATACCACTCACATGGACTGGACTGTAGAAGCAAGCAGGGGTTTCCATCCTTGTATCAAACAAAGTAGATTTCAAGCTAAAGTTAATCAAAAGGTTAAAGAAGAACATTTCATACTGCTCAACCATACACCAATAAGACATAACAATTATAAATATATATGTACAAAACAATGGAGCATCTATGTTCATCAAACAAATTCTTCTCAAGTTCAAGAGTCAAATTGACCACAACACAATAATCTTGGGTGACTTCAACACACTTGTATCACCAATGGATAGATCTTCCAAACAAAAGCTGAACAAACAGACTGTAGAACTCAATAATATAATCAATAACTTAGACTTAACTGATAGATATAGAATATTTCATCCTTCAACAATTGAATAAACTTTTTTTTCAGCAGCACATGGACCCTTCTCTAAAATAGACCATATAATATGCCATGAAACAACTCTTAGAAAATACAAAATGTAGACATACTACATTGCATTTTATCAGATCATAATGGAATGAAATTAAAAGTCAATGGCAAAATAAAAAATAAAAATTACTCCAATACCTGGAGACTAAATAATTTGCTACTGAATGAACAATGGGTTGCAAAAGACATCAAGGAGATTAAAAAATTCTTAGGGGCAAATGAGAACACTGACACAACATATCGAAATCTTTGGGATACTATGAAGGCAGTACAAAGAGGAAAGTTCATTGCATGGAGTTCATTCCTTAAAAGACGAAAAAAATCAACAAAGGAATGACCTAACCATCTCAAAGCCCTAGAAAAAGAAGAACAAAACAATACCTAAAGCAGTAGAAAACAGGAAATAATTAAACTCAGAGCAGAAATCAATGAAATCGAAACAAAATAAACAATTGAAAAATTGACAAAACAAAAAGCTGGTTCTTTGAAGAAATAAATGAAATTGACAGACCCTTAGCTACAATTATGAAGAGAGGTTAGAGAAAACTCAAATTACTAACATATATGATGAAAAAGGTAATATCACAACAGAAATGCAGAAGATAATTAAAAATTATTTTGAAAACTTGTACTGCAATAAAATAGAGAACATTGAAGAGATTGACAAATTTCTAGAGGCATATGAGTTGCCCAAATTGAATCAGGATGATATATACAATTTAAACAGATCAATTTCAAGTAAGGAAATAGAAGATGCCAACAGAAGCCTAGCAACCAAGAAAAGCCCAGAACCAGATGGATACACAGCTGAGTTCTACAAGACCAACAAAGAAGAACTAATACCAATACTTTATAAATTATTTTGTGAAATAGAAAAAGAGGGAGCATTTCCAAACTCATTTTATGAGGCCAATATCACCCTGATTCCAAAACCAGGTAAAGACACAAGAAAGAAAGAAAACATCAGACCAATATCTCTAATGAACATAGATGTAAAAATTCTCAATAAAATTCTGGCAAATCAAATATTAAAACATATCAAAAAGAGAGTGCAACATGATCAAATGGGTTCATCCCAGGGATGCAAGATTGGTCCAACATATGGAAACCAATAAATGTAATTCATCACATCAACAGACTTAAAGATAAGAATCATATGATCATCTCAATAGACGCAGAAAAAGCATTTGACAAAATACAGCACCCTGTCATGTTCAAAACACTAGAAAATCTAAGGATAACAGGAACATATCTAGGCATTGTAAAGGCTATCTATGCTAAACCTCAGGCCAACATCATTCTTTTTTTTTTTTTTAAAGAGAGTGAGAGAGGAGAGAGAGAGAGAGAGAGAGAGTTTTTAATATTTATTTTTTAGTTCTCGGCAGACACAACATCTTTGTTGGTATGTGGTGCTGAGGATCGAACCCGGGCCGCACGCATGCCAGGCGAGCGCGCTACCGCTTGAGCCACATCCCCAGCCCCCAACATCATTCTAAATGAAGAAAAATTGAAGGCATTCCCTCTAAAAACTGGGACAAGTCAGGGATACCCTCTTTCACCATTTCCATTTAACATAGTTCTTGAAACACTGGCCAGAGCAATTAGACAGACGAAAGAAATTAAAGAGATTCAGATAGGAAAAGAACTCCAATTAACACCATTTGATGATGATATGATTCTATACCTAGAAGACCCAAAAAGTTCTACCAAAAAACTTCTAGAACTAGTAAATGAATTAGGCAAAGTAGCAGGATTTATAAAATCAACACCCATAAATCAAAGGCATTTCTAATCAGTGACAAATCCTCTGACAGAGAAATGAGGAAAACTACGCCATTTACAAGAGCCTAAAAAAACAAAACAACAAAACAAAACAAAACCAAAAAACACCTTGGGAATCAACTTAATGAAAAAGGTGAAAGACCTATACAATGAAAACTACAGAACCCTAATGAAAGAAATCAAAGAAAACCTTAGAAGATGGAAAGATCTACCTTGCTCTTGGATAGGCGGAATTAATATTATAAAAATAACCATACTATCAAAAGCACTATACAGATTTAATGCAATTCCAATCAAAATCCCAATGGCATTCCTCACAGAAATAGAAAAAGCAATGATGATGATGATATTCTCGCTACTGCTCTTGCTGTCAGAAATAAAGTCTTTTGTCTGTGAAAAAAGAAAAAAGAAAAAAAAGAAAAAGCAATCATGAAATTCATTTGGAAAAATGAGAGACCCAGAATAGCTAAAGCAATCCTTAGCAAGAAGAGTAAAGCAGGTGGCACCACTATACCAGACCTTAAACTATAGTGCAGAGCAATAGTAACAAAAACAGCATGGTATTGGCACCAAAATAGACCTGTAGACCAGTGGTACAGAAAAGAGGACACAGAGACTAACCCACAAAATTACAATTGTGTTATATTACACAAAGGTGCCAAAAACTTATTTTGGAGAAAAGATAGCCTCTTCAATGGTGTTGTGAAACCTGGAAACCCATATGCAACAAAATGAAATTAAACTCCTATCTCTCACCATGCACAAAATTCAACTCAAAGTGGATCAAGGACCTAGAAATTAAACCAGAAACTTTGTGCCTAATAGAAGAAAAAGTAGGCCCAAATCTCTATCATGTCAGATTAGGCCCCAACTTCCTTAATAAGAGTCCTATAACACAAGAATTAAAATCAAGAATTAATAAATGAGATGGACTCAAACTAAAAAGTTTCTTCTCAGCAAAATAAATAATCAGTGAGGTGAATAGAGAGCCTACATCTTGGGAGCAAATTTTTACCCCTCACATATCAGATAGAGCACTAATCTCTAGGGTATATAAAGAATTCAAAAAGCCTTTATACACCCTAATCTCTAGGGTATATAAAGAACTCCCCCAAACAAATAACCCAATCAATAAATGGGCCAAGCAACTGAACAGACACTTCTCAGAAGAGGATATACAATCAATCAACAAATATATGAAAAAATGTTCATTATCGCTAGCAATCAGAGAAATGCATATCAAAACTACTCTAAGATATCATCTCACTACAGTCAGAATGTCAGCTATTAAGAATACAAAGAGGGCTGGGATTGTGGTTCAGTGGTACAGTGCTCGTCTAGCATGTGCGAGGCCCTGGGTTCGCTCCGCAGTGCGACATAAAAATAAATAAATAAAGGTATTGTGTCCAACTACTTCTAAAAAATAAATATCAAAGAATACAAAGAACAGTAAGTGTTGGCAAGGATGTAGGGAAAAAGACATACTCATAGATTGCTCTTAGGACTGCAAATTGATGCAACCAATATGGAAAGCAGTACGAAGATTCCTTGGAAAACTGGGAATGGAACCACCATTTGGCCCAGCTATACCTCTCCTCAGTCAATACCCAAAGGACTTAAAAACAGCTTTCTACAGGAGCACAGCCACATCTATGTTTATAGCAGCACAATTCACAATAGCTAAATTGTGGAACCAACCAGATGCCCTTCGGTAGATGAATGGATTAAAAAATGTGGTACATGTACACAATGAAATATTACTAAGCAATAAAAGAGAATAAAATTATGGCATTTGTAGGTAAATGGATGGAGTTGGAGAAGATAATGCTAAGTGAAGTTAGCCAATCTCAAAAAACCAAATGCCAAATGTTTTCTCTGATATAAGGAGGCTGATTCATAGTGGGGTAGGGAGGTGAAGCATGGGAGGAATAGATGAACTCTAGATAGGGCAAAGGGGTGGGAGGGGATGGGAGGGGGCATGGGGTTAGAAATGATGGTGGAATAAGATGGACATCATTACCAAAGTACATGTTTGAAGACAGTAATGGTGTAAATATACTTTGTACACAACCAGAGATATAAAAAATTGTGCTCTATATGTGTAATATGAATTGTAATGCATTCTCTGTCATATATAACAAATTAGAATAAAAAAATTAAGAAATATATATAATTTATTTACATCTTGTCAGTCAGATTGATTTTTTTCAGTGCTGGGGATCAAACCCAAGGCCTCACAAATCCTGGGCATGGGGTCTACCACTGAGGTCTTGATGCTAACTCCCTAGTCCTCCAGCTGAATGTTCAATTAGAGAATTCCTTTGTGGACATTCTGGCGTGTAGTAGATTCTTGATATATATTCATTGAACAAATGTGTGAGATTGGGAATACATGTCCACATCACAAGGTCTCTGGTTTAATTCCTAGATCCTTGATCCACTTTGAGTTGAGTTTTGTGCATGGTGAAAGACAGAGGTTCAATTTCATTTTATTACATGTTGATTTCCAGTTTTCCCTGCACCATTTGTTGAAGAGGCTATCTTTTCTCCAATGTATGTTTTTGGCACCTTTGTCTAATATAAGATATCTGAAGTTATGTGGGTTAGTCTCTGTGTTCTCTATTCTGTACCACTGGTCTACAGGTCTATTTTGGTGCCAATATCATGCTGTTTTTGTTACAATTGCTCTTTTAATATGTATAGTTTGTTGAAATCAATAAATATCTAAACAGGATACACTGTATTAGAATTGATAAGTTTATTTCCCTAATTTTGAAATAATTCCTTCATTCTTAACAAGGCTATACATTTACAGTACATTGGGCAGGTTCCAAAAATGCACAGCTTTTTTCCCCTTAGCTTTTGAAACAAAGAGGGTTACACCTCTGAGGTACATTCCTAATTTTTTTTTTTTTTAAATCTCGAGCCAACATCTCACTAAGTTGTAGAGGCTGGCCTTGAACTTGTGATCCTCCTGCCTCAAACTCCTGAATAGCTGAAATTACAAATGTTGTGCCATGAACCTGGTTACTTAGACAACTTGTACAATGTTCTTATGTTGCCTTAAGCAATTGTCCTGCTCACCAATATATCACATTGGATTTGAGAAGTAGATCATACATATCAAGGGAAATCAGGACCAATACTTAAGTGGAGCTTGCACTGTGACTAGCAAAATTATGTAGTCTTACCGCATTAATAGATAAGTGCAAAACTTTTTTGGTCTCCCCAAAAATAAATAAATTTTTTTCCTGTTATTGTTTTCTGGGTATCTGAGGATCTCAAGCATTCAGAAGAGACTACACTATGCTTTATTTATCTCTTTAATCACCAATTTCCAGTGTAGTGCCTGATATAAAAGTACCCAGTAAACATTTATTGAAATAAACTACCTAGTCATGGACAGTCATAACAATAGCTAATTTTGAATAAGACTTGGGGAGAAATGTCGAGCAATATGGAACCAGAGATTGCAGAATTTAGAAGCAAATTTCTTTCTGTTAAATATATGTTATATTAAATATAGTGCTAGTTGGTTTTAGAGATCAAAATCAAAACTATACAGATTAAAATGAAAACAATGTTTATTTTGGATCAATCAATAGTTTTAGGGAATAACTAGTGCAACTATTTGGGGAATAATCAAATTAGGAATGTTGATTTAGGTCTCCATTAGTAAAACCAAAGATTGTATTCTTTCTTTTGCCCCAACCAAAAGAACTATAAGGATCATAGAGAGACCTTAAAAATTTTCATTTCCATGACTTCAAGAATTTAAAAATAATTCTAATAAAGGGCTACTACTTTCAGAATAAAGTCAGCGATTTTAAAATTTTGGTCCATTAAGAGGAGCATGCCACTAGAGATGCTATTGATAGAGAAAAATAAACAGTATAATCAAACTCCTATCGGTGGTCAAAGATTACATGGAACTTTAACAAGAAAACCGGTTAGCCACAGTATTCTAATTCATTGATTTATTTTCCACACAGAGGTGGCCTATCATTTCAGCCAAAGGACAGACACAAGTCATTGTCTTAATAGACTAAGTACTGAGTATGCACAGTTTGGTATCTGTAGCTTGCAGCTAATATTCTTTGTTTATGTGTACTGAGTATGTGGAAATGCCATTGGTTGCAATATTTCATTCTAATAAATGGAAGGAAATATTTCTTAACCTGTAATTACTAGTGCTTTCTTCTTATCTTTACCCAAATTATCCTAAGGCCAACTTATTATTTCCCTCTTACCAGAATGTGTCACTGGTAAGATACATGATCTACAGTGTTCTATTTATAACACAGAACAGGTGTCAGAAATGGCCTTGAAAACCCTCCCATAATATAAAAAAAACTATATAGATAAAAATAAATAAATAAATAAACACATATTCATATATATATAATTTTTTTTACCTCATTTCCTGTTGACATGACTGCAACCACTGGAAATTTATTAACTTCAACTTCTGTGACACCTACAGTTGCTAGAAGACCAATCTCTGAAGGGCCCATGTGGGTTCCTTTGGCCAAAACGCATTCCCCTCTTTTAATATCATGGCCGATGGGTCTGAAAAATCAAAACAGATCCATAAGTAGTATGACTAAGAATAAAATTTTCTCAGCTCAGAGGGAAACTTTAGTGTCAAAGAAGAAAGAATCTTAGGGGACAAAATATTCAGAAATGAGGCAGGAAAAAAACAATGAACAGATTCTAAAAACTGTATGCTTTTTTAATTTTAAAAGTTAGACACACAACAGAAGACAGAAATAAGATTTTTATCTATTTCTGCTAAACAGAAATTTTACTTCATTTATGAAAATTATTTTACAGATTGCTTTGCAATATACTATTGTTAAAAATGTCAATTGCAAACTTTCTCTGGTATAAGGCAAAGATTTATATAAAAATATCTAATGGCATTAATAGAGCTAGAGAGCTGTTTAACTTTGTGATGAGACTACACAAAGAGGTTATAGTGATAGAAGTAATTTCCATTAGGATCACTTAAGTTGGTCTTGATCTGAGGTGACAGAGGTCTCAGTTAAGTTGCCGAGGGTCTTGCTAAGTTGCTAAGGGTGGCTTGAACTTGTGATCTTCCTGCCACAACCTCCCAAGTTGCTGGAATTATAGGCATCTGCCACTGTGCCTGTTTTGATTATTTCATTTTTTAAAATATTTTATTTTTTAGTTGTAGTTGGATACAATTACTTACTTATTTATTTATTTTTATGTGGTGCTGAGAATTTAACCCAGGGCCTCACACATGCTAGGTGAGCGCTCTACCGCTGAGCCACAACCCCAGCCCTTGATTATTTCATTTTTAAGGGTAGTTAGTGGAGGATGTGCTATCAGACAATTATGTGAATACCCAGGTCTGGGATTATCTGTGTTACTACAAATTTCTAGATAACCCAGGGGTGGGGTTGCGTATTTATGGATTATTTAGGGGTAGAATTAAATGTGGATTATGTATGCTTATGATGACTTTACCTTCTCATGTTGGTTTTGATTATTTCATTCACCTTTATCATCTTCATTAAAAAGTAGGCAGGGAAGATGTTGGATTTAGAATTCAGACAATCCATTTTGCTTCTTGTTAAAGCTTGAAAGCAAACTATTATAAATCCATAGCTATAGCAATTATGGCTAATTGCTATAGCTATGAATATGTAATAGTTACATGCTCTCCTGAGTTTATGATCGTGTAGAAATCAAAGTTGGCTATATATTCTGTATATAATGAATTTACCTGATATCTTGGCCTGGTCGAGCCTGCACCAGAATTCGCACTTCAAGTTCTTCAGTACCCTATAATAAAAGCAGGTCTTATAATTTCAAATAGAACAATCTAACAAAATTTCAGTAGAATTAAGTTTCTTTGACTTTTGTCATCAGATAGACCCAGAATATGTATAATTACAGAGAAACACAAAACAATCTGTTAACTCTTTGACAATACTATGAATTTCTAATATAGGTTCCTAAAAATTTAGTAGTTTGGTGTCAATAAATAAATAAACATTCTCTATAATTTTCATGCTTCTAAAAATATATCAATTCAAATATTGAATCTTACTTGTGAGTAGCATTTTCAAGGAGTGAATATGTAAATATGTGTGTATATATATGCATATACTTATATACATATATGTGTATGTATATGATGTATGCCTACCCTACATAAAATGAAGATGCATAAAGGAAATCTCTCCCTCTTCAGTTCCCATGAATCGCCAATTCAAACCATGTTAAGGTTCTCAAACATCTGCAGAAATTTTAGTGAAGGACTTAAAGTTTGCCTGAGAGTAGATTTCTATAAACTAATAATGATCACTGATTTTATATTTATTGGCTGTGAATAATATCGTGATATTGAAACTATGTCTTGTCATCTGGCAGTCTAAGGATGCATGTGTCCTGGGTTGCAATGGTCTGCTGGCTTCCCTGATGCAAATAAATCCCTGTGTGGACAGCTTTAACAGCAGGCACTGTGATGTGTACGCCAGGAGTTGAATTTTATAAGCTGTGCATGTGGGAAGGTGATTAAAAAGAAAATCTCCAGAAAAGTGGCTCTCAGCAAGACTGAATTTTACTATCTCACCAATCTAGGAGAATATCTATTTTTAACCTCTGCTTAAAAAATAAGATATCTTAAACTTCTTCACAAAACAAGTAAGATTGCCAGTCATTAAAACCTCACATGAATCTTCCCTACCTGTATCAGTGGCTGATAATTTGGCTTCAATAATTGCCACTAATTTCAGTGAGAAAAAGGCCTGCTTAGAACACAAAACATCCAAGCATCCTTTATTTGAGAGAATGGGTGGAGGGGATTTGAAACTAATATATGTTCAATATTTCTAGGCTGTCTTTTTGATAGTATAACTTTTTCCTGAACTGAAGAAAATCAAAGGAGAAAGGGTCATTTGGTTGAAATGTTTGGCTTAGTGTAATATTCAAGAACTTGCCCAAGGGTTCCTAGTTGAATTCTTCCTTATTAAATTCTGATTTCATGAACTCCATCACTCACATTTTACAAAAGCTGGTTTCAATGACACCCTTCTCAGCTGCAAGGCACGTCAACTGTTAAAATCACTATTTTTTTCCTTGTTTGCACGTGAAACTTCTTTGGTTACTCATGTTTCAAATTTAGCTATAACAATAGCATAAAAGAACCCTCCTATGACAAAAGATTGATTTTTGAATGTTAAAGCAATTTCTTATTTATTGGAGACCCAAACATTACATAACCCCTCAAACTAGATTAACCTCATCAACATTGCAAAAAATGGGTGTGACTTCTTATATTGCCTTAGGAACAGTAACATGATAAGACCTGGTGGTTACGTACATCATCTGATTCCCTGATAAGTTCAGTATCTTCCACTTGCACTACTGCATCAGCACCGCAGGGGATTGGAGCACCTGTTGTAACTCTCATAACTTGTCCTGGCATTACTGTCTGAGTTGGCTGGAAATACAAATATGAAATAGACTGTTGATTATCTTGCTGTTGCAAAGGAAAATATGCAGGGAATGTAACATTTTCAGATACAAACTATGAAAAAAAGTCTTATAGTGTTATTCATTTTGGGCCAATGTAATAGATCTTACCTACAAATAGGTACGCTCACACCCAAGCTGACTTATAGATACTTTAAGGTAAAAACTATTAGATATCTTTCTTTGCACCCTGTTCTCCTCTTGAAGAACTGTCATATTTGCCACTATTGTTTCTCATTCAATAATGTGAACCTTCTTAATGTAAGTGATTTGACAATCTGTAAGGAAAAAAGTAGGCCATATGATAGGAACAATACTGAAATCCTAGCACCTTTGTAATGTCATAAACTTTTCATGTTTGGCAAATGCAGTACTTTATTATCTAAACTTCCTGGCTAAATAAAGGCAAGTCAGAAAAGCATTTTAATTATTGGTCTAGAAAACTTTCCAAAATATATTAGTTCACTTAATTAATACTAAACATCTGACAAAAGTAATAACATCATTTAAAAATGACCCAGTGTTTGTAATGATCTGTATTAAACATTATTTTTTAAATTTAAAAATAAGAGTTCTCATTTGGTTGGTATAAGAGATAGGACCTGCCCTGCTAACTTCTCACTGCATGAAGAAAAGCATATTTCTGTATGATTCATCTGATAGACTTGATCAGACTTTAGGAAAATCACTTGTCTGAGGCTATGATTTAGGTCAGATTTGGAAAAATGAATGCTTCAAATTTCCCCTAAAAGAAAATCCTCAGACAATATTAATTTAAAAGATACCTTTTTAATAAGTATTTAAAATGTTAAATCATTATAACAAGAATATACTTATCACTATTGAACTATATGCTTAAATATGGTTAAACAGGACTTTTAATGTAATGTGTTTTTAACACATGCACAAATCTCTCCTTCTCCCTCTCTCTCTGTCTCTCTCATTCACATACATACAACTTAGGGACTGATTAAAGAAAAATACCCCACCTCACCACTGAAAGTACAATCAAAGTAAAATTAGATATTTCTTTGTTAGAAAAGCTTTAAAAACCTCTCTATAATATCACTGTCATAAACTATGCCACCAATTACTAGTGTTTATTGAACTCATTGTTTATGCTAGGTATAGTATTAAATGTATTATATATTTTAGAACATAAAATCTATAAAGGCAGAGATTTCTTTCACTTTCTGTTTGCCTCTCCTGATGACATCATCTTATAACTTCTGCTGTGGTCTAAAGGGCTGAACTTGATGGGTTGTTTTAACCAGGTTCACATCACTTTGGCATCTGTCTAGATTCAGCCAATGGGAGAGGCTAACAAGAGATTAGAGGGTAGAAGAGAGAGACAAGCAGAGTTTTCATTTCCTTTGTACTTTTCCTGCTGGGCTATAGTTTGGTGATGATTAGGGCACCTCTACTCAGTGAGAGCCACAGCCCCTTTGGGTGGTCCTGTTCTATAGCTATGAATCTCTGGAAGTTCAGGTAGCACTATTTCACTTACTCTTTCAGATCTTGAGGTGGTAAAAGAACCTTACTGCTGTTAACACCAAGGTGCTGACTTCCCTTTGCTGGGTTCCCTTATCCTTATCCATATTTTGGAAATAGTTCCGCAATTAATCTTCTTTAACCTCCCCTTTTCCAGACATATTGCTTTATCATCCTAAGGCTTATAAGTGTCTAGCACATAATAGGTAATCAAATATTTCTAGATTGAATGAATACTCAATATTTTATTATCACAATTGCATGAAGTATGTGCCTGGTTTCTTGGCTTACAATTCCATTTTTCTCCCTGTTTCTCCCTCACAGTCTTGGAGAAAGAGCTGCTTGGGATCAGATCTGGCATTAAGTTATGTAACTTAGATCCTTTTATTCTTTATTTGAACAAAAGACATTCTAGGATTATTCAGAATTATTACATTTTAATGTAATAATAAGAATATACTTATATATTTTCCACCAAAATAATGCATAGAATTTAAAATGAAAAGTTGAGGGTCCATCGTTTTTTAAAAATTATGTTATTCAATTCCAGATACCACATATTGTTTGGGGCATCTCTTAATCCACTATACATAACTATTTTGTGGTACAGTATTTTTCTGATGAAAAAGCATTTAAAATTTTCATATAATATGTGTTTTTTTAGAAGAGGGATTACTGCCAAATTATCTTCTGAGGTTTTGGAAAAATGGCATTTAAAATAGGCCTAAAGAAACTCTTGGTGGAAATTGAATTCTTAAGTGGATTTCAGGGTAGTTGCTGCTGAAACTGAACTTTGTTAGCCTATATCTTTGCCTCAAAGTACTCAGATTCAATGTGCTGTATTCTGGAAATTTTCTTAAAGTTTTATTGTGTTTTGGCTTTTAATTTTCTTTATTCTTGGCTTAAAACAACTCTTATGTTTTTTCTGTGATTAAGAATAAAAACATTGGCTTTTATCTTAGATCAGCAATTCTAAATGGTAGGTCAAGGATTCCTACCAGCTGACATATATTAACCCCATCTTAAAGATACTGGATATATAAAAAACATTTATATATTCACTTAGGTAGACAATATAAACAGCAATTGAATGAAGTCAGTTAAAATGGTACATTCCAGCAATATATGCAATATTTACCAATGATTATTAAGGTTAGCAGTTATTCTCTCCTTATTTTTATTTTTATATGCTTTGTATAAATGTAAAAATGGTTGAAATATGACTTTTCCTTAATGAAAGTACTGAGTTTGATTTTTGAGCTTTGTTTAAAGATAGCACTTTATAATTACACAATTGTGCTAATCAATGGGCCCAAACTATAAGTGATTTAAGGTCAAGAAATCATTTTATAAAATCACTGTCTCATTGTATATATGGCATTCCAATGGTCAAGTTTAAGTACTTTCAGTAGGTGAGCAGTTTGGCTCTTGCAGGTTCTCTGAGTTTGCTATAAAGCATGTGTGACACATTGATTATAGATAAAGGACATTATAGATAATTTAAAGAGAAACACACTTTGAGTAGAGTTTTGATTTTTTTCTTGTAAAAGTTTTATAAGAACTTATAAGCAGTTTTATAGTTCTTTTCTTCTAGGTCTCTAGCATAGTTGGCGGTCTTAACTACTAGTTTAATAAGGTTTAAGAGGTTCAGAAGGCCCCTAATCTGCTGTTATGGCTACCACAAATAATCTGCAGTTTCACAAGCATTCCATGTAACTATTTTTTAAATTCACCTCTGGATCGTTGACTCATGCTGTTCTCTCTGCCTAGAATCCCCCTTTCTCATTTCTGCTTTTGCAGAACTCTAATAAGGTTCTAATTCCATCTCTCTACTCTGCTTATGCTGAAGTGCTCAACTTCGGTTTTGTGGTCCATTGAACTTGAGTGATACCATTACCTTAACACTTAATATATTCTCTTACATTTAGTTGTATATGGTCTATTCATAATAAGAGTAGCAATTATGTATTAATGTATTCTTATCTCCAGAACCTAGCAGCAGGTATACACACACATAGTGTCCTTGATAAAATGATGGATGGATTTAACTAAAGATTAGGCAAGTATTCCTTGAATAATTCCTGCTCTGTGGACTTATTATAAAAATGATTTCTTTAGATGTCCACTGGTGATGGAAATAGGTACTAAGAAGTAAAATAAATTGAGAGTCACAAGGTAAGTCATTTATAAAAAAGAATCAAGCCTACCTATTCTTTTGTTTGCAAAATGGTCATAGGGACTATAGTCAGCTGTGTGTAACATGTCAAAGGTATTATAACTATAGTACCAGGCTTAGCTGGGGTTGTGGCTCAGCAATAGACTGCTTAGCTTCCTCCTCCTAGGCTAGGATACTCAACCACTAATATAAAGCACTCATAAGCGCTGTATAAAAATACAAATGGAAAAATATACAGACATATTTTTAAAAAAGGTGGCAGTTTGCAAAAACTATTTCTTCCTTGGCTTAACATGCACTTTCATATGTATCAACAATAGGAGAGGTTAAGGAAATACACAGAAAGATGATGCCAATAATAGTGACCCTAGTTTCCTTATTATAGCATCCATGCATTGAGGAGATCCAGTTCTAACCAGAAAAATCAGTATTTTTACAGGAAGAAAGAATCACTCAATAACAGGGCTAGAAAATGCTTGAGGAGCAGTCTCTGGGGGATATATCAAAATTATGCCATATATTAGTAAATGAGGATTCTCTAAGAGAGACTTATTTTGGTTTTCTAGGTTACCATTCTTTCAACTCTTTGATAGTCTTTTGAGTAATCCTTCTCTAAGATCTTTCACAATGCTCATAGGAGTTTAGAATTAGAGCCCCAAAACTCATAAAGCTGAAATCACAAGTGTTTTTCAGGTCTATAAATCTTACCTGTTCACCAGCTTGGGATTCCCCAATGATGAAACGATCTCCTGGGCCATCAGCAGCTAAGAGATGGAACAGAGTCAAAAATAAACATCAGTATGGACCTATACCAAGGAACAATAACCTAGATTTGGGATTCTAAAATTTCACTCAGATTATATGATAAAGTTTCAGTAAAATGGGATATATTTCTGATTTCCTAGACTAGATAATGGCTTTGTTCTTACTGGTTTGATTTTTTTAAGTCTTCAACTCCCAAATACCAATAGAAGTGGTCCTACTTGTGTCTTTTCTTGGTGTCACAGGAGATTCTTCCTGTCACCTCAATTTCCATACTTGTGGTTTTCCAATAGGAGGTTCTTGTAGCTTATTATTCTAAATAAAGAATCAATCACAGGACTGTAAAATGCTTGAGGGGCAGTCCTGAATACCACCTTATCCATGTGCATGTATTTGTGATAGGTATGTGCATACTAATGGATATCTATGTGAATCTTAACACTTAACATATCATACTTTTCCATCTTTCTATAAATTTATTTTCATTTTTATTTTAAACATCAGAAATTTATTGGTTGCTCAAAACATTACATTGATCTTGACATATCATATATCATACATTTGTTTCAAATGGGGTATGAATTCTTATTATTCCCCCATGTACAGATTGCAGGATCACGTTGATTATACAGCCATGTTTATACATACTGCCAAACAAGTGTCTGTTATAATTTATTATTTATCTACTATTCTTGTCTTCATAATAACCAAGTGAAGTAGGATGAATGTATGTTCCTTTCTTCATTCTACAGCTGAAGGAAATCCCTTACAAAATGAAGGAATTCAGACAGAAAAGATTTAAGTACCTAAAATAAATTCTGGTCAGTGGTAGATGTAATACTAACATTCAGCTCTTAATTCCTAGCACAGTATTTTTAGAAATTATGCATCAGAAATTATGTTACTTCTGAACCAGAATACATAGGTGGTACTGCATCACATTTTCCACTGCACATTTATTTATTTATTGTAGTGCTGGGGAGTAAACCCTGAGCTTTGCTCATGCTAGCAAACATTCTAATACTGACCCATACTCCCAACCCTGGGTATTTATTTTTAAATTGGAAAAGACATTTCCAGAATTGGGTGGAAAAAACTTCTCACCCAATCTTTTTCTCCTTGCTACATACAGTATAGTAGTGGTTGGATGAAAAAATATTCCTGGAAAACTCAGAAGGGTTTTACTGACATATCATTTGGGCTTCAGACCAATACTACTGGCAAGGAAGTGCCTATCTAATGAGTTTTATGATCATGACCTTACCTCTACATCATCTGTGTGTAGCAAGAGTTTGGGATACATATATAGAAAACATAACACCTTATGTATGAATATTTTAATTGTATTTGCAATAATACTGATAGATAATAAGGCAATTTGTCTTAAAAACATGACATTGTTGGTTTTTATAACTATAAAGTAGAATTTTTTTTCTAAAGTTTTAAATAAAATAGTATACATAATAAGGGTTTTGTACAGATAACTTTGGTTAACTTGATGGGGATAGGGATAAAAATTAACATTCTTGTATTTTCTTGAAATCCTATTATGTTTTAGGTGCTCATTATTATATTATAAGAGTGATACTATTTTTTTTCCTTTGGTACCAGGGATTATTAACTCAGGGGTACTTGACCACTGAGCCACATCCCCAGCCCTATTTTGTATCTGATTTAGAGACAGGGTCTCATTAAGTTGCTTAGTGCCTTGCTTTTGCTGAGGCTGGTTTTCTTGAGGCTGGCTTTGAACTTGCGATCCTTCTGTCTCAGCTTCCCAAGCTACTGGGATTATAGGAATGTGCCTTGTGCCTGGCCTATGATGCTATTTTTATTGTGTCATTTTCATGATTTCTATTTTTAAAAAATAATTTTTAAACATAAATTATTTAAAATAGTGATAAGAAGTCACTTCTTTAACAATTAATAACATCTTTCCAATGTTGTTTAACCTCTTCTCCACTTATTTTTGCAGTATTTTAAAGCAAATTATGATTTTTCTTATGGAAAATAATTAACCTGTCATTTATCTTCCAGAATTCCACACTAACTGTACCTCCAGTGTGAATAAATTTATTTTTAATTGTTTCTCTAGTAGAGAAATAATTATCAGTTTGCCACCCTCCAAATAGTTAGATATTTTCTCTTTTTACTTCTTGCCCAAGAGGAATAAGTATGTTTTTAGATTAAAACAAAACTGAATCTGAATCATGATTCTGCCATTGGCTTTAGGACTTTCAGCAAAATTACTAAACCTTCAGTTTTATTGTTGATAAAAATGAGGATAATCATACTATAAAAGTAACACCTTTTATTGCTTACTCAATCCTCTTATTTATTCAGTAAATTTCTACTGTCTGCTATTCCGTGTCATACTAGGGTCTGGGAATAATGTAGAGTAAAATCAGATATTATATTTCTATTTTAATGTAGTTCCAGTCTGTTACAAGGTTTTTCAAATTCTGGGTCACAAATGAAGGTGGGCAATAAAATCAATTTATACTATATACTCTAGGCATTCTTACCTTCTAGTACTATAGTTCTAGTACTATATTTTTCTAATTAAAAAACATAAAAAATATATCTCATAGGCTGAGCATGTTGGCAATGCCCATAGTCCCAGCTACTCTAGAGGGTGAAGCAGAAGAAACACACGAGCCCAGAAGTTTGACACCAGCCTGGGCAACAAAGCAAGACCCTGCTTCAAAAAAAAAAAAAAAAAAAAAAAAAAAAAAAAAAAGATCTCATCATCCCGGTAAGAATGGTTAATGTTTCATGAAACTTGTTTTTGCATATATATATAAAAATTAGTGTGTGTGTGTGTGTGTGTGTGTGTGTTTGCATAGGTATATACTATTGGCTTATAATGTAACAGAACTCTTAATTAAAGTCACTGATTTTGTGGGGGAAATAGGTATAAATCAAATAATCACATTCATGAATATATAAGTACAAATTTGGAAAACCATTCCAAAGGGGAAAAAATAGTTTTATCAGAGTATACAATAAAAGTATCTGAGCTACCCTGGAGGGTCAGGGAAAGCCACCCTGACAAAACGATATCTGATTTGAGTATGAAGGATGAATAAGAACTAAGCAGGTAAGGAGTGTGTGTATATGAGGGAGAGGGAGATGCTCCAGGATTATGTACAGAGAGCATTATGTTTAGAGGCCTATGGTTAATTTATACTGTTTACTCTAGGCATTCTTACCTTCTAGTACTATAGTTCCTTGAGTACCAAGATGACTCATATTTTGGCTCCATGACAGGCTATTTCTACTTCTTGCAGTATCCTTTCCTTGTCAGTGTTTCCTTCTTTTGGGTGGAGGTACGGGGGATTGAATTCAGGAGCACTTGAACACTGAGCCACATCCCCAGCCCTATTTTTTATTTTATTTAGTCACAAGGTCTCACTGGGTTGCTTAGTGCCTTGCTTTTGCTGAGGCTGGCTTTGAATTCGTGATCCTCTGCCTCGCCTGCCTCCTGAGCTGATGGGATTACAGGCGTGTGTCACTATGCCAGGCCTTATCAGTGTTTCTTGATTAAAGACCTCTTAGCTTTTAAGACTCAACTCAAGTGGCACCTTCTTTATAAAGTTTTATCTGATTACCCTCCCCTTAAGTCAACTTCTTCCCCAGGTATTCCAAAATAATTCTAAGTATGGCTTCAAAAATGTATTTTCAGTTATTTGCTTACTCATTTCAGGGGAATCCCTAGATTTTGTCATACAATAGATGTTAAATAAATGTTCAGTCACAGTGTAAATGTTCAATAAATAGTAAGCATGGTTCTTAAGAATCTTTTTAGAGGCCTGGCATGATAGTATATGCCTTAATCCCAGTGACTTGAGAGACTGAGGCAGGAGGATTGCAAATTCGAGGCAGTCTCAGAAATTTAGCGAGGCCCTAAGAAACTTAGGGAGAGCCTGTCACAAATTAAAAAAGAAAAAGGACTGGGGTGTAGCTCAGAGGTAAAGTGCCCCTGGGTTAAATCACTAGCACCAAAAATCCCAAAACAAAACAACAACAACAAAAACCCACCAAACCTGGGCTGGGATTGTGGCTCAGTGGTAGCATGTGTGAGGCCCTGGGTTTGATTCTCAGCACCGCATATAAGTAAATAAAATAAAGGGCTGTTGACAACTAAAAAATATTTAAAAAAACCCCACCAAACTGAAACAAACCAAACCAAACCAAAAAACTCTTTTTAGAAAGATGCAAGCAATAATAGTTTACAATAATAGTTTGTTTTCCAGTGGTAAATGTATCTCTATATTGCTGGCTAAGAAAGGTTCAGTTAACCAACAACATAGAAAGTTCTTGTTCCCAACAAGAGTTATTTTTATCATTTCCCTTTAACCATGTTTCCTAAACTTTAATGTTCATCCAAATCATCTGGGGAACTTGTTAAAATACAGATTCTGGTCAGTAAGGTCTGGGATTAAGAAGGTGATGCTGGTCCTTAGACTTCCCTTTTTGAGGGGCAGAGAACTACAAAATCAATTGAATACAAAAAAGGTCTAACTAAAAAAAAAAAACAAAACAATAAAAATTAGTGAACCACAAAAGACCTTATTTTACATGAACAATAAGCGTCACTATTTTCTTACAGACACAGAAAAAAAAAGATCAACCTATTTAACTTGATGATAGCTGATTTTAAAATATGTTAAAATACTTTTTTAAAAAGTTTCTTTTTTCCAAGATGAATTCTATAAGCTAAGGGGGGAAGGAACAGAAGTGGAGGTTTCGTGGCACATGAACCTAAAGCTTGAAAAAACAAAACTAACCACTGTATGCTATCAGAAAAGATAGATGGGGCTGGGGTTATAGCACAGTGGTAGAGTGCTTGCCTAGCATGTGTGAGGGCACTGGGTTTGATCCTCAGCACGACATAAAAATAAATAAAATAAAGGTCCATCAGCAACTAAAAAAAATAAAAGATAGGTAGATTCCAAGGATTTCTGTAAACTCCTTTTCCTCCTAATTCTGACATAACTGCTAATAAGTTTTCTTTTCTGCTTTGTAACTTTAGAATTTAATTTAAAGGAAGTAATAAAAGCAACATAAATCAAACTCTAATAGTACATGCATTATATAAATATTGTATAAAGCTTAAAGTTAGATCTTGAAATTGCTCTCTTCCTCCTCCTTTTTTCATGTCCAGAAAACACTTATCCTTTTTTTTTTTGTAGCTGGGATGAACTCAGGGGTATTTATTCACTAAGCCACATCCCCAGACCTTTTTATATTTTATTTAGAGACAGGATCTCACTAAGTTTCTTAGGGCCTCACTAAATTGCTGAGGCTGGCTTTGAACTTGTGATCTTCCTGCCTCAGCCTCACAAGCTGCTGGGAATACAGGCGTGAGCCACTGTGCCTGGCAACACTTTTACTTTTGTTCACATATTTATTTGAAGAATTTATATCATTTGACATAAAATTGATTCTAGGAGATAACTATTCATTGTGGCACTGTATAGAAAATAGCCATTTTCAAAGCATTTGCCATAGATTTATTCTTTATTTCTTTTTCCAGCACCATATGCAATCTCTCCTTAAGCCTCTTGAAATACTGTATAGTTATTCATTTATTTTCAATAATAAAGAATTTCATCATTTCTATGTTAGGACTGAATAAACTGAGGCCTCTATAAATAACATAACTTTCAGAGATCCTAGAAAATATTTTTGACAGAGGAAGAAGGCAGAAGTGTTAACAATTCATCTGCTCTGATTGTGAAACTACAACTGTATGATAGACACAGGGTAACAGCATTTAAGTATATACTAAAATCAAGATTACAGAAAGAGTTGGGGCAGGGAATGTGAAAAGAGAAGGTAACAACATTGGGGTGAAAGGGTCAATATAGCAATTACGTGGGGAACTAAATTGGGGAAATTGTTTGGGGTTTTAATTGTACTGTCTTTTCTTATGGACAAGTGGGAGCTGGGAATAGGATAAGAGAGAGATATTTGGTATTCTTTTCCAGGGGAAATGCCTGTTTATTGTTACTATTGGGAAAGAAGGTATTTATTTCCTCAAATATAGTATTTTAAACTCTCTAGAAATAACTAAAATTAATTATTCCAAGTTATTCATCACATAAATAATATTCCTCTTTTGCATCTGAGTATTCTACAGTGGAAGGTAATAACAGGCTACCAAATGGGTTGAAAAACCAGATGAGGCGGAAGATGATTCAAACAGAATAGAAACCCTGAGACATGAACATTACTGCAAGAATAAGAACTGATTCTAAATCAGAATGGTTGTGGACTGTTCATATTGAATTTTAGTGTACTTTAGCATAATGGATTTCAGTTAAACACATAAACTGTTAATAACAGCCAAGCAGTAAGATAATGGGTTGTTTCATAATGTTCTTTTTGATTTTCTGATTAAAGTATTTTAAACCAGAATGTAAAAAAGAAAAGAGAAATTAAAAATTTACTCAGATGGAAAGAATTTCTCTTAATATATCCTTTCAGGATTGTATATTATACAGGGTTTTCATAATAATTCCTGGGTTATTAAAATAGTCCCTTTCTCTAAATGATGCCAACACAAGTTCTGAAGGGATAAATCTTTCAACTTAAACTTTTTGAATAAATTTAAACTTGAGATTCAGAGGTATTTTTGCCTTTATTAATATCTAGGAAGAAACTGTGAGACGACAGGTACCCACATTGATACTAGTGGGTATAAATGCATCAAGAGGATGATCAGTGTGATCAGTGTTAAGGAAGAAATAAAATTTCAAAAACATGAAGAATAAAAATATTATAGTGACTCTAATTCTTAATATGCCACTTTCATTTTCTTTTTTTCCCTATTTTTATCTTTCAAATTCTCTCCTTCCTGAATATGGTTTTAGGTTTAGTAGATCTTCCTGTTACATATATCATTATCACTTGATTTCTTCATTCCTGACATTCTATTCTTTCTGTTTTTAAAAAATCTTTTTTTTAAAAATTTCCTTAGTCACTTTATTACTATCTTGACTGTTCAACCCACATACCTTAAAGCAAGTGATCCTCCAACTGGTTTGGAGTTTTATCCCACTTGTTTCTGAAGGATACTGGCTAATCCAGAGCAAGTTAGCAACCTCTTACACCTAGAGGGTTAGCAATGCTCACGAGTGCCACTGGTTATTACTGGAAGGCCTAAGGCAAAGGCAAAGGGGAAGAAAAAAGGGAGAATAAAGGAAGTGGGGAGAAAGGAACTGAGTAAAGGAAGACAGAGGTGGAGAGAAGGAGGTACACAAAGTAGAAAGTGGTAGAGAGCCATAACAATTGCCTCAAGGATTTCTTTTTTTTTTGGACTAAAACACTGCCTGGGGTGATAGTATGTCAGTGAAAAGACTAATAAATACAGTTACCTTTTAAATGAAAATCTTAATTACTAATAGAGTTTATCTTCCTGAATTAGAGACAAAATACACACTGAAAAATTCAGCTTTGTTAAAAAAACATGTCTTTTTGTCCACCAAAGACTATTGATGCTTCGATTATAATGTATAATAAGCATACCTACTTTGAGATTTAACCAAATCCACAATAATCATGTTATATGTTATGTCTTTGTTATAAGTTCATATCTTAGAGAACTAGGAAAATTTTGTGAGAAAGAATGTGAATCAGTTGCATGTTAGATAATATCTTGGACTTTTTATACTGTGAAATGTCATTTGAAAATTTTCTTTTTGGGTAAATAACTAAAAATAACACTATTCCAAAACAAAAGAATAAAGAAGATACTGAATAGTAACTTTATATAAAAAAATGGATTCTATAGTAACAAAAAGGCTCTTTTATGGCTCATCTGGGTTAAGTTTTGGGTAACAAAAAAGGTAAGTGCAATGGTTTCTTTTTTATTGAGTTGCTTTTAGTTACCTCAGTTAAAAATTACAGAATAACATTCTCTTTGAGAATAATACTGCATAAATAATTTATTTCTCACTCTTCTACTGTATATTTCTCTAGTATTTAATCTGCTGTGGTTGTTTTACTCTGTAAGTAAAAACTGTCATTTTATAGTAATACTGTATGGCCACAAATTATAAGATCAAAACTGAATTTAGATGGGGAATAAGAAATAAGAATAATCAATAAAGCTATGGTAAAAATAAAATAATTTTCTTTCTGGACAGTATTCATTCTCAAATACTACAGAAGGAATTTATTTGAAAGGAAAAAAATATAAAAGCCATTAGAAGTTATTTATTTTGGCTTTCTCAGTTTCAGAAGTAGTCTGATCTAGTGATATTAAGCTAAATGAGGCACATTCAAGATAGATTTTTTTTGGGAAAAAGTACTCTAGGGGAAATTAAAATATAAAAACCAATCTTCCCACTATCTTATTTACACAGACTATGAGAGTAACAATTCAGATAAATATCCTTTTTTTCAGAGATTTTTTAAGAAAATATAATAATAATAATAATAATAGTGATAATAGTTATTACTATCAAACATTTAAAAAATTATTGAGTTCTTTTTTTGTGTGTGCCAGGCATTTTATAAGGTTTTCTATGGTCTTATTTAATCCTCAAAACAACTCGTCAGAATAAGTGTTATTATAATTATCACTATTTTACAAATGAGAAAATCAAGGCTTAAAAATTTTGTGACTTTGTTAAAGTTACATAGATGATTCTAGTATTAGAACCCCAAGTCTGACTTTGGGCAAAGCCCATACACACCCTTAACCATTTGCTACACTGCCTTCCAATATAAAAAGATACTGCTAAGAAATACTAATAGAATATGAAGGAGATTAATGAATACATCTAATTACAAGAAAAAATTTACTTTAAGGCTAGATGTGGTTAAAAAAAACAAAAAGCAAGTAAGAGAAGATACATATTTAACTGACATTAAAAAGGAATTGGCCTATGAGGAAATAGACATGTTTAACCTAATTGAAGTATTATAAAATATATACATGTACTGAAACATTACATGGTACTCCAACAATATGTATACTTTTTATATTTTAGTTAAAAATAAATAAATGATTGGACTTTTAAACAATGCTGATAAATTAAGAAATTTTTTAGTTTTCTTTGTTATAAGCCTTGAATCAATAATTAATAATGTAATATTGATGTATTGTTATTTTGAAGTTGCTGAGTAGATTTTAAGTGTTTTTATCACAAATAATAAGGTAATGCATATGTTGATTAGCTCAATTGAACCACTGTACAATGTATACATATTTCAAAATATCATGCTGTACATGGAAAAACAAAACAAAAACAAAAAAATCCAATAATAGTTTCTGAGCAATTTAGTTTATTTTTATTTTGGGTTCTTAGATTGGATTTTGGGTAGGCATGTGCTATTTAGTTTTTGCTTTTAAGCTTTATGCAATCTCAGGCAACTCTGAGGGCATGGCTGCTAGTACCATCTGGGGCTCCAGAGCTTTGAAATATGGCATCTTTCAGAGAAAGGTTTCCCTCATACTTGCTTTACATGAAGCCTTTTACTAATGTTTGATTTTGAAGCAAGAGAACAGACTGTCTCACTTAATGCCTATGTTGAGAATTGGCTCACTTTCCCGAGACTGTATAGATATTTTCAACAGAAAATATTTAGAACACTAGACAAAGACTAATTTCTGTCTGGCATGTGTAGGGGTCAATAAATAAATTATAGTAACTGTGTTTTTATTTGATCATTATATATTATTTGTAAACAAGAGTTGTCTTTTAACTATCATATTTTCATTGAAAAGTTTTAATTATGATTGTGCCATAAAATTTATAATTGTAGATAAGCATGATTATCTGTGAATTTAAGTTATTCTAACAATCACAGGGGAAATACACATAACAGTAATTGGGTGCCTGGGCTGAGACAAAAAAAATGAAAAAAAAATACAGCATGAATATGATGAACTCAAGTAAACAAAAACATTTACCTCGGACAGCATAGCCATCTTTTACCGATGCTGGGAAGGGGGGTAGGTTGTCTTTTGCATATACATCTTGAGCAAGGACTCGCCCCATTCCATCTGATAGAAAAAAAGGAAATATGAATATTGTTAACAATGGGGTGAGCAAGCAGTCTTAAACAAGATGGGGTGAATACTTGTCTGACACCACTTATGATGGGCTCAGTCAGATTTCCTGATTTCAGTCCTAGGGAATAGGAGACAGAAAGAAAAGGTGCATCCTAGTACTTAAAATAAAAGATTACGTTCAGTTAACCATAGTAATTTTGCAGAGATTATATGAATGTGGGTTGCTATACAATCAACAAAGATGTGCTCTGATGATGTGTCATTATTTCTTTAACAACCCAAATACGATGTTCTTTAAAAATAAAGCCAAATCTTCAACATTTTCATATCCACTGATTCAGTAATTTCCCTTCTAGAAATCTACCCTCAGAAAATAGATTAATTTTGATGCACATTTATTTTTAATTTTTAAATTTTTATTATTATTATTTTTTAGTTATACATGACAGTAGAGTATATTCTGATGAATTTAAACAAATATGGAGTACATCTTATTCTAATCAGGTATCCCAGTTTTGTGGTTGTATATGATGTGGAGATTCACTGTGGTATATTTATATATGTACACAGGAAAATTAAATCAGATTCCTTCTAGTGTCTTTCCTATTCTTATTCCCCTCCCTTTCCTTCATTCCTCTTTGTCTAAACCAATTACCTTCTAATTCACACCCTCCCCCACTTATTTTGGTTAGTCTCCACATATCAGAGAAAAATCTGAACTTTGTTTTTTAGGGATTGGCTTATTTCACTTAGCATGATAGTCCCCAGATCCAGCAATTTACCAGCAAAAGTCAGAAAGTTATTCTTTTTTTTTATGGCCGAGTAATATGCCCATGTGTATATATAACACATTTTCTTTATTTATTCATCTGTCAAAGGACACCTAGGTTGGTTCTACTTTGAATTGAGTTGCTATAAACATTGATGTGGCTAGATCATTGTAGTATGCTGATTTTTTAGTCCTTTAGGTATAAACCTAGGAGTGGATAGCTGGATCAAATGGTGGTTCCATTCCAAGTTTTCTGAGGAATCTCCATACTGCTTTCTAGAGTGGTTGCACTAATTTGCAATTCCACAAGCAATATGAGTATACCTTCTCCCCCACATCCTCAAACATTTGTTTTACTTGTATTCTTGATAATAGTCATTCTGACTACACTGAGATGGAATCTCAGTGCAGTTTTAATTTGCATTTTTCCAGTTGCTATAGAGGTTGAACAATTTTTCATATATTATTCACATAGTTTTTCTTCTGTAAAGTGTCTGCTTAGTTTTGGTGACCATCTATTGTTTGGGTTATTTGTTTTTTTGGTGTTAAATTCTTTGAATTCTTTATATATCCTGGAGATTAATGTTCGGAGGTGTAGGTGGCAAAGATTTTCTCCTATTCTGTAGGCTCTCTCTTCATGCTCTTGTTTCTTTTGCTGTGAAGAAACTTTTTAGTTTGATGACATTCAATTTATTGATTCTTGTTTTTACTTGTTGTACTTTAGGAGTCTTGTTGAGGAAGGAGGTTCCTAAGCAAACAAAAGCCTTCTATAGGGCTTTTGGTCTTTGATACACTTTGAGTTGAGTTTTGTGTAGGGTGATAGCTAGAGGTTAAATTTCATTCTACTATGTATGGATTTCCACTTTTCCCAGCATCATTTGTTAAAAAGGCTATCTTTTCTACAATGTATGTTTTTGGTGTCTTTGTCTAATATGAGGTTACTGTATTTATGTGGGTATGGCTCTGTGTCTTCTCTTCTGTTCCATTGGTCTTCATGTCTGTTTTTATGCCAATACCATGCTATTTTTGTTACTATAGCCTGTAATGTAATTTCAGGACTGGTATTGTTGTTTCCTGCTTCACTTTTCTCACTAAGGATTGCTTTGGCTATTCTGGGCCTCTTATTTTTCCAAATTAATTTCATGATTGCCTTTTCTACTTCTATAAAGGATGCTATTGGATTTTTAATAGGAATTGCATTAAATCTATATAGTGCTCTTGGTTGCATGGCTGTTCTGATAATATTAAGTCTGCCTATCCAAGAACATGGGAGATCTTTCTGTGATACACATTTATTTCAGAGTTGTTTACATTAGTTCAAAAATGGAAATCAAAAGAGCAGTAATATAGGTATTTAAAAAAAGGTCTATCCTTATGATTAAATATTATGCTGCCTAAAATAATACTTACAAAGAATATTCATGGACAAAAGAAAACTTAAAATGTGTATTTAAAAAATGCACAATTGAACATTTAATATATAATCTTAACTACATTAAGATGTATGTATATCGGAGCCAACTTTTTCTTCTATCAGGCGCAGAATCTCTGATTTGATATCAAGCTCCTTGATCCATTTTGAGTTAACTTTTGTGCATGGCGAGAGAAAGGGGTTCAGCTTCATTTTGTTGCATATGGATTTCCAGTTTTCCCAGCACCATTTGTTGAAGATGCTATCCTTCCTCCATTGCATGCTTTTAGCCCCTTTATCAAATATAAGAAAGTTGTAATTTTGTGGATTGGTCTCTGTGTCCTCTATTCTGTACCATTGGTTCACCTGCCTGTTTTGGTACCAGTACCATGCTGTTTTTGTTACTATTGCTCTGTAGTACAGTTTGAAATCTGGTATCACTATACCTCCAGATTCATACTTCCTGCTTAGAATTGCTTTTGCTATTCTGGGTCTTTTGTTTTTCCATAAGAATTTCATGATTGGCTTTATCTATTTCTACAAGAAATGCCGTTGGGATTTTGATTGGCATTGCATTGAACCTGTAGAGAACCTTTGGTAATATCGCCATTTTGATGACGTTAGTTCTGCCTATCCATGAACAGGATATATTTTTCCATCTTCTAAGATCTTCTTCTATTTCTCTCTTTAGGGTTCTGTAGTTTTCATTGTATAAATCTTTTACCTCTTTTGTTAGGTTGATTCCCAAGTATTTTATTTTATTTTTTGAGGATATTGTGAATGGGGTGGTTTAACTCATTTCCATTTCAGAAGTTTTGTTGCTGATATACAGAAATGCCTTTGATTTATGCGTGTTGATTTTGTATCCTGCCACTTTGCTGAATTCATTTATTAGTTCTAGTAGTTTCTTTGTAGACCCTTTTGGATCTTCTAGGTATAGAATCATGTCGTCAGCAAATAGTGATAATTTAAGTTCTTCTTTTCCTATTTTTATGCCTTTAATTTCTTTTGTCTGTCTAATTGCTGTGGCTAGTATTTCAAGAACTAAATTGAATAGAAGTGGTGAGAGAGGGCATCCCTGTCTTGTTAAAGATTTTAGAGGGAATGCCTTCAATTTTTCTCCATTCAGAATGATGCTAGCCTGAGGCTTAGCATAGATAGCTTTTACAATGTCGAAGTAAGTTCCTGTTATCCCTAGTTTTTCTAATGTTTTGAACACAAAGAGATCTACATATTGTGGGGTCGGGCTCCAAATTCCTTAATAGGACGCCCATAGCCCAGCCCAAGAGTTAATAACAAGAATAAACAAATGGGACTTAAACTAAAAAGTTTTTTCTCAACAAGAGAATAAGAGAACTAAATAGGGAGCCCACATCCTGGGAACAAATTTTTACTCCTCACACTTCAGATAGAGCCCTAATTTCCAGAATATACAAAGAACTCAAAAAATTAGACAATAAGATAACAAATTACCCAATCAACAAATGGGCCAAGGACCTGAACAGACACTTCTCAGAGGAGGACATACAATCAATCAACAAGTACATGAAAAAATGCTCACCATCTCTAGCAGTCAGAGAAATGCAAATCAAAACCACCCTAAGATACCATCTCACTCCAGTAAGATTGGCAACCATTATGAAGTCAAACAACAATAAGTGCTGGCAAGGATGTGGGGAAAAGGGTACACTTGTACATTGCTGGTGGGACTGCAAATTGGTGCGGCCAATTTGGAAAGCAGTATGGAGATTCCTTGGAAAGCTGAGAATGGAACCACCATTTGACCCAGCTATTCCCCTTCTCGGACTATTCCCTGAAGACCTTAAAAGAGGGATACTACAGGGATACTGTCACATCAATGATCATAGCAGCACAATTCACAATAGCTAGAACCAACCCAGATGCCCTTCAATAGATGGATGGATAAAAAAAAAAAACCGTGGCATTTATACACCATGGAGTATTACGCAGCACTAAAAAATGACAAGATCATGGAATTTGCAGGAAATGGATGGCACTAGAATAGATTATGCTTAGTGAAGCTAGCCAATCCTTAAAAAACAAATGCCAATTGTCTTCTTTGATTTAAGGAGAGCAACTAAGAACTGAGCAGGGAGGAGGAGCATGAGGAAAAGATTAACATTAAACAGAGACGAGTGGTGGGAGGGAAAGGGAGAGAGAAGGGAAATTGCATGGAAATGGAAGGAAACCCTCAATGTTATACATACAAGAGGTTGTGAGGGGAAAGGGGGGGGGACAAGGGAGAGAACTGAACAACAGCAGATGAGGTAGAGAGGGAAGATGGGAGGGGAGGGGAGGGGGATAGCAGGGGATAGGAAAGGCAGCAGAATACAACAGTCACTAATGGCATTATGTAAAAATGTGAATGTGTAACTGATGTGATTCTGCAATTTGTATTTGGGGTAAAACTGGGAGTTCATAACTCACTTGAATCAAATGTATGAAAGATGATATGTCAAGAGCTTTGTAAAGTTTTGAACAACCAATAAAAAAAGATGTATATGTGTGTGTATATATATATGTAAGTATCAATGGACAAGACAAAAAGGACATGCAGAAAAATGCAAAGCACTTGTTATTTCAGAATGTTGGAATAATTTATGATAATTTTTATTCACTTTGCTATTGTTTTATGAAAATTTCCAAGTTTTCTACAATAAACACAAGTCATTTTTATATTCATAATGGTTTTCATTATTAAACAGAAAAAAATAATAATAGGAAGGAATTTCCCGGTCATTCCATTTGAATTTTAGAATTTGATTTTGACTTCATTAACCTAAATGATTTAGTGACAGTTAAAATGCACTAGGGGATGGGGAGAGAGCTCAGCTGGTAGAGTGCTTGCCTTACATGCACAAGGCCCTGGGTTCAATTCCCAGCACCAAAAAAAAAAAAAAAAAAAGTGTACTAGTAATCTATGTTGTAGAGAATATTTTGATAGAGTCATAACCAATTCCTCAGAAGGTATCTTTATTATTAGTTTAAAAGTAGAAGAATAAAAATAAGTAGAAGATAGAAGAAGAGGAAGCAAAAAAAAATCAAGACAAGAAGTAATATAGGATTGGATTTACATGAAGTTTTTCTGTAATTGACAAAATTTCATTGTTTCCACAGCTAAATAAGTGAAGCTGTATTTTGGGGGGTTTTGATCTTCTTAGCTATCTATGGCTGTACTTTCCAGATCCTAGGATCCAGAAGTTGTACAGAGACACTTTAAATTTTGTACTCTGATTTATAGCAAATCGTATTATTGACTCTTTCCTGTTAGAGAAATGATACCTAAATTGGTAGGGAGTGCTTCTTGATGGATCTGAGCTTTAGATATTCCTAGAAGATTGAAGTTATTCTGGATCTTTGGACCATGTAATACAGGGAAGTGGTGGTCTGATTTATATTCACATATACAATATTAACTCCTAAATAGATCAGAGGCTATAAGGTAGTCCCTGGTAGTAAGCATTAGGACATTTGTCTAAGATCATGATTAAGCTCTAGGGCTGGAGATATAAGCTCAGTTGGTAGAGTGCTTGCCTCACATGCACAAGGTCCTGGGTTCAATCCCCAGCACAAAATAACTAACAAACAAACTAACTAAATTAATTAATTAAAATAAAATAAAGGCATGCTGTCCATCTACAACTACAATTTTTTTTTTAAATGTAAGCTCTATACTAGCTCAGATTCTAAGAGAATGAGTTTGCTGGGATTTCTGAATAGTTCCCTACTAGTGGTTAATAATTAAAAATAGTACAAGGGCTATTTTCCTGGCAACCAGCCCTGTTAGTAAACATTTATTAACATTTTATAAATTAATAAGTAACATCACATACAAAATATTATTTAATCCCAGAAAAATCTAGTAAAGCATTACATTTACTTTACATATGAGGTTTAAATAACAGTAGGTTATTTACTCAAGGTCATATATGGCTAAATTATACATAGTAATGGGATGAACTTAAAAATAATCATATATGCATGGAATTTAACTTGCTCCATTTCAGACCCCAGTGATTTCTTTCATTCCCCTTATTCCTTTCCCTACTGGTTTTCCTTCTATTTGTATGTTGTTGTTTTTTTTAAATTGGTGCTTTATAAATGTATACAAAGGTGGAATTCACTGTACTATATTTGTATAGGTACACAGTGTAATTTTGTCAAATTAATTCTGTATTTTTTCCCTTTCCTCAACCCTTCTCCTCCCTTTCAATTTCATTCCTCTACTCCACTGATCTTCCATTTTTGTGAGATTTGGCCCCCTCACCTCTTTTACCCTCACTTTGTTCTAGCTTTCACATTGAGATAAAAACATTTGACTTTTTTGACTTTCTGAGTCTGGTTAATTTCACTTAGCATGATAGTCTCCAGTGCTATCCATTCACCATAATTTTATTTTCCTTTATGGTGAGTAAAACTCTATTGTATATTTAAACTACATTTTCTTTATTCATTCATCTGTTGATGGGCACCTGGGTTAGTTCCTTAACCTGGCTTGTGAATTGTGCTGTTATAAATGTTGATGTGCTTGTCTCACCTTATAAATACCCAGGAGTGGGATAGCTGGGCCATATGGTGATTCTATTCCTATTTTTTTGAGGAATCTCCATACTACTTTCCAAAGTGGTTGTACTAATTTGTAGTCCCAATAACAATGTATGAGTATATATTTTCCCCACATTTTCATCAGTATGACTCTTTTAATATTCACATTCCAAGAAGATAGGGGATGCCCACTTAAATTTTAGTATGCTAAATTTGAAAGACTACTGATATAGATAACTGTAGATCTCATAGTAAACAAATGAAATAACACAATACTCTGAGGACAGAAATGATGATTATCTGCTGCTTTTGGACATTTGGAACACATGGAAGTGGAAGGAAGTTGATTAAGGTATCACAGAGAAAAGATTATCAGCTGGCTTGATTTTTCTTTTAATTCCCAAGTTATTCATATATTTTATTGTGCAATTCCACTAAGGAGGCCTTTTATGATACAGAACCTACTCAATCATAATTGGATAAAATTTGATTCTGGAAACTAAAGTATAGTTTGTTCTGGTATTTTGCAATAATTTTTTGATTTATATTTACATATACAATAATACTATTTGCTATGAATCAGAGTAAAAAATTTAAAATGTCTCTGTACAACTTCTGGATCCTAGGATCTGGAAAGTACAGCCATAGATGGCTAAGGAGATCAAAACCCCAAAAAATTCAGAACAAAAAACTTTGTTCTGGTAGTTTGCAATAATAATTGCTCCCTATCCCCATCCTAACAAACACACAAACATCATAAAATATCCCTCAGATTTCTGAGGATGCTCAAATAATAACTTTGTAATAACAGAGTTATTTAAATGCCACTGAAATTACATTAGGCTATAAAATAATAATTGTATCATATCACTAAGAATTCTTCAGTGTTAGTTGAAGAGTCATCTATCATAATGTGGGAAATGTTTATATTGAGAATGAGCTTTTTTTTTTGACAAGCATCAAGTTTTTTTTGTGACAAATGTCTAGTTTCTAATAAAGTGTGATTTGTCTTTTTTTTTTTTTTTTTTGTGGGGTGCTGGGAATCAAACCCAGAGCTTCATGAATTCTAGGCAAGTGCTCTACCACTGAGGTACATTCCTGGACCAGCAATTTGTCATATCTTCCACATGCTGTTTTTTTTTTCTCATTTCTGTGCCTTTGCAGATAATGTTGATTTAGACAGGAGTGTTTTTTTTCTTTCCCCTTTCCTCCTACTGGCAAATCTCATACATCTTTCAAAGGTCAGATCATATGATGCCTCACTGGTTTTCTTTCTTTTACCAGGGCAGTTTAATTCATTGACTAATTTATTTACTCATTCATCAAATGCTGGGATCTACTATGTGCTAAACACTAAGGATAAAAACACCAGTAGGACTTAGCTGATGTCCTCAAAGAATTTATGTGTATAGTAAATGTGAGAAAGAAGAAAAGGAGAAATATGCAGAAGATTATAAGATAGGATAATATGGGCAATCACAGAGATAAGTACAGGGTGATACAGAGACATACAGAAAACTATCAACCAAGAATCTGTGGAACATTTAGAAAATTTTCCTAGATGAAATAAAACCTGAGCTAAAATTTAGAGAGTAAAAAGCACCAGGTAGAAGAGGGGGGCATTTTAGACAAATAAAACAGGATAAAGGAGTTCAAACAATCTTGTAAAACCAAGAATCTAAGAAGGGACTTTAAAACAGATAATTAACAGTAATGACTTCAAGTTAACTTACCAGCAGAGTATAAGTCTCTTAACAAATAATGAGATCTGACTTAGGAATTTCTTTCGTGACAAGGTAGAGAATGTTTCAGAGGGACTGCATTTATTCTTAATGTTTTGATAATATTTGTATCCATGTTATTATATACTTTTCACATTGTATTATGGTTATCTGTGGAACTTCTCTGACTTCTTCATCAGGCTATCAACTTCTTATTGTCATAGCGTCTATCACTCATCTTTGTATACTAGTACCAACACAGTGCTTTGTGCACAAAACATATACAGTAAAGGTTTGTTCAATCACTGAGTATATTAATGGTTATGCCTCATGAAAAAATATCAGACAAGTGGAGAAGAAGTTCTTAGCAATAAAACATAACCAACTTTACCAAAGAGAATAAAAATAGGAAAGGATCTCTTGCTACCTCACCTTTACTCTCATTATTCCCCATCTGGATCCCCCCCCACCCCCGTATAGTGCTTCCTGATCTCCAGACCTATGATCCTGACTTCCCTAAATCTGTATTATCATTTTCCTTTTTGCTAACCAAAGGAACAATGCATTTTCAAGACTTCATTCAAACAGTGAATCTTTTTAATTAAATTATTTATTTATTCTAATTTGTTATATATGATGGCAGAATGCAATTCATTTCATATTATATATAGAGAGCACAATTTTTCAAGTCACTGGTTGTATACAAAGTATTTTCACATCATTTGTGTCTTCATACATGTACTTAGGGTAATGGTGTCTAACTCATTCTACCGTCTTTCTTACCCCCATCCCCACTCCATTTCCCTCCCCTCCCCTTTGCCCTATCTAAAGTTCATCGATTCCTCCTATGCTCCCCCTGTATCGCCATTATGAGTCAGCATCCTCATACCAAAGACAACATCTGGCCTTTGGTTTTTTGGGATTGGCTTACTTTACCTAGCATATATTCTCCAACTCCATCGATTTACCTGCAAATGCCACGATTTCATTCTCTTTTAATGCTGAGTAATATTCCATTGTGTATATATACCAAAGTTTCTCTATCCATTTATCTACTGAAGGGCATCTGGTTTGGATCCACAATTTAGCTCTTGTGAATTGTGCTGCTATAAACATTGATGTGGCTGTGTCCCTGTAGTATACTGTTTTTAAATCCTTTTGGTATTAACTGAGGAGTGGGATAGCTGGGTCAAATGGTGATTCTATTCCCAGTTTTCCAGAGAATCTCCATACTGCTTTCCATTATTGGTTGCACCAATTTGCAGTCCCACCAGCAATGTATGAATGTGCTTTTTCCCCACACCATTGCCAACACTTATTATTGTTTGTATTCTTGATAGCTGCCATTTTGACTGGAGTGAGATAAAATCTTAGAGTAGTTTTGGTTTGCATTTCTCTAATTTGTAGAGATGTTGAACATTTTTTCATATATTTGTTGATTGATTGTATATCCTTTTCTGAGAATTGTCTGTTCAGTTGCTTGGCCCATTTATTGCCTGGGTTCTTTGTTTTTTTTCTTTTTTGATGTTAGGGTTTTTGAGTGCTTTACATATCCTAGGGATTAGTCTTCTATCTGATGTGCTTGTGGTAATATTTGCTCCAATTCTGTAGGCTCTCTATTCACCTCATTGATTGTTTCTTTTGCTGTGAAGAAGCTATTTAGTTTAAATCCATCCCATTTATTGATTTATTTCTTATGCTATAGGAGTCTTATTAAGGAAGTTGGGGCCTAATCTGACATGATAGAGGGGGCTGGGGTTGTGGCTCAGTGGTTGAGTGCTCACCTGGCATGTGTGAGGCACTGGGTTCGATCCTTAGCACCACATAAATAAATAAATGCAGGTATTGTGTCCATCTACAACTAAAAAAAAATTTTTAAAAAATATGACATGATGGAGATTTGGATCTACTTTTTCTTCCATTAGGCACAAGGTCTCTGGTTTAATTCCTAGGTCCTTGATCCACTTTGAGTTGAGTTTGTGCGTGGTGAGAGATAGAGGTTTAATTTCATTTTGTTACATGTGGATTTCCAGTTTTCCTAGCACCATTTGTTGAAGAGGCTATCTTTTCTCCAATATGTGTTTTTGGCACCTTTATTAAAATCAGAACTGAAATCAATAAAATTGAAATGAAAAAAAAATTGAAAAAATTGACAAAACAAAAGTTGGTTCTTTGAAAAAATAAATAAAATTGATAAACCACTAGCCATGCTAATGAAGAGAAGGAGAGAGAAAACTCAGATTACTAATATCCATGATGAAAAAGAAAATATCATGATGGACACTACAGAAATACAGAAGATAATTAAAAATTATTTTGAAAATTTGTATTCCAATAAAATAGAAAATACTGAAGGCACCAGCTAATTTCTAGAGGCATATGATATGCCCAAACTAAATCAGATGATATACACAATTTAAACAGATCAATTTCAAGCAAGGAAAATTAGGATGCCATCAGAAGCCTACTAACCAAGAAAAGCCCAGGATGGATACACAGCTGAGTTCTACAAGACCTTCAAAGAACTAACACCACTACTTTTCAAACTATTTCATGAAATAGAGAAAAAGAGAACACTTCCAAACACATTCTATGAGGCCAATATCACCCTGATTCCAAAACCAGACAAAGAAACATCAAAGAAAAAAATTTCAGACCAATATCTCTAATGAACATAGATGCAAAAATTCTCAATAAAATTCTGGCAAACTGAATACAAAAACATATCAAAAAGATAGTACACCGCTGTCAAATAGGGTTCATTCCAGGGATGCAAGGTTGGTTCAACATATGGGAATCAATAAATGTAATTTATCACATCAATAGACTCAAAGATAAAAATCATATGATCATCTCAATAGATGCAGAAAAAGCATTCGACAAAATACAGCACCCGTTCATGTTCAAAACATTAAAAAAACTAGGGATAACGGGAACATATCTCACCATCATAAAAGCTATCTATGCTAAGTCCCAAGGAAATCATTCTAAATGGAGAAAAATTGAAAACCTTCACTCTAAAAACTGGAACAAGATAGGGATGACCTTTTTCACCACTTCTATTTAACATAGTTCTTGAAACTCTAGCCAGAGCAATCAGACAGATCAAAGAAATGAAAGAAAGTAAATTGATAAGGGCATTAAGACCACTAAATGGGGAAAAGATGGTATCTTTGACGAATATTATTGGGAAAACTGGGTGCCTACATGCTAAAGAATGAAGCTGGACTTTCACATTATACCATACATTAAAATTAACTCAAAATAAAGACCTAAACATAAGTCCTAACATTATAAAATGCCTAGAAGAAAATGGGAGAAGTTTATGACAATTTGGCAATGATTTCTTAGATATCATACCAAAAAGCATAGGCAAAACCAAAAATAGACAAATGAGACTATATAAAACTTAAATATTTTGCTCATCAAAGAACATCATCAATAGAGCAGTCTGTGGATTGGGAGGAAAGAATTATATACTATATCCCTGATAAAGGAGTATATCAAGAAATAACACAACAACAAAAAATAAGATAATCCAAGTAGAAAATGGTCTAAGTATTTGAATATGTATTTCCCTAAAGATGAAGTATAGCTGGCACATGGCACATGCTTGTAATTCCAGAGGCTTGGAGGCTGAGGCAAGAGGATCACAAGTTCAAAGCCAACCTCAGCAAAAGCGAGGCACTTAGCAACTCAGTGAGACCCTAGCTGGAAATAAAATACAAAAAAGGGCTGGAGATGTGGCTCAGTGGTTAAACACCCCTGAGTTTAATCCCTGTTACCAAAAAATGAGGTATAAATAGTTTAAAAAGATATGAAAAGATACAATAATTATCAGAGAAATGAAAAATCAAAACCACAATGAAATATTACTTCATACCCATTAGGAATCTTCTATCAACAAAACAAAACAGAAAATAACAAATCCAAATTTTGGTGAGAATGTAGAGAAATTAGGACCCATGTACATCATTGGTGGGATTTTAAAATGTTGTAACCACTACAGAAAATAGCAAGGCAGTTCCTCAAAAAAAATCAGAAATATAACTACCATTTAATTCAGCAATCCCACTTCTGGGTATATTTCAATGGAGGGCCTTGAAGAGATACTTTTCTTTTGAGGCAGTGTCTCACTATGTTGCCCAGCTGATTTTGAACACCTAAACTCAAATGATCCTCCTATCTTAGCTTCTGGAGTGCTGGGACACCAGACACACATCACCATGCCCAACTTTTTGAAGGGATATTTGTACACCCATATTCATAGACACAATATTCACACTAGCCAAGAGATAGAAGCAACTCAAATGTCCATCGATGGATGAACAGATAAATAAAATGTATCTGTTTTATTATCCATTAAATGAATGTATTATATACATTCAATGGTGAAATTAAAATTATTCAGCCTTAAAAAGGAAAGAAATTCTATCACATGCCATAATACGGATAAACCTCAAGGACTTCATACAAAGTGAAATTGATTAATCACAATAAGACAAATTCTTCGTGGTTCCACTTATATGAAATATCTGGAGAAGCCAACAACATAAGAACATAAGGTAAAAAGAATGTGGTTGCTGGGCATAGCAGTGCACATTTGTTTCAAAATAAAAAGGACTAGGGATGAAGCTCAGTGGTGTGCCAGGCTTCTGAGTAGAAGAAGAAGAAAGAAGGAGAAGGAGGAGGAAGGAGAAGAGGAAGAGAAGGAGAAGGAGGGAAAGAAGAAGGGGAAGGGGAAGAAGAGGAAAAATAAGAAGAGGAGAGAAGGAGGAGGAAGGGGGAAGAAGAAGAAGAATGTGGTAATGTTAACATGTTTAACAGTATTGACAGTAGTGTTTCTTTCTTTCTTTTTTTTTTTTTCCTTTTGGTGCACTTGGGATTGAACCCAGAGGTCTTCTAGCACTGAGATGCATCTCTACCACCATCATCGCTTTTTGTTTGTTACTGGGGATTGAACCAAAGGTGCTTTACCACTGAGATACATACTCAGTATTTTAAAAAAATTTTATATTGAAAAAAAAATTAATTTTGATATAGGGTCTTGCTAAATTGATTAGGGCTTTGCTAAGTTGCTGAAACTGACCTCAAATTTGTGATTCTCCTGCCTCAGTCTCCTAAATTGCTGGGATTACAGGGGTGTGCTACCATATCTGGGTGAACTGTATACTTAAATATGGTTAATGTGGGCTTTAAAATGTAATTATTAAAAAAGAGAGAGAAAAGAATGAAGGGCTGATATATGTTACAACATGGTGGGATTTTGAAAATATTATAAATCAAAGAAGTCATTCAAAAAAAGTTAAATATCATATCATTCTATTTATACAAAATGTCCAGAATAGGCAAAATAGACTAATAATTATTTAGGTTTGGGGGTCAGGTAATCAGAGGATATGAGGATGATAGCTAAATAGATATTCTTATTAATGTGATGAAAACAATCTAGAATTGATTGTGGTGATGGTTCACATATCTCTGAATATACTAAAACCTTTTGTGCTATGCACTTTATTTTTTTAAATTTTATTTATTTATTTTTTATTGGTTGTTCACAACATTACAAAGCTCTTGACATATCATATTTCATACATTAGAATCAAGTGGGTTATGAACTCCCAATTTTTACCCCAAATGCAGATTGCAGAATCACGTCGGTTACACATCCACAATTTTACATAATGCCCTATTAGTAACTGTTGTATTCTGATACCTTTCCTATCCTCTACTATCCCCCCTCCCCTTCCCTCACATCTTCTCTCTCTACCCCATCTACTGTAATTCATTTCTCTCCTTGTTTATTTTCCCATTCCCCTCACAACCTCTTATATGTAATTTTGTATAGCAATGAGGGTCTCCCTTCATTTCCATGCAATTTCCCTTTTCTCTCCCTTTTCCTCCCATCTCATGTCTCTGTTTAATGTTAATCTTTTGCACTTTAAAGCTATTATTTCTTTTAAAGTCAAGGATAGAAGTAGTTTTCACAAGGAGAATATTTCTCTCATCTCAATATATAACTATATTTACAAAAGTCATAATTATAGTACACATATACCAGCTAGTCTTTATAGACCTTCTTTATATATATTGGGAGAAAAAAATAAAACATTTTATCTGGAAAGGAAGAAATGTCTCACACTTGGTTAAGATAATTAATATAGACTTAACAGTATATATAAGTGACCATCTGTTTATTTTGAACTTATGATAAATATAGGGGTTGCTATTTTTAAGATAAATTGGATTCCTACTAAATTAGAGTCCAGCTTTTGGAGTTGGTATTAATATACCAGTCCAGTTTAAGTCTCTTCAAAGAGAAAAGCATGACTCACCTTAGTTTTGATCTAAGAGACTAACAGAAGGAAAAAATATTTGGAGAAAAATATGCAATCTAGTGGAACATGGTGAAGGATTCCAGTTGGCAACAGACACAAAAGAACTGAAGGAACAAATGTCAGACATACCTCCTCACTACACAAGCAACTATACCCCTGTGTCTCTCATTAGAGTTTAGGACCAAACAATTACAGGGTCTTTCCATGCTGTAAATATGAGATTTCATTGAATGTTTAACCAGATAGATGATCCACTTGAGAATATAAAGAATACATAGTAGTTCTGCAAATTTATATTATCTCACAACATGAGACAGTCTCTCTTGCATACATGTAAATAACTTACATTGATGTTAAACAATCTTTCCCCTTACTCATAGGTGAAGCCTAAGCATTAGTGTTGAATAAACTTTGGACATGTGATTTTTAGAAAGGGTGGCTTAGTCTTCAAGCCTAAATGGGAACCAGAAGCAGTAACTTCTCACTGGGATATTATGACTGTTTTGAGTTTTGCATTTGGTAGAGAAACAACAGTGGGCAGCTGAAGTAGTGGCAAACAAAGGACTTACTGAACAAATGTAATTTCAGGAAAACATCAGCAAAATTTCTTTTCTCAAATTGCCCCATTCCAATGAGACCTCAATTTATAATAAGCAAAAAGAACAGTTTTCCCAGTACGTAATTAGTGCAACTAATACGCTTACTTAGGAACATTTGGTGGTGGGAGTCTGTAGCCCTTAACAGACTGCAGTGAGCTTTTAATTTTGTTGGAGGTTAGGCTGCATGCCAAGAAGCTATGGCCCTGCTTTCAGAGTCTAAGGAGATAATGTCCCTTCTGTTCTACTTTTATCACACATTGCATATCCTAAATTCTGTAAAATAATGTCTTCAATTTGATAAAGATGAAGAGCATTCATTATATACACATATTTCTGGTTTATGTAGTAAGAAATCCTAAAGGTAGAGCTATGTATCATGAAGGACTCTGGCCATATATAATAAATGACCTCAAAAGGCTGATGACAAGGAAGCAGTGGAAAATACTGACTGGTACACTGTTGTTTTGTGTGGCATGCTTGCTTATGTTGCAAGAAAACAGTGGCAGAGTAGTGGATCAAAAAGGGATAGTATTTTTAGGTTGTAAACAGGACACTCATAAAAGATTCTGCTTCCCAAATAATAGTGATTTACAAATTCCCTACTAGCCTGAGTACTGACGTTTTTAAACTGAAATTTGCCTAGAAAGTATCTTCATAAAGAATCCTTACAGATTCAAACATCTGACAATGAACATTCACATCAAATTAAGACAGGTTCTGAGGTTAAGTATGAAACTGAGCATACACTCAAGTGTATTCTCTAAAGGATAAAAGTTAAATATTTAATTGGTTTGGGTGGGTATTTATTCTGATCCAAGTAAGCTCTTCTTGCTACATTAAGATATTAGAAAAAAATAAGTGACTTTTTAATGTAAGATTGGAAAGGATCTTAATTTCTTACTTATCAGAATGATTACACAGTTATAAAGTTCCCTGTGTAGTTAGCTTTAAGAAGGCTTTACAGGAGGTGAAGGGAGAATTCTATGTTCGGTGCTCCTCACTTTGGCAAACCAAGATTCTATTATTTGTATAAATCAATAGTATAGTGAGTAACAATGTTGATGGATAGATACCACCCCAAACTTCCTAATATACAGCATAGACATAAAACCTTCTGCTATTAATTATAAATTTGTCAAAAAGTTTATTTATGTCATTGCAACAGCATCAATGCAACATTAAAAAAATACCATTCCACCTAATACAGGTGAGAAGTTGCTAAAAGGTCTTTTTTACTTTATTTTTTTCTTTTTTACCTAACAGTTATTCATTGTGCTCACCAAAATAGTTAAAGAAGGCAGTGTTGACATATATTCTTATCTGGTCAAATGGTCATCAGTAAGAACAATATTGACTAAGGTTAAGGATTAAGAGAGCTACTAAGAAAGTTAAAGCCTGTGTAGATTTGAGTCTCTACATCCTTAAAAAAAAAACTTTAAAAATGAATATAACAGACTTTTTAAAATATTGGTTTTTTTTTTAATTTCTTAGGTGTAGATGGACACAACACAATGCCTTTATTTTTATGTGGTGCTGAGGATCGAACCCAGGTCCCACCCGTGCTAGGCAAGTACTCTACCGCTGAGCCACAATCCCAGCCCCTGAACCACAATCCCAGCCCCAAATATAACATACTTAAAAAAAGCTTAGTGATTATTTATGACACTAAAATAAATGTTTAACCAGTGAATGTTCAAAAACATATTCTAACTCAATTTATTTCCCACAACTTCATTTGAAAGACTAACTAGACAAAATTTCAGTGCATTATAGATGTGACGTATTTAAGATTTCACATGTATGAACTCAGAAAGACTGAATGATTTAGGGGTAAAAGCCTTGTGTTAATTAGCTTTCTGTTGCTTTGACAAAAAAATCTAAGAAAAATAATTTAAAGGAAGTAAGATTATTTTGGCTTATAGTTTCAAAGCTAGCTCCTAGCTTCACTGCTTTTGGGCCCGTGGTGAGGTAGAGTATCATGGTACAGAAGGCATGGTGTAAAAGAACCCTTTAGCCCTTCACCTAGGAAGCAGGAAGAGAGGTTGTGTATTATAAAAGGTAGGGAGCTGGGCATGGTATCACACACATATAATCTGAGGCACTAGGAGGCTGAGGCAAGAGGATTATAAGTTTGAAGCCAGCATAAGCAACTTAGAAACCTTGTCTCAAAATAAAAAATAAAAGGAGTTGGGAAATGTAGTTCAGTGGTAGAGTGTCCCTGGATTTAATTCCCAGTACTGGCAAGGAAAAAAAAAAAAAAGAAGATCCAGGGTCAAGATATACTGTTCAAGGCTATGCCCTCAAGGACCCACTTCCTCCGACTAGGCCCCACCTCCCAAGGTTCCACCACCTCCCAGTAGTGCCACTAGCTGGGGACCAAGCCTTTAACACATGAACCTTTGGGGGACATTCCAGACTTAGACTATAATAGGCCTCCTCTGGTAAACAACAACAACAACAAAAAAAAAACCCCAGCATATTAATTAATGCATACTCATCCCAGCAATCATGTATATAGAATAATACAATAAAATTCCTATGCCTATAAAATATATAGCTTGTTCAAAGTGTTAGCATGTAATGCATTTGTATATTTCCATTTAAGGATGCTCATTACCTGCAAATGTGATAAGAAAGGAAGAGTATCACAGTTCTTTTGCCATTAAAAAAAAAGCCCCAAACTTTCTGCACAGTTATAGGGTTTGGAATAATAGAAAGGTTATGATTAACAGAAATGATTGTCATAATTTAGCAATATAAAAAGATATAACAGAATTGATGATTAGTTCTTAAGTTGAGTTGGATTTTATTTTATTGTCACAACTGACATCCATTATAAATATTCATTTCTATTTATGAAATGTTAAGCTTTAAAAATAATAACTGTGTTAACTATAAAAAGAATAATAGTTTTAAAAAATATTTAAAATGTTCTTGGGATTACAGAAAATGCTTCAATCAAGAGCTCACTCTTGTCAGTAGTAAATAATGGAAATCTTGCCATACTCAGGGGGTAGAGTGTCACTGACAAATGGGTACCACTATGTCCAAGGTGGGAATTATTTGGTCAGGTTTTGATGCAGACAAAAAACCCAAAATGTTTATTTCATCGTTTAAATAATTTAAATTCTTCTTTAATGATGATCTTCTCCTTCCCCTTCCCCTTCTTTTTGTATTAGGGATTGAATTCAGGGGCACTCAACCACTGAGCCATATCCCCAGCCATATTTTGTATTTTATTTAGAGCCAGGGTCTCATTCAGTTTTTTAGAACCTCGCTTTTGTTGAGGCTGGCTTTGAACCTGTGATCCTCTTGCCTCTGCCTCCCAAGACTCTAGGATTACAGGTATGCACCACTGCACTTGGTGATGATCTCTTAAACAGTGCCCTATAAACTTCCATATGGTCCACAGAGGAAAAATATTTTAAAAAGTATTAACTGCAGTATTTTTCATTGCCTATGTTATGAATCCTAAATTAATGCTATTAATATAGACTATGGCACATCAAAATTGACACTGAATAAACAGATTGTTAAATACATGTACCAAATAAGAGATGAATATTGAAAATGTGAAAAACTAATGAGGTGCCTAAATAGAATAGAGAAATTAAGAGTTGTATTTAAACACTACCTTGTTTTAGCCACAGATATATTCTATAAAGCTATGTGTAATACCTTTAAAAATCTTATTGAAAAATTAATTGCCCCTTACTTTTCTAGCTAAACATGAATTATGTTCTATCAAAATTGCTTGAAGTGAGATATATTCATATGCTTTAGTTTTTATATATAATTATATAATGGTTTACATAGAAGAAAGTATGATATAGAAAGACAAGTCTGTTTGGTTATGATATAGGGCAATTAGGCCCAAAATTGTCCAATTTCTATGTGAATAAGTTAATTTTATTTAATTATATAACTATAAAAATAACCTTTCTATACAAGGGTGTTTGGTGTGTACTGTGATAAATCACACATGTGGTACTCACCATAGTGGGGGAAAAGAAGCACCTGAAAGCACATATACAGAGAGCTAATTGGTAATATAATATAATTTTTGGATATGAAGAACATAACCACAATTACTTACAGGTAATTATGATTATACTCATATACACACACACACACACACACACACACACATGCACATGTCACAAACATTTATAGAGTAGTCCCTCTTATCTGCAGTTTTGCTTTCCACAGTCTTAATTTCTGCAGTCAACTGTGGACTGAAATATTAAATGGAAATTTCCAGAGATAAACATCAGAAGTTTTAAATTGTATGTTGCTTTGAGTAGCATGATAAAATCTTGTGTCATCCCACTCTGTCTGACCTGGGATGTGAATCATCCATTTTTTCATTGTATTTACACTGTGTGCACTACCTGCCCATTAGTCACCTAGCAGGCATCTTAGGAATCAGATGAACTGTGAAGATATTGCAGTGATTGTGTTCAAATAATACTCATTAAAAAAATAACACTCATTTTACTTGATAATAACCACAAAGCAAAGGAGGCACCAAGACATAAAACATGGAGGACAGATTAATTCTGGTAGTATGTAGCAATACTAAAAGGCCTATACTAGAAAAACATAGTATATAGGGTCCAATATTATCAGCAATTTCAGGCATTCACTGAGGGGTCTTGGACAAGAGAGAGAACTAATATAGAGACACTTAATGAAATGTTCATAGTTGAAGAATACAGGGAGAAGTAATGATGTCATAAGGTGCAGAAACAGAAGAATAAAATGAGGTGTACATATTTTAGAGACTTAATGAGGTTCATTGGACTAAAGAGATAAGAATAATTGAAAGACCAATAAAAAAAAGAATGACTGAAAGAATGGTACAAGTGGCCACATTCATGAAAAAATAAAATATCTGTAGCAAATACCAATACAGACCAATATTCCAGGAGATATCTGCAGGCAGACATTGTCACTGAAATGATGACCTTATTAGACTGAAGACAGACATCAGGGGGCAGTAATTTGGATAATAAAAATGTATTCTTTTACTAGAAAGATTAGAGTAATCATTCTCAATTCTTTGCTTCGATTTTATAAAGCTCAACCAGGGGTAAGTCAAAAAACAATGAAAAACTGCTGCTTAAAAAAAAAATTTCTAATGAGACACAGAGTACATGCCTGAATGACCTGAGTGGGTAGAATGTAATTATACTACATCAAAATGCATACAGTATCTAGAGTCTATTAATGTGGACCAACAAATGGAACTGAGCCAAGGAATTCTAGCTTTTACTTTTGTAATTTAAAAGTCTTAGGACTATGATCTTAGAATCCTCAAGAGGGGAGAAGGAATTCAGTTACTAAATCCCCAATACCGAAGCTTAGTGAAAGTTAGATTATATATATATATATATATATATATATATATATATATTTTTTTTTTTTTTTTTTTTTTTCTTTATAGTATCCTAAAATAGGCCTATACTGGGTGGACATTATTTCCATTTTACATTGGTTCAGTTTGTGAAAGGCACAACAAGGTAAGGAATGTCTGATGGTAAAGCTTCTTCCAGTATACTTTGCTTCCTTTTTCCTTATTCACTGACAGCCCCTGAATAATCAGGAGGAATTAATTAACTCACCGCATGACTTGTGAATCACCTTGATAAGTACTTTCTATTGCTTGGAATCCCAAGTTTCTGAATCTCTCTAAAGGGCAGGGGATTTCTACTTAAGATAATTGCCAATTTTCAAGCAACTAACTAGAAGTCAGAGACAGGAACATGTGCTTCTGTGCTGTTGTCAGTATTTTAAAAGAATTAATTCACTGTTTCAAATTGAATTCCAGCAGCAAAGATTAAAGTTTCCTTGGCTAGAACTGCTAAAACTTTTTCAAAAAACAAAGAGCCTAGGTCAGAGATACTGAAGTCTTTGATCATGTAATCATAAACAAGAAAACTTAGCATGTATGATATAAGATAAAGCTCCCAAGACAGCAGAATCATTTCTTTGGAAAACTATAGTTTTTCCATCATTAACTAAGGATTACAGAGTGATGCCAGAATAGTTTAATCTTACAGTAGTTGTTATCATATAAAATATGAAGTTGTGATTTATTCATGTCACACATTTTACCAGTAAAGAAGATGAATCATAAATGGTAATCTTTTTTTTTGAATGGTGGTTTTTAATTGGTTGTTCAAAACATTACAAAGCTCTTGACATATCATATTTCATACATTAGATTCAAGTGGGTTATGAACTCCCATTTTTACCTCAATTACAGATTGCAGAATCACATCGGTTACACATCCACATTTTTACATGACGCCATATTAGTGACTGTTGTATTCTGCTACCTTTCCTATCCTCTATTATCCCCCCTCCCCTCCCCTCCCCTCCCATCTTCTCTCTCTACCCCATCTACTGCAATTCATTTCTCTCCTTGTTTTTTTCCCCATTCCCCTCACAACCTCTTATATGTAATTTTGTATAACAATGAGGGTCTCCTTCCATTTCCATGCAATTTACCTTTTCTCTCCCTTTCCCTCCCACCTCATGTCTCTGTTTAATGTTAGTCTTTTCCTCCTGCTCTTCCTCCCTGCTCTGTTCTTAGTTGCTCTCCTTATATCAAAGAAGACATTTGACATTTGTTTTTTAAGGATTGGCTAGCTTCACTAAGCATAATCTATTCTAGTGCCATCCATTTCCCTGCAAATTCCATGATCTTGTCATTTTTTAGTGCTGCGTAATACTCCATGGTGTATAAATGCCACATTTTTTTTTATCCATTCATCTATTGAAGGGCATCTGGGTTGGTTCCACAGTCTAGCTATTGTGAATTGTGCTGCTATGAACATCGATGTGGCAGTATCCCTGTAGTACGCTCTTTTAAGGTCTTCAGGGAATAGTCCGAGAAGGGCGATAGCTGGGTCAAATGGTGGTTCCATTCTCAGCTTTCCCAGGAATCTCCATACTGCTTTCCAAATTGGCTGCACCAATTTGCAGTCCCACCAGCAATGTATAAGAGTACCCTTTCCCCCACATCCTTGCCAGCACTTGTTGTTGTTTGACTTCCTAATGGCTGCCAATCTTACTGGAGTGAGATGGTATCTTAGGGTGGTTTTGATTTGAATTTCTCTGACTGCTAGAGATGGTGAGCATTTTTTCATGTACTTGTTGATTGATTCTATGTCCTCCTCTGAGAAGTGTCTGTTCAGGTCTTTGGCCCATTTGTTGATTGGGTTATTTGTTTTCTTATTGTTTAATTTTTTATTCTTATTGTTTAATTTTTTGAGTTCTTTGTATACTCTGGATATTAGGGCTCTATCTGAAGTGTGAGGAGTAAAAATTTGTTCCCAGGATGTAGGCTCCCTATTTACCTCTCTTATTGTTTCTCTTGCTGAGAAAAAACTTTTTAGTTTGAGCAAGTCCCATTTGTTGATTCCAGCATAAATGGTAATCTTGCAAATATTATCTGCAATTTTTTTATGCCAAGTATGCCTTTCCCACGAAATCAAAGGAAAGCTATTTATATCAATGGGGCTTGCTCCTTAAAAGCTTTGATTGCAAACAGGAGCTAAAATGAGAAGATATACTAAAGGACAGATCAGAGACAATAGAAAATTAGTTCATAGCCAAAATGGACTAAACAAACAAATGAACAAAAACCAGTTTACACACATATACCACCTTTAGGTACTTGCTTCAAAAGAATAATTTTCATACTGATTTGTGAAGCTGTATAGCATATTGAAATGAGCATCAGACTTGGAGTTAATAATCCTGGATTCTAGATGTTTTAAATCATAACTGTTTTTCACTTTAAGGATCTTATCATAACTCTTTTGGTCATAACTTTCCTCATCTTTAAACTAAGAGAGACCAATTGATTTCCAGGTTACCCTCTTACTATTATGGAATTCCTATATTTTGCAACTCCTTCACTGAGTTGTCTATGGCCTTCACAGCAATCACCTCCAATATTTCTCTACATGTTATATCCTTAGTCTTCTGATCTTATTGTTGAATTTTCGGAGACATACAAAAAAATCATTTTAGAGATGTCACAGCTCCAAACTGGCTCAAAGATTCAGTGGTTCCCAACTTGCCTTACAAAAACATAGAATTTCCTTGAAGGGCTTCTTTAATTAAACCACCAGTAATTGCAAAGGCAAAAAAAAAAAATATTTTGCAGTTCAGAGAACTGGAAGGTTTTTCAGTCCCCTCAAAATACTTTTCCTATTCAGTGATTAAGGGATGAAATGAAATAGTTTAGAGGTGCATCTAGCTAAAATCAAAATTAACTTTGAAGTTTTGCTCATTAAAATGCAAATATACAGGGTACATATAACATTTTAAAGTGCAGTGAGAATGAGTATCTAATCCCCTTTCTGTGGAGTTCTGTTCCATTAAGTAAGAGAATAACAAGCCATATTTCATTCATAACAATTGAACTTTAAGTGATTCACACTTGGGACTGCTTTTTTTTAAATGCCCTTGTTACTTATTAGGGCATTCATGATAGACAGTTAACAAATATGTCAGTCGGTTCTATCATAGAACATAGGAACAGGAGGGAAGTGAAGTCAAGCCAATTGAGAAAAGACGGAAGTGGACATGAGGAAAGTCTTCATGGAGAGGCTCCTTAAACTTTGATCTTAAAAGAATATATGGTAGTAGGCAGAAAAGTAAGATAAAGTTTCAAGGAAAAGATAGTGTAAGTAAGGATGTAGAGGTAGAATAAGAGGCAAGAAACAGAATGTCAGATTTGGAGAGAAGCAAGTTCTGATGATAAAGAAGTGAGGGAGGAAACTGAAAAAAATTAGAAAGATAGTACATTAGAAAGCACCTTATATGACGAATCAAGGAGTTTGGTTTACTTGAGGTTATGGTCATCTTCACTATACCAAAGTACTGTAGATAGACAGCATTAATAACAAATTTGCCATTTGAACAGATTACCTTTACATGAAATTGGAGAATGGGTTGGGATGTTGTTAATTGGAGGGAGCTTGTTATAATAATCCAGGAAGCTAATAATGAAGACTTAAATTAAAACAATAGCAGTGGAGATAGAGAAGAAGGAATAGATTTAAGAGAAATAGATTTAAGAAGCAAGTTTCATTGAGTTACAGAAAATAAGTTTAGTATTTGTCATATTAAATTTATTATTAGCGGATATACATATGATAAATGAGTTTGGAACTCAGGCAGTAACCTCTAGACAGTAACACAGATTTCAAAATCACTTTATGGGTTGTATCTGAAACCACTGGCATGTATGAGATCTTGTAAGGAAATGTACAAGATGTAAAAAGAAGCAAAGAAAAAAACTCTAAAGAAACTAAATGAAGGAATTGACACAAGGTGTCAAGCCTGCAAAAGAGCCAATAAAAGAGTCAAAGTATCACATGTTTACTTATCTCTTTCTGTACTAGCCTCTAAGATCCATGGGGCAAACATTTTATTTTTAATTCATCTTTGTACACACAGGACTTAATAAATAAAATACCCTTCTTAGTAGATGCACAATCAACATTTGTTGAACAGAATGAGTTATGTTTTTATATATTATGCTGTTTTCTAAACACCTAAAATGCCTACAAATTCTCATTATAATACACTTGCATTAAAATTTGAGTTTGATCCAACTCCAATGTTGAATACAAGTCTCATTATTATTATTATTTTTATATTTATTTTTAGGTGTAGTTGGACTCAATATCTTTATTTTATTTTTATGTGGTGTTGAGGATCGAACCCAGGGCCTCACACGTGCTAAGCGAGCACTCTACCGCTGAGCCACAACCTCAGCCTACAAATCTCATTATATTTTATCATTATTGGGGAAACACTTGATAAAGAGGTTAACCATCCATGAACAATTTTCTTACTTATGAATGACAACTGTTCTGATGAACAAACGAAGGGGAAACAAACACATGAAAGGAAAAGAGAATGTTATCTGACAGTATTTTTCTCCTGAGGGAAAAATGAAATGGCCATTTCTAAATCTCTTTTTCCTTTAAAATCTCTTTCTCTAGTTAAACATGACTTAAAATACACAGTTTCCTTCTTCCTTCCTTTCTTCCCTTTCTTCCTTCCCTCTCTCTTTTTGTATCATTCTCTCTCTCCTCTTTTTTTTTTCCCCCTTTGCAGTTCTGAAGATAGAACCCTGGGCCTTATACATGCTTGGCAAGCATTTTAATTTTTTTGGCAGTTTGAAAATTTTATTTCATTAACTTAAAAGGTAAACAAAACGTGTATTTAAAATCTTATTAAACTTTTATCTGACATACATAGAGGACAAACAGGATTTCAAGTGACTTATGAGACAGTCCACTGCCATTTAAAAATATTATTTTTTCTACAAAACCTCTTAATTGAAAGACAAAACAAAACCACCAAAGCAACAAATACCTTGTCTTTTATACTGTACAACTGCTAGATGCAAACTTCTGATTTATTTATTTCATTGTCAACTCTGATGATGAAGATGGGAGGCAGAAATGTTCCCAGTGCAGTCAAATGATGAAAACAAAAAGCTGTTTCCCTCAGATACAAAGAAGTTTTCTTCATTCATGTCTCTTACAGTAGGATCATATACTTGATGCTCATACCAGATCACTTCTTCTTTCCTTTCTCTTTTTTACTTCCCTCTCCTTGCTGAAGACTTGGGTCACCATCTCCTGTTTTTTGTGTCCTTGTTTTTAGCTTAAGTATCATTTCTGCTGCATACAACATTACTGATTTACGTGAAGGGAACTGTACAAGACAGAGGCTTGGCAAGCATTTTACCACTGAATTATGCCCCAGCACATTTTTATTTTTGAGACAGGTTCTTGCTAGATTACCCATGTTGGCCTTGATTTTGTTCCTCTTGAGTAGCTGGTATTGCAGAAGTGAACCACTGCACCTAGCCCATTTGCTTTTTCCAAGGACCTACATTAAAGGAAACTCTTTTGAAATTTCAAGGGATCAGGGATGGTTAATTTATTTTTATGATAGGCAAAACATTATTAATTTGTTTTATAACTTAATTTTATATTTATATTGTCTTAGTTTATATTGATATCAATAAATAGCTTAATATTCTAATTTAATAATAAAGAAAATCATTTCATTAAAGTTGATTTCTGAAATAACATAGTTAATTCCTGACAATTTCCTCACACCAGTGAGTTTTCTAATCTTTATTTTTGTTAATGAGGAATTAAAAAAAAAGAAAAAGTTGAAGCCTAATTATCTGTGTATCTATCTACCTATTAAAAGAATGTGAGTATGGGGCTGGAGTTGTGGCTCAGCGGTAGTTCACTTGCCTGGCATGTGTGAGGGACTGGGTTTGATTCTCAGAATCACATAAAAATAAATAAAATAAAAGGCCTATCAACAACTAAAACAATATTTAAAAAAGAATGTGAGTAAATTATGGAGAATGAAAGGAAACTGTATAAAAACTCTTTTTGTCTAAATAGAGTCAGGACTAGAGAGCTAAATCTGGCATCTAATATTTCACTAAATTTTAGGTCTTTTCATATAATTTGTTAGTTTAGCTAGGATAATTTTAAAGTATTTTAACGCTGAAAGAAGTACATTATCACGTAGTAAAAAGAAGACTGTAATTGACACCTGAAGCCTATCCCTTTTCTGCTTTTCTTAGAGTTTCCTTGCAGAAAAATTAAAGTGTTTGTACAGATGCTCTTTAATGTTCATTGCAGTTTGAATATTTTATGACTGAATAAAGTCCTTTACTTATAAGATTTACTTAATTCTTTTGTGTTGTTTCTGCATGAAAAACTAGTAAGAAACAATATTTTATTCATTTTGCATTAAGCAACTTTTTAGGGGGGAAGGAACTACATGTTATTGGCAGTAAGTTCTTAGGAGCTTTGGCTACTGGGATTACATGTTTAAATACAACTCCAAAGGTAAATTATTAGAAATGGAAGTTGTTGATTAAAAATTGAAAACACTGGAGAAAACTACTATGATAGTTTGGATGTTGACTATTCCCCCAAAGGACCATGTATGAAAGGCTTGGTCTCCAGCTGGGAGGTGCTGTGGACTTTTTAGAAAGAGGAAGCTTGTAGGAAGGAGTTCCTTAGGTAAATGGAAATACGCTCTTGAAGGGCACTGTGGGGCTGCAGTCCCTTCCTCTTCCTTCTTTTTTGTTTGCTGGCTTACTGTTTGTTTTCCTATGTGCTCTCACCATGATGTGAGACTCAAAGTCATAGGGCTGGAACCTCCAAAACATGAGTTAAAATAAGCTTTTTCTCTTTATGAGCTAATTGCCTCAGGCATTTTGTTATCATGATGGAAATATGACTAATACAAATTACCTTTCCACTATCTTTCTATAAACTTGTTCTCAATATGCTACTAGTAAAACAGCAACAAATAAGATAGATGAAGCAGGGAACTGAGATTAGACTGATTATTTAGTGATTTATGAATAGTGTATTTTTTCATAGGTTACATTAAAATATACATGGTCTTCAACTTAAAATGGGGTTATGTTCTGATAAACCCATTGTACATTGAAAATATCAGTAAGTCAAAAAATGCATTTAGTACACCAGCCTACTGAACATCATAGCTTAGAAACACAGTACTGTTTATCCTGGTAACCACATAGCTGACAAGGAGCTGCAGATTGCTGCTACTGCTGCTTATTATCGCAAGATACTATCATACCACATACTGCTATCCCAGGAAAAGATCCAAGTATAAGATTCAAAGTATGGTTTTACTGACTGTATATTGCTTTTGCACATAATAAAGTTGAAAAACCGAAAGTCAAATCGTTGTAAGTCAGGGACTATCTGTGTTTTCTAAAACATGATTTTAAGACACATTAGCTTTTTTGAGATAATCATGTTTATTGTTTTATTTTTTCTGTTTATTAGTTTGTTTATCAGTTTTTTCAAGAAAATCTAATATGTATTATAATCATGTTTATCTGTATTAGAAAACACAGACAGAAAATGGGCTAAGGAACTGAAAAGAGAATTCACAGAAGAATACAATCAAGCAACAAATGTATTAAAAAATGTTCAACATCTCTAGCAATTAGAGAAATGCAAATCAAAACTACTCTAAGATTTCATCTTTCATCTCACTTCAGTCAGATGGTAATTATCAAGAATACAAGCAACAGTAACTGTTTGCAAGGATGTGGGGAAAATGGTACACTCATACACTGTTCATGGGATTGCAAATTGGTGCAACCACTCTGGAAAGCAGCATGGAGATTCTTTGGAAAACGTGGGATGGAACCACCATTTGACCAGCTATCCCACTCCTTGGTCTATAGCCAAAGAACTTAAAATCAGCATAATACAATGACACAGCCACATCAATGTTTATAGCAACTCAATTCACAATAGCTAAACTATGGAACCAACCTAGGTGCCCCTAAAACAGAAGAATGGATAAAGAAAATGTGTTATATATATACAATGGAACATTACTCATCCTTAAAGAGATTGAAATCATGGCATTTTCTGGTAAATGGATGGAGCTGGAGAATATCATGCTAAGTGAAATAAGCCAAACCCAAAGAACCAAAGGTCAAATGTTTTCTCTAATATGCGGATGCTAATTCACAATAAGTGAGGGAATGGGACTGGGAACAAAAAGAGGTACTTTGGATTATACAGATGGGAGTGAAGGGAGGAGAGAGGGTATGAGGCTAGAAATGATAGAATGAATTGGGCATTATGACCCTAGGTGCACATGTGATTACACGACCAGTGTAATTCTATAACATATACACCAGAAGAATGAGAAGTTACACTCCATTTAGGTATGATGTGTCAAAATGCATTCTACTGTCATGTATAACTAATTAGAGCAACAACAACAACAAAAAGACATTATTTATATCCCATTTCTGACAGAGAAGTCATCAGACAGACTCAGAGTTAACTATTTTCCTCACTCAGCAATGATAGCTCAGTCTTTAGAGTACTGGTATTTTGAATCAGAAACACACCTGATATCTCCCCCAAAACTTTTATTTTTTTGTTACCGGGGATTGAACTCAGGGGGCACTTGACAGCTGAGCCACATCCCCAGCCATATTTGGTATTTTATTTAGAGACAAAGTCTCACTGAGTTGCTTAGTGCCTTGCTTTTGCTGAGGCTGTCTTTGAACTTGTGATCCTCCTGTTTCAGCTTCCCAAGCCACTGGGATTACAGGCGTGCTCTACTGTGCCCGGTTCCCCCCATTTTTATGAAAAGCAACCTTTATGGTGTTATACTTTGTATAATGTTAAGTCTGACCGTATAGTTGAATAGAAATAAAAAACAAAAAGAATGATTATAATTGTGACAGTGATAAACAATTTTTATCTTTTAGGGCAATTATACCTTCGTGTTTTATGAATCTTAGAAAAAAAAAAGAAGAAATAAAAGGGCAAATATGACAGTACCTCGGTAATTGATGACTTCTGTCCCAAGCACCGGAGTCATCTCCAGGACTGTGATAAAGGCTTTGTCCATAGATGTCAGAGGAAAAGGAGACATGCGGTGTCTTCTAGCCACCTTGGTGATATCAACAGCACTGTGACCTAAACAGGAAGATAATTAACTGAGAATATGATGCTGAAACACTGATCAAAAAGTGGAAATGACTTATAAATATCAGTAACTCCTAATTTCAAATGAATATTACCAGAAACTTTCTTTCCTTCTTCCAAAACACAGCTTGCTCTGTGTGAAAAGTTAGCATTGTTATATCATATACCCAAAGCTGGTGAAATTTAATGATACTGGCTAATGCTTTTTTTGTCAAGAGACTGTAGTAAATAAACTCATTAATCTTCACAACCACATATGGTGAGGCACCATTCTTATCCTTACTTACAGATGAGGGAAGACAGGCTTTGAGAGGCTGTATGTATACCTTTGTGTAAATCTCAGAACTAGTAACAGAAGAGCCAGGAGTCAAATGTAGGTAGTCTTGGCTTTAGAGTTCATGTGCTCTACCACTGTTCTCAACTTTGAATACTAAAGAAACTAGTTAGCAAAATTAAGTTTTAAAACATCAATTTTTAGGTTATACAGGAAATTTTCTTTCCTGTGTAAAAATGCATGGAAAATATTATTTTTATTTTTCTACTTCCTATATGACCATTCTAGTCCCATGGCATTAATATCACCCATATACTAAAACAACCAATTTTTTACCTCCAATTTCAGCTTTTACCCTCAACTCTAGATTTGTATGTCAACCAATAGCTATGAGATGGTATATATTTTCAGACTTGGAATCACTTATCCAGCATGTACTTGAATGTGTATGTCAAACATAAAGAGCCCAAAATTAAATTCTCAATTCTCAACCCTCCTATTCTACCCATATGATATCTTATTCTTGAGCAATTAACATCTCAGTCATCAACAGTAAATCAATTATTTCAGCTATTATGCCAAAACCTTGGAGACAACCTTGAATCTTCTCTTTTTGTCATAGCAATATTTGAAATATATTAGAACCTGATTATTGTCACTTCCACTGGTACTGCAATAGTTGGAACTATTGCTTATGTCCTGGAAAACTGAATAGCCTCCTAACTGGTCTCCTTGCTTCTATCCTTGTTCCACTTCAGTTTCTTCAGAGTAATTTACAGTGATCCTTTTACATTTTACATTGGACTGTGCAAATCTCTGCTTACAACTCTCCAAAGACTTTCTACTTCAATTACAGTAAAATCTTTGCTAGGTCCTATAAGGCCCAACTTATTATCACTTCTACTGTTCTTACCTCCTAATATTTCCTTCCTTGTTCACTGTGCTATAGCCATACCAGTTCCTTCCTTTACAATGATCCTGCTAAATTTATCTCCCCACAGGGCCTTTAAACTTGCTGTTTCCTCTCTTGAACCATCTATTCCAGATAGCATCATCCATCCCCCATTTCTTTCAAGTCTCTGCTCAGATTTCACCTCATCAAAGTGGTATCATCAGTATTATCAGAGAGGCATTCCTTGAATACCCTATATATAATACTGCCTACTATTAGTTCATTTTACCCCACTTAATTTTTTTCAAACACACACAGATGTTCATAACCATATAAAAATACATCAAATAATTATTTGTTGAATTAACAAAGGAATCATTTAATGACAAAAAGATTTCTTGGGGCACTATATCCTCATGCATAAAAAAAATTGGCCTTAACCTTGGAAGCTTATAAATGTACAGACCAAATGGTAAAGAGAAAGGAGTAATACAAACACTATTGGTTGGCTGTCCTAATTGCTATTCACAGCCTCCTTTTTCTTCCCTAGCCACTCTGCAAGTTAGGAGTAGTGTTATGATATATGATATTTTGGCCATTAAGATGCCCCTGGGGGCAATAATCTTATTACAAATAAAGAGATAAAGAGACAAAGTTTTAAAAGAAAACAGCTTTTTCCCTGCTACCTTCTTTCTACCTGTAACATGGCTGGATACTGGGAGCCATTTTTCAAGTATGAGAATGTAAGCCCACACAGTAATGGAAACAGGAGGACAAAAAAAGAGTCTGAGTCTCTGATGAAAAAGATGAGTTGCTAGGCAAGCCTGTGGACTCCCTGCCTCTAAACTTTTGATATGGGAGATAAATAAGCTTTTAATGCTTTAAACCACTTTATAATGATTACACATATCCTTCAGAAGATCATCATTGCATCTTATTAAATTTAGCACTTTACTCCAACCCCAGCAGCTGCTCCAGAAATGCTCACTGAATTGGCTTAAAGGCACTACCCCAAAGAGTTTCTATGATTAATAACAATATCATAAATCACCCCCAAAAGACACAGAAAATTACTTATACTCTCAGTATGACATTTCTTTTCATGGATAATCAAGATCACAAGAATTCAAAGCTTGTAGGACTTTATAGATTATTGTGTGGTAAATATGAATAATATTTTCTATTCAGAATAGTAGGTAAACATTTAAAAAAGACTTATGTATGATTTGTCACATATAATTGAAATGTAAATTTACTTATAACACTTTTTTTGAGGTCTGGGACTAGTCAATCAAATATCATACAAACACACTGTCCCAACTAGTGTAATTGAAAAGAATGATAGAGATAGCTGCTTCTGCTTTCTATTCAACGATATAGGTCTCAGATATCTTTCTATGATATGCTGCACTTAATGGTGCAAATTTTATGTAATCTTATAAAAACTGTCCTCAAAAATGTTTAGTTTCTGAGAAGAAAACTATATTTTAATTGTATAGTTTATCTGTTGAATATGCTTTGTAATGGTATAAAAATAATTTTTTAAAGATCAGACAAATATATATCAAGTGTATTTTATATGAACTAGGTCCAGCAGAAAAGAAAGACATGCAAATAAATAAATAATAAGAGCAAAGGTTTGTAAACTACATGATGGTCCTTTAACTGCAGAGACTGGTAGTTATTATTTTCTTGTTTGTGAATTGCAGCATGAGTAGCTACTAGCTAGGAAATATCACTTTCATTTCTAAAATACTTTTACCTTGTAAAATTATTTGTACCTTGTACATAATTATACCTTGTACCTTGTTTATAATTCTTCTGGCACTTACCACTCACCATATTTTGCTATAGATATTTAAATATCTGCCTCACCTCTGTTAGATTATGAACTTGAAGGCAGAGCCTATAAGCATATTAATCTTTGTGTCTGTTGTCACTTTTAGAACAGTGCCTCCCTCATGCTTATGAAAGCAGATCTTATAAACAGAAAGTCCAAAGTTGGGAAGAAAAAAGCGAAGTGGTGCTTCCTGCTTTGTCCTTTTACTTCTCTAAGCCATGAATATTTATAAACTGTGTCACAAAGTGACTACCTTATTGGGTAAATAATTCATACATTTAAAAATAGGATAAACATTTAATTTTAAATTGAAATTAAATTTACTTTTAACTAATATATAAAGCAAAATTATACATATTAATGTGATACCATGTGAAGTCTCAACACATGTATATACATTGTGTAATGTTTAAGTCAGGTTGAACATATATGTCTCCTCAAACACTTATTAATTTTTTATGATGAAAATATTCAGAATCCTTTCAAGAAAATAATAACTACCAATCTTTGCAGTTAAAGGACCATCAGGTAGTACTCCACTGTGTATATGTATCACATTTTCTTTTTCTTTTTTTATAATATTTTTTACCTTAGTTGTTGATAGATCTTTATTTTGTTTATTAATATGTGGTGCTGAGAATCGAACCCAGTGCTTCACACATGCAAGGCAAGTGCGCTACTGCTGAGCCACAGTCCCAGCCCTGTATCACATTTTCTTTATCCATTTATCAGTGGATGGATACTTCAGTTGTTTCCATTTCTTGACTATTGTGACTGGTGCTGCAATGAACATGGGAGTGAGTGCAAATGTCTCTTGGACAGAGTGATTTCACTTCTTTTGGAAACATACTCAGTAATACCTTGCTAGATCATATGATAGTTATATTTTTAATTTTTTTTGAGTGAAACTACATAATGTTTTCTACAAATGGCTGTACTAATTTTTATGCCCACCAATAGAGTGCAACAGTTCCCTTTCTCCACTACATCAGCAGCATTGTTATTGTTAAGTCTTTTTGATAATAACCATTCTTACTGGGATGAGGGGATATGGTAATACATGGCTTTGATTTGCATTTCCATGATGACTAGTAAGGCTAAACATTTTTTCACACATCCTTTTGCCATGTTTGTCTGCTTTCGAGAAATGTCTATTTAGGACTACTGCCCATTTTTTCATTCGGCTATTTGGGAGTTTTAGCGCTTCTGAGTTTTTGGAGTTTTTTTAGTTAAAGAATTAAAAATAGTATATATTTAAGACATATGATATGTTGTTTCGAAATTTTTATACATTGTAGAATGGCTATTTGGAAGTCAATGGGTTAATACTGGTCCTTGTCTATAGTATTTGCAAGTTAGTCCAGGGATCTTCTAAATATATAATAAGTTAACTGCAAGGAATGTCTCAAAGGAGGATAATTTTAATTTTATGGCACATTAGCAGGTAGAGGTGTGTGTCCACACATGTGTGTGTGCATATATATATATTTTCAACAAAAACTTATTGAGTACATTTCATATGACAGGCTTCTTCTGACTCATGATCTGTACCAAATCACATAGTATTATGAACAGTCAGCTACTTCATCAATAAAGAAGAGTTAACTTGGTCCCATAAATGTGAGGAAAACTATGTTTGTGATTTTTTCCATTTGAGAATAACATGAATGAAATAGATAAGCTAACGGAATGGCTAATGTATCTTTACCATACCCAGTTCTCTTAGATCCTTCACCAAATGGAGGAGGATTATATATCCATTTAAAAAGAACCCATTTAGGGACTGGGGATTAACTCAGTGGTAGAGTGCTTGCCCAAGTTCAATCATTAGGGAAAAAAAAATTAACTAAAGATTGTAGCCAAAAAGTTTGAAAACTATTGGTTCAGTGCTCCATTTTCAAATCAAAAGTGGGTGAATAATGCTCCAGGAAATGTCCTAGGGAAACACAGAATGGAACTAGCAGCTGGAGCCCTAGGCTTAGTATGCATAGTATTCACATGTCTCAGGGTCTCTTACCGAGGGCTGGCAAAGGGTAAACCATTTTTTTAGAAAGCATGTATTTCCAAAATAAATTTGGTAAGCAAATACTTATATTTCCATTTTAAAAAGAAAAACAATTTGAACTATTTTTCTGATGTTGATGTCAGTGATTTATAAGGAGCTTCAAAATGAAAGCTTCAAAAAACTTATCTATTACTTCTCTTATTTTGAAAGTTATAACCCTAAGACCCCTTTATTGTCTTGGGCCACAAGAAAACTCAATTGGTGGGAAAAAGGATAAAAAAGTTCCCCTGCACATTGTAACCTTCTTCTTCATTTTGAATCTACCACAGAAATCTAAGGAAAAGAGAAAAAACAAAAATGAGGGGAAAACCCATTCATTTTTGCCCCTTGAAGGCCAGGTGAATTATAGCCTGACAGCCAGTGGTCCATAAAATTCATTTAGGCAAAAGTAGGAAAGGGGGGCTGTGGCTATGGCTCAGTGGTAGAGCGCTTGCCTAGCATGTGCAAAGCGCTGGGTTCTATCCTCAGCACCACATAAAAATAAACAAATAAAATAAAGATATTTTGTCCAACTACAACTAAAAAATTTTTTTTAAAAAGTAGGAAAGGAAGAAATGAGACTTTTTTTTAAAGTATGAATACTGTAATGAAAGGAAGCTGGATTTTTAATAAAGAAAATAGTTTCCTGTAAAGCAAAAACTGGTTTTTGGCCACAAATATATTCTGATAGCTACCTCACAAATGAATATCAGTTGTGAGAAAGAGAATCTGTGAGAGCATTGGTTCCATTAAACTAATTCATACTACAAAATGGATGAAAACAAACATGTGAAAACACAACCTACTGAAAAATTACAGTACTCAAGGAAATATTTGTTGTAATAAAAATTACTTGGTCATATATGGTTGCTATTGACATTTGTAGGTTGTTTAACTAATGTGGCAAAAAGAAAATACAAAGAACCTTAGGATATGGGATCTTTTTGTGGGGTTGGGGGTAGAAGTGAGGTAGACAGTCTAGAGAACCTTCCCTTTTATAGCTGTCTGAATTGAGTGACAGGTTGAATTATTATAACATTTAAATTGATAGAATTCATCTGCAATGATTTAATTTTCTGAAGTAGGTTTACAGGATTAAAGCTCTTCTACAATAGCTTAAGAAAAACAATAAAAAGCTATTCTTATAGATAGCCACAAATGGTTGCTAGAGTTTTCTGTAATAAGCTTAGTTTTTCATAAGTAAAACTAAACTGGTCTTTTTTTTATATATATTTTTGGGTTCAATCCAGAGGTGGTGTTGATTATAGTTTTGTTCTAATCTTGTTAGGGAAAGAACCTGAAATGCTCCTGCAGTTTCCTATCTTTCATGTAACAGTTATAGTCACTGAAAAGGCTATGTAAGAACTTATGCAAAAAGAATTTAAGAACTTATGCAAAAAGAACATGAGTTTGCCAGGACTGCCATTATTAAGACACAGTTAAATACTAACAGTAATGTTTATGATATAAAAAGCCTTTAAAAGGGCACTTAGAAAATACAAATGATTCCCTTCTATAGAGTAAGGTCACAACCTTCTTTTTGTGGCATAGCGGTCTTGAAATAGAGCATTACATCAATGAAATCATTGTTCTCACTTTCAATGCATCATTTAAACTTTTTTGTTGTTGTTGTTGTGGTTTGTAAATGGATACAATACCTTTATTTTTTTTATTTTTATGTGGTGCTGAGGATCAAACCCAGCACCTCATACATGCCATAGCAAGTGCTCTACCACTGAGCCACAAATGCAGCCCCTCAAAAGTACCATTTTTTAACCTACCAATTCTTAGTGTTTGATGTTTCATCTTGATTTGAAAATCCATTTTTTAAATTAAAAGTAAGTGAAGAAAAGATTCTTTCAGGTCTTAGGATAGACTATAGTAGAAAAAAAAATGTTTACAAAGCTTCTTCTTGATTAAATAAAAACCCCAGGTGGAAACTTTATTCTTCAAAATAATTAGTAAAAGAGTTTCCTGAACTACCTAAAGTATAAGTCATTATTCATTCTTTAGATATACAGAAAATCTCAAAGAAATCTCAAAGAATAGACTTGTCTATCCTTATTAACATTACTACTTATGTTTCACACAGTATTTGCAGATACAGAATCCCTTGCATTTCTATTTCCTGGATCTTTTTTAATAAAAAACTACCTATGATGATGAATAGCTCTCCTAGGACACTTAAAGAGTGAAGATGATAGTAATATGCTCATCTTAACTAGTTAGGGCCTTTGGTAATTCAAAGAATGTGTGGTTCAGATGTATAAAGTATTTAGTCTTTCATATACATCTTTCCAATTGAGAGAAGTGGGTTCAAAAACTAAGAAAACACTGGTAAATGGCAGAGTTCATAGACTCAAGACTACAGGGCACTTTGTATTATCTGCAAATAATTTCTCATATTGTCTTCAACTGACTAGTTTTATAAGTTTTCTTATTTGCTTATTTAAGATAATAAATCTCTTAGCATTTCTGACAAAACTTAGCATGTCTGAGACAATTACTTATTTTCTAGACCTGAATAAAAAATACTAAAGAAAGTACCTAGGATTTCTGTTCATCAAGATTGTAAAACATAGCACTGATGTCACAAAATGTTAGCTCTGCAATTATATCAACAGTTTCCTATCACTCAAAGATTAATATTTCAGTTCCGGGGCTGGAGATGTGGCTCAAGCGGTAGGGCGCTCGCCTGGCATGCATGCGGCCTGGGTTCGATCCTCAGCACCACATACAAACAAAGATGTTGTGTCCATTGAAAACTAAAAAATAAATATTAAAATTAAAAAAATATTTCAGTTCCTTAAAACAGTACACAAAATCCTTCTTTGTTTCCTTTTTAACCAAATCACGCATTGTGCTACCCCTTGGAATTTGACAATATCATAGATATCAGAACATGTGTTATTATTTCATATTTTTCTGCCTGGTGTATTATGTTCTCTCTTTTTTAGAATGCCTTTCTTTCATTCTTTTGTTCCCTTGGGAAATTACTACTCTTCCTTCACAACTTTTTTTTTTTTTTTTAAAGTAAGGATGTATGAAAATAGTGATGGGAACATGTCAGAAGGACTTGGTGTAAGCTTGAAGAGACTTCCTTTGGTCTATTAAAAAATTACCACTTTGGGGCTGGGGTTGTGTCTCGGCGGTAGAGCGCTCACCTAGCATGTGTGAGGCCCTGGGTTTGATCCTCAACTACAACTAAAAAATAAATAAATATTTAAAAAATCACTACTTTCGTAACTATCATAGCAATAATTGGTTCAGGCAAAACCCATCAATTGATGCTAAGACAAGAAGGCAAAAACCTCAAAAAAACCCCCAATATATTTATATGATCTCAAAATATATTCCCATAAGACAGTTACCAGATACAAAGCAAAAAATTGTATTTTTCAGTGGAGAAACTGGCATATGCAATCTTAGCCAAGTGATCAAAATTAATAAAACCAGTAATGGAACACATTAACATCATAGGTCCTCTGATATGATGCACTAAAAAGGATATATCATCACATGTGAGGTATTCCTGACAAAATGCATAATGAATTGAATCGTTAGGATGCATCAGAAAAATCTAAATTAGAGGGACATTGTACAAATTGCACAATTGATCTATACTGCTCAAATATAATAAGATCATTAAAGATAAAGAAAAACTTCATGAATTGTTCTAGATTAAAGGAGCCTAAGGAGTCATGATAAATAAATGTAATATATGATTCTGGGTTGGACCCCAGATAAGAACAAAAGAATGTTTTTCCCTTTTGTTATAAATAACACTATTAGAAAAACTGGAAAATTTTAATGGAATAAGATTATATAATAATATTGTGACAGTGCTCATTTCTTAATTTTCATAATTTTACTAAGGTTATATAAGAGAATGTCTTCTGATTTCCTTCCATTCACACTGTTTTTTTGAAGGAAATGCACAGTGAAGTAGGGTGAAGAAGTATTGTGTCTACATTTGATTCATAAGCAGTTTAGGAGAGAAATGATAAAGCAAATGTGGTTAAATGTCAAGATTAGAGGGAGTCTAGTTCAAAGGTATATAGGAAGTCTTTGTCTTGTAACATTTGTGAAGTTTGAAATTATTTAAAAAACAATAAAAAATCAAAGAGATTTGCTTAAAAAATACCTCCTTTATAAAGCAATGTATGCACTATAAATATTAAGATTTATTGAACACTGCATTAACCACATATCACATACTAATTGTACTTATTTATACACATCTGTTTTCTTAACTAGATTTTCAGCTCTTTAAGGAAGAAAAAGTATTTTAACATCAAGATCCAAAGATGCTGTGTACTTAGTACAGCCTAGATTATAAAGATTGACATAGGAGATGGGCTGAAGAGATAAACAACACTATATACAACTTCAAACCTTATTCTTGTCAATAACTTCAGTGCACTCTGTACTACAATTGTTCATTAAAAAAGTTGCAAATGTTAGGTTGAAAACTAGATTTTTTTTTGCTTTTGTTAAACAGTCCTGAAAGAGTCAATTTAGGAGGCAGAAGAAAAAAGAGAATAAGATACGATAACAACTTTTCACTAAGATCGCAATCACGGAAATGAAAAATTAGCTTTGTTTAATGTTTGTATTTCCTAGTTTAAAGATTAAATGGTAAAACTGTAAACAAATCCTTACAGATCATATTTGTGCTCAGGAAGTTTATAGAAAACAATAAATCCAAAAGGAGAAAAAAGCAATAATTTCTCATGACTCAATGTGAATTGTCTTTAAGCTGTCTTCTTTTGTCTTTATTTTTAACTTACCACATATTAACTAAAATAAAAATATAATATTAAAAGTAAATAGAGCCTCGTGCAGTGGTGCATGCCTGTAATCCTAGCAGCTTGGGAGGGTGAGGCAGGAGGACCAAGTTCAAAGCCAGCCTCAGCAAAAGCAACTCAGTGAGACCTTGTCTCTAAATAAAATACAAAATGGGGCTGGGAATGTGGCTCAGTGGTGAGTGCCCCTGAGTTCAATCCCTGGTATCAAAAAAAAAAAAAAAAAAAAAAAGAAAGAAAGAAAAAGTAAATAGATAAAATTTGCTGAGATGATGGTAAAAAAAGATAATGTGAAAAAGAAGATGTTATTAAAATATATAACATAGATCTACTAAAATTACACTCAAAAGGGATACAATTTTATAAACTATAAATATATGAGTGAAGTGCTAATATGCCCACAAAAGGAAGCAAAATATTTATGCCTGAGGTGGCTTTCAATGATCTATAGGAGTTTTTCATGACTGTCTTTATAGGGCTGGGCTTTACTACAAGGTGCTTTTAGACTATAAACTCTTGAGGAAGAGCTCCAGATCAGGATCCCTAGGCTTTTGTCTTTATTAGAAGCACTAGCAATGCATAAACACATTAATAATTGTGGGTACTGGTTTTAGCCACCATAGTAAAAAGACCAGCTCTCAGCAAAATTCTCCCCTTTCCTGAACCCCTCATCAGATCTTTGTTATCTTTGCTCCTTCTATAGGTAATAACTTTTTGCTGTGCTGTCATTTTGGCTCAGGAATATAAAACTCAGCAATTATGTATCATCTGATCTGGAAGACCTTGGTTCAATCTTATCTGCTGATTTCTGGTTTGGTACCCTTACTTTGGTTTCTGACTCCAGCTTGCTCTATTATGCTACCAGGTTGCTGCTTCAAACCCTAAACAACCAAACTGCCTAAGATTTCTTATCCTCTAAAGAGGTTGTAAGTTATTCAGAGACATTAATATAAATACAGGCTTTTGGAAATATTTTCATTGTGATGTCATTGATATTAAAATACAAAAATTGGAATTGTGTTTTCTTCAGTAGGCTACTGTTCCAAACATTCTCTAAACAGAAGTAGAGAAAAGTAATTTTCCTTTACAAATTATAAGTTATTATTATATCACTAAAAGTAGAACCTGACAAGTACATTTTCAAGCCCTTAACAAATAGGTTTCCATAATGCCCTGGAAGATGGACCAAGAGAGGTTCAAAGGTATTTTTTTTGAAGTTAAAGGTATTTAACTTTTTGCAGTTAAAGTATTTTATCAGCTCATAAAAGCTACATTTCTGTTACTCAACCTTAGTTGCCCTACATGATGGTGTTTCTCCTGTTACTTAGGTATAAGCACAAAAGGCTTCAACTTCTAGAACACCTATTCCAAATATTAACATCAATGACAGACTAATAAAAAAGCAAATTTCAGTAATATCTTTTCTAAGATATAAAAAATGGGAAAGAAGATGGCAGATTAGAGGAAGGATGCACTTCCTAGCAGTTCCTTAGCACCAGACTTACAAAGCGGGAAGACTGTTCCTCTCAGAAAGGTTGGTAAATTAGGGAATTACTGAAACTTAATACTGAACTGTAGGTGCTGGGGATATGGCTCAAGCGGTAGCGCGCTCGCCTGGCATGCGTGCGGCCCGAGTTCGATCCTCAGCACCACATACAAAAAAAGATGCTGTGTCCGCCGAAAACTAAAAAATAAATATTAAAATTCTTTCTCTCTTTCTCTAAAAAAAAAAAATACTGAACTGTAAAAGAAACCATAGAAACACAGAAATTCAGAAACTTCTAACATAATATAAAAATTATTCATTAGAGACACTGCCATGTCAGCTGTATATAGTGGTGGGGAGAGGTGGGGGGTTAGGACAGCATGGCAGATAAAAACTAAATAGTTAAATAAATAATAAAATTGACTTGGAGGAACTTGTGGATTACAGAGGGAGGCTGATCTCAATGAGTATAGCTCTCTTAAAACTGATGGAGAAATATAAACTTTCCACGACAAGGATAAACTTAAAGAATTCATGAATACCAAGTCAGCACTACAAAGAATACACAAAGATAAACTGCACACAGAGGAATCCAAAAAGAAGCCCCTGATCCCCAAATAAATGAAGTTGGTTACTAGAAGAGTAACCAACCAACTAATAAAAATCCAGACAGAATTAAAAAATAGCAAACAAAGCAAAATGGCACGAAACAACAAATATATTCATAATAACATGAAATGTAAATAGTCTCAATTCCCCAGTTAAAAGATATAAATTAGCAGAACAGATCAAAATATGCTGTTTGCAAGAGACTCATCTCCTAGGCAAAGACACCCACAGGCTGAAGGTGGAAGGATAGAAAAAAATATTCCACATAAATGAGAATCTGAGAACAAGTGAGAGTAGGTATTCTCATATCTGACAAAGCATATTTAAAGCAAAAGTTAATCAGAAGAGGCTAAGAAGGCCACTATATCCTAGTTAAGGGAAAAATCCAACAATAAAATATTATGATAGTAAATTTATACCTCCAATGGTCAGCGCACCCAATTACATAAAAATATACTTCTTTTTTTTTTAAAGAGAGAGTGAGAGAGGAGAGAGAGAGAGAGAGAGAGAGAGAGAGAGAGAGAGAGAGAGAGAGAATTTTTAATATTTATTTTTTTAGTTCTCGGCAGACACAACATCTTTGTTGGTATGTGGTGCTGAGGATCGAACCCGGGTCGCACGCATGCCAGGCGAGCGCGCTACCACTTGAGCCACATCCCCAGCCCCCAAAATATATACTTCTTAATATTAAATCTCAGATATACCCCAATACAATAATACTGGATGATTTCAACACATCATTTATCCCCAACAGACAGGTCATCCAAACAAAAATCAATGACAATATTTCCAATCTAAATAATACTACAAGTCAAATGGGCCAAATAGGTATCTATAGAATATTTCACCCAAATAGCTGAATTTAACTTCTTAGCAGCAGCTCACCTCAGAGCATTTTACAAAATATACCAGGTTCTAGGTCACAGCATAAGTGTTAGCAAACACAAAATTTTGATATAATCTCTTGTACACTAACAGATCAAAGGGAATGAAACTAGAAATCAACAGCAAGAAAAATGATAGAAACTACATAAATACATGCAAATTGAATGACACTTTTCTTTTGGTACTAGGGATTTAACACTGAGCTATATCCTCAGCCCTTTCTATAACTTCTTTTGAGATAGGGTCTCAACAAGTGCCTGAGGGCCTCTTTAAGTTACTGAGGCTGGCCTCAAATTTGTGATCCTTCTATCTCAGCCTCCTGAGAGGGGAATTAGTGGCATGTGTCACTGTGACTAGCTGAACAATACTCTTTTAAATGAAGACAGGATCATAGAAGAAATGAGAGAAGAAATAAATAAATTCTTAGAAACAATTGAGAACAGAGATACAACATATCAAAATCTCTGGGACAATATGAAAGCAGTTCTAAGAGGTAAAGTTATAGCACTGGGTTACTACATTAAAGAAATAGATCCCAAATAAATAAATTTATGTTCTACCTCAATGCCTTAGAAAAGAAAAAACAAAGTAGAAAACAGGAGATAATTAAGACCATAGCCGAAATTAATAAAATTGAGAATAAAAAAATACAGAGGATCATTGCAATGAAGAGTTGGTTCTTCAGAAAGAGAAATAAGATTGATAAATCCATAGCTAAACTAACCAAAAGAAACAGAGAGAAGACCCAAATGAACAAAATTAGAGATGAAAAAGGAGATATTATCATAGACACTTCTGAAATCCAGAGTATCATTACAAAGCTTTATAGTCCAATAAACTGAAAACTCTAGAAGACATTGATCAATTTCTTCACACACATCATTTGCCCAAGTTGAACTGGGAAGATGCAGAAAACGCAAATAGACCAATATCATGTAGTGAAATTGAAACAGCAATTAAAAGCCTTAAAACAACAACAACAACAACAACAACAAGAACAACAACAACAACGCCCAGAACCAGATGGATTCTCGGATAAGTTCTACTAAACCTTTAAAGAACTAACACGAATCTTTGTCAAAGCATCCAAAGAAATTGAAAGGGAGGGAACACAAAACACATTCTATGAAGCTAGTATAAACCTGATACCAAAACCAAAGATGCATCAAGGAATAAAAACTATAGAGCAATATCCTTGATAAAAAGATGGAAAAATGCTTAAGAAAATATTCATAAACTGCATTCAAAATACACATGAAGAAGAGAAGCCACCATTATTAAATGTATTTGAGCATAAGGATGAAAGGTTGACTCAATAGATGCAAATCAATAAATGTAACTTACCACTTAAATAGAAGTAAGGACAAGAATCATATGATCACTTCAATAGGTGCAAAAAAGTCCCTCCGCTAAAAACTAGTACCTATTCATATTTAAAATGCTGGAGAAGATAAGGATAGAAGGAGCTTACCTCAATATTATATGACAAATCCAAAGTCAACATCATATTGAACAGGGAAAAACTGAATTTCCTCTAAAACCCAGAAAAAGACAAAGATGTCCACTTTGACCGTTTATATTCAATGGAGTTCTTGAAACAACCAGACAAGAGAAAGGATATAAACAGAAAAAGACAAAGTCAAACTATTTTTGGTTGCTGATGACATACTCCTCTATCTAGAAGACCCCCCCCCCCCAAATTTCACCAGAACACTTCTAGGGGTTACAAATGAATTCAGCAAAGTAGCATGATAGAAGATCAACACTCATAAATCATTAGCTTTCCTATACTCCAACAGTGATTCTGCTGTAAAAGAAATTAGGAAAACCCCATTCAAAATAACATCAAAAACAAAATTAAATATTTGGGAATTAATCTAACCAAGGAGGTGAATGATATCTAACAGACATACAAAACTGAAGAAAGGAATCGAAAAACCTTAGAAGATGGGAAGACCTTTCATATTCTTGAATAGGCAGAATTAATACTGTAAAAATGGCATATTTCCTAAAGCAACATACAGATTCAATGCAATTCCCATCAAAATATCAGTGACATTCTTCACAGTACTAGAAAAAGTCATTAAATTCATTTGGAAGAATAATAGATACAGAATAGTCAAAGCAATCCTGAGCAAGAGAGTGATGCAAGAGGCATTACACTGCCTAACTTCAAATTGTACTATAGGGCTATAATAACAAAAACAGTATGGTATTGGCATAAAAATAGACCCACAAATCATTGGCACAGAATAGAAGACACAGAGACACATCAACATACTTACATCCATTTGATACTTGACAAAGTATATGTTGCCAAAAGATAGCCTTTTAAACAAACTGTGTTTGGAAAACTAGCTATCCATATGTATAAGAATGGAACTAGATACCTATCTTTCACCTTGAACAAAAAGTCAAATTAAAATGTATCAAAGACTTAGAAATTAGACCAGATAACTTGCAACTGCCAAAAGAAAACAGGGTCAACACTCCATCATATTGGTGTAGGCACTGACTTCCTTAATAATACCCCAAAAGCTCAGGAAATAAAACCAATAATCAACAAGTGGAGATTTATCAAAAAACTAAAAATGGAACCACCACATGATCACACTATCCTACTTCTTGGTATTTACCCCCCAAAACTAAAATCAGCATACTGTAGCAAAATGGCCACATCAGTGTTTATAGCAGCACAATTCACAAGAGCCAAATTATGGAATCAGACCAGATACCTGTCAATAGATTTGTGGATTAAAAAAATACACACACAATGGAGTTTTACTCAGCCTTAAAAAAGAATGAAATTATGGCATTTGCCAGAAAATAGCTAGAAATGGAGAAAGCCATGCTAAGTGAATTAAGCCAGGTTCAGAAAATCAAGGGTCAATGTTTTCTCTCATATGTGGAAGTTAGAGCAAAATAAGGTAAAGAAGGTGGGGTGTGGTGGTAGTGGGGAATCAGACAACACAAAGATATAGGGAAGATCAGTGAAAGTAGAAGATGATGATCAAGAAGGAGGAAAGATGAGCTGGGGTTGTTGCTCAGTGGTAGAGTGCTTGCCAAGTATTAGAAAGGCACTGGGTTCAATCCTCAGCACCACATTAAAAAAATAAATATAGATATTGTGTCCATCTACAATTAAAAAATATTAAAAAAAGAAGTTGGTAAGAAGGATAGAAAAGGGGAGGAAATGTGGAATGAATTTTACAAAATCATGCTATGTGCAAATATAAACATGTTACAGGGAATTTCACCTTTATGTACAGCCAGAAAAATGAGAAGTTATGCTCTATTTGTGTACAATGAGTTTAAATGCATTCTGCTGTCATGACTAACTAATTAAAACAAATTAAAAATAATTAAATAAATAAATGAGTGAAACTAAGACCAGTAGAGTAGAAGGAGAATAGAGGGAGGGAAGAGGGAAGGGAAAGGGGCAGGTATATGGGAACTGAAATCAAATTCCATGCATGCATGATTTTGTCAGAATGAACCCAATTACTATGTATGACTGTAATATTCTAAGACAAAGATGTAAAAAATATTAAATGTGATATTTAGGCACAGGTAGATGTTAATCTGTATAGTCACTAAAATAAATCTTAGAATGGATAATCATAGAGAATGAGGTAGAGTCTCTCCATATAAATATTTAGATTTTAATGTATTTTGTACATATATAAAGTATGTATTTATTAGGCACTGGATATAATCCAGTCTTTCTGTAGACCTAAAACTGGAGTTAAATTTATAACTAATATCACTCATACAGTGATATTGTTAAAAAAATCATAGTATGATTATAAATGTGAAGAACAAAATAAATGAATATACTGAAAGGGAATAATAAGTATTAGCAGTAGTAGTCTTTCAATAATAGAATGAAAGTAACCTTTCTTTCTACTTTTCTGTAGATTTCACAATGACAATGTATCACTTTAAAATGTAATAAATGCTTTTTAATTTTAAATAATTGTTTTCTTTGTCAATCCAAGGTCAAGGTCCAAATTTTGGGAACTCTAGGTAAATTTCCTAACAATATCTGGTTTAATTTTGTGTGTGTATGTTTGATTTGAGACAATGTCTCACTTAGTTGCTAAGGCAGGCATGGCATGAAACTTTCAAATCTTCCTCAGCTTCTCAAGTCACCTGGATCATAGGCAGGTGCCACTGCACTTGGCTTTGTGTTTTTTTTTTTTTTAAATTTTTTTCCTAATTAGTTATACATGACAGAATAATGCATTTTGACACATTTTACATAAATGAAGCAGAAGTTCTCATTCCTCTGGTTGTACAGATGCAGAGTCAAACTAGTGATGCAATCATACATGTATATAGGGGGGTAATAATTCTGTCTTATTCTACCATCCTTCCTACCCTAACACCCCCCTCCCTTCCTTCATTTCCCTCTGCCCAATCCAAAGTTCCTCCTTTCTTCCCTAGCACCCCCCTGCCCCCCAGCATCCACATGAGAAAACATTTGGCATTTGGTTTTTAGGGATTGGCTTATTTCGCTTAGTATGAAATTCTCCAGCTCCATCCATTTAGCAGCAAATGCCATGATTTCATTCTTTTAGGTTGAGTAATATTCCATTTTCTTTATCCATTCATCCATTGAAAGGCATATAGGCTGGTTCCACAATTTAGCTACTATGTATTGAGCTGCTATAAACGTTGATGTGGCTATGTCACTGTACTATGCTGACTTTAAGCCTTTTGGGTATAAACCTAGGAGTGGGAATGTTGGGTCAAATGGTGGTTCCATTCCAAGTTTTCTGAGGAATCTCCATAATGCTCTCTAGAATGGTTGCACCAACTTTTAGTCCCACAAGCAATGTATGGTGTACCTTTTCCTCCACATCCTTGCCCACACTTATGGTGCTTGTATTCTTGATAATTGCCACTGAGATCCAGTGAGGTGAAATCTTAAAAAGTAGTTTTGTGAATTGCATTTCTCTAATTGTTACAGATGTTGAACAGTTTTTCATATATTTGTTGACCATTTCATTTCTTCTTTTTTGAAGTGCCTGTTCAGTTCCTTAGCCCATTTATTGACTGGGTTATTTGATTTTTTTGGTGTTAAGTTTTTTTGAGCTCTTTATATATCCTGGAGATTATTGCTCTATCTGAGGTGCAGGTGGTAAAGATTTTCTCCCATTCTGTAGGCTCTCTCTTTGCTGAGAAGAAGCTTTCTGGTTTGAATCAATCCCATTCTTGATTTTACCTCTTGTGTAGATGAAGGCACAGGGATACAAACCATAGGAATGCATAATCTTTTCAATGATATGAAAATTTTCAAAATCTAAAGAATGAAATGGAAAATCAACTACAAGAGGTTTTCAGGACTCCAAATGTACAAAATTATACAGACGCAAACCAAGGCACATTATAATGAGAATGACTAACATACAGAGTAAGGATAGAATTTTAAAGGCTGTGAGAGAAAAATATCAAATTATGTATAGGGGTAAACCAATACAGATCTCAGCTAATTTCTCAACCCAGACCTTCAAAGCTAGGAGGTCCTGGAATTATATAATCAAGCTCTGAAAGAAAATGGAAGCCACCAAGAATTTTACAACCAGTGAAACTAAGCTTCAGATTTGAATATGAAATAAAAACTTTCCACGGCTTTGTGTTTTTATCCATTAAAATATTTCCATTATTGTAGGGATGAAGTATAGACTGCCTGGAGTGATATGTTAGCTCTTTACTGACTTACTTCCTTTTCATCTTCATCTCTCTCTACTTTTATACATATGCTTATTCAAATTATAGTAAACTTAACAATTTTTACACGTTTTTTTCCCCATATCTGTTTGAACTGCCCTTCTCCTTCGTGCCTAACTAGGAAACATGCTTATCTTTTGAGACTATTAAGATAAGATGTGGGTATGTCTTAGAATGTAAATCTTAGTACTCAAGTTAGAAACTATGAATCATTCTTGACTTCCTTCCCTTCCACATACAGTTCTCAATTCTGTCAGTTCTTGTTTCATAAATCTTGCTCTATTTTTCTATTTATAGTGTTCCTACTTTAATTCAGGCCTCTTCAGATTCCTCATTCTGATCTTGCCCAGACACAATTAATGTTCTACACAGTAGCAAATATTCTTTTAAAAGTTCAACTCTGATATTTTAATCTCCATATTTCAATTTCTTTACAAGAAAGTCCAAATCCATTAGCACTGCACTTAGGAAGCTCATCTATATGGCTCATTGGAAGTCAAGTTTTGGTAATTTCTCAAGTCTCTTTTCCCCTTACTCCCTACCTCAGCCTCCCTCAACCATCCCAATGCCTGAAGCATAGTAGCAGTTCATAAATATTATTTCCAATCAATAATATTTTTAATTAGATCCTTAATCTGAGGTACAGATTTAAGTTGAGGAGGGAAGAGCAATTTGAATAAAGCAGCTATGTAGGATTTTCTACATTTACTCCTCCAGATCACTCTCCACTCTTCACCTTGCTCTGTGCCATAAGTGGCTAGCATTTATGGAGAGGATCAATATTGTCCCTTTTGCTATGTATTTTGCTTGAAGGCATTGGCTAGAAAATGGAGAGCAAAAGATCGCAGAAAAAAAATTATTCCTTTGATCCTCTATCAGCTGGATTTTTTTCCTTTAAAGTTGAATAATATTCCACTGTATGTATACAGCTTGTTTTGTTTATTCATTCATATGATGATAGAAATTTAAGTTGCTTCCACATCTTGGCTATTATGAATAATGTTGCAATGAAACTGAGTGTGCAAAACTATCTCTGAGATCCAGTTTTTAAATATTTTGGAGATATTCCCAGAAGTGGTACTGCTGGATCACACAATAATTCTCTTTTTAATTTTTTGAGGAAACTTCCTACTGTTTTCAAAAGGAGGTGTGCCATTTTGAAATCCTACCCAAAGTGCGTAAGGGTTCTAATTTCTCCCCATTCTTGCCAACACTTGTTATTTTCCTTTTTTTCTAAAATAAAAGCCTGATTTAAAAAATAAATAAGTAGATGGGAAACCAGTAGTATAAAGGAAGGGGAGCAGGGGGAGAGAGAAGAGAAAACAAAGGGGGAAATACTGGAGAATGAAACTGAGAGAATTGTTATGCGTATGCATGAATGTCACAATGAACCCCACCAATATGTATAATCATAATGTACCAATAAAATACATTAAAAATAGTAAGCTGGGCACAGTGGTGCATGTTTATAATCCAAGGAATTCAGAAGAGAGGCTGAGTAAGGAGGATTGGATGTTTCAGCCCACCATGGGCAATCTAGGGGGACCCTGACTCAAAATAAAAAATAAAAAGGGTTGGGATGTAGCTCAGTGGTACAGTGCCACTAGGTTAAATCCCAAATACCAAACACACACTAAAAAAAGTAGCCTCCTAATGGGTGTGTGGTTTATCTTTTGTTCTCTTAATGTGTACAATATCTACTGATTTTCATACAATGAACCATCCTTGCATCTCAGAGACATATCTTACATGGCAGTATTACAGTATATAATAAGAATTACAGTATATAATTCTTCTAATGTGTTGTTCATTTTGGTTTGATAGTATTTTGTTAAGGATTTTGGCATCTAGTATTTAAAATCAGATATCTTTTCTTATGGTATTTTTGCCCGGCTTCAGGATCAGGGTAATGTTTCCCTGATAAAATGAGTTTTATTTGTTTCTGCCTCTTTTTTTTTCTCCTCAAATAATTTATAAAGGATTGGTATTAATTCTTGTTTGAATCTTTGGTAGAATCCTCTAGTGAAGCCATTTGATTATGGGCTTTTCTTTGTTGGGATATTTCTGTCTACTGATTGAATAACATTAGAAGTTATAGATATGCTTAAACTTTCTATTTCTTTATGATTCAGTCTTGGAAGGTTGTAGGAATTTATCCATTTCTCCTCAGTATTCAATTTGTTGTCATATAATTGTTCACAGTGGTCTCTTAAAATCTTTGACTCTCTGGCCGAGCACAGTGGCGCACACCTGTAATCCCAGAGACTTGGGAGGCTGAGGCAGGAGGATTTTGAGTTCAAAGTCAGCCTCAGCAAAAGTAAGGTACCAAGCAACTCAGAAAAACCCTGTCTAAATAAAAAATACAAAACAGGGCTGGAGATGTGGCTCAGTGGTTGAGTGCTCCTGAGTTCAATCCCTAGTGCCAAAAAACAAAAACAAAAACAATCAATCAACCAAAACAAAGAAAACTTTATTTCTGTGGCATTGGTTTGCCATATCTACTTATTATTATTATTATTATTTTTTGGTAGCAGGGATTGAACTCAGGAGCACTTGACCACTGAGTCACATTCCCAGCCCTATTTTGTATTTTTATTTAGAGACAGGGTCTCATTGAGTTGCTTAGCACCTCGCTTTTTCTGAGGCTGGCTTTGAACTCGAAATCCTCCAGTCGCAGACTCTGGAGCTGCTGGAATTCCAGGTGTGCGCTACCACATCCAGGTCATTTTTAAATTTTAGTTGAGTCTTGTTTTGTTCTTAGTCTATCAAACAGTCTGTTAGTTCTGTTGATATTTTCAAATATCCAACTCTTAGTTTCATTGAATTTTGTCTATCATTTTTCTATTTTATTTTGTATTTCTAGTCTACTCTTTTATTATTTCCTTTCTTCTGTTAATTTTCAGTTTAGTTTGTTCTATTTGTATATGTGTGTGGTACATGATCCCAGTGCCTCAAGTAGGCAAGTTCTTTACTACTGAATGCAACTCATCACCCTTTCCTTTTTTGATATGAGGTCTTTAAATTTTTTTTAAATTTTTTTGTTATATGTGACAGTAGAGTATATTTTGATATATTATACATACGTGGAGTATAGTTTCCCATTCTTGTGGTTGTAGATGATGTGGAGTTACGCTGGTCATGTATTCATATGTGGACATAGGAAAGTTATGTCCAATTCATTCTATTTCTTTTCTATTCCCATACCCCTGAACTTCCCTTCATTCTTCTTTGTCTAAATCAATAAACTTCTATACCCCCACCACATCATCGTGTGTTAGCGTCCACATATCAGAGAAAACATTTAGCCTCAAGTTTTTTGGGATTGGCTTATTTCACTTAGCATGATACTATCCAATTCTATCCATTTACCAGCAAATGCCATAATTTCATTCTTCTTTAAGGCTAAGTAATAGTGAAATATTTCACTGTTCAATGGCACCTAGGTTGGTTCTGTAGCTTGGCTATTGTGAATTGAGTTGCTATAAACATTGCTGTTCTATGCTGATTTTAAGTCCTTTGGGTATAATCCTAGGAGTGGGATAGTTGGGTCAAATGGTGGTTCCATTCCAAGTTTTCTGAGGAATCTCCATAATGCTTTCCAGAGTGGTTGCACCAATTTTTAGTCCCACCAGCAATGTATGAGTGTATCTTTTCCCCAACATCCTTGCCAACATTTACGGTGCTTGTATTCTTGATAACTGCCATTCTGACTGTAGATGAAATCTCAATGTGGTTTTAATTTGCATTTCTCTAATTGCTAGAGATATTGAACATTGTTTTCATCTATTTGTTGACCAATTACATTTCTCTTTCTGTGAAGTGCCTGTTCAGTTCCTTTGCTCCATCTATTGATTGGGCTATTATTACTTTTTTGAGGGGGTTAAGTTTTCTGAGTTCTTTATATATTCTGGAGATTAATGTCCTATTTGAGGTACAGGTGGCAAAGTATTTTTTCCCATACTGTAGGCTCTGTCTTCATGCTCTTTATTGTTTTTTTTTTGTTGTGAAGAAGCTTTTTAGTTTGATGACATCCCACTTATTGGTTCTTGTTTCTACTTCTTGTGCTTTAGAGTCTTGTTGAGGAATTTGGCTCCTGAGCTGTCATGTTGGAGTGTTGGGCCTACACATTCATCAAGCAGGTGGCAGGGTTTCTGGTCTAAAGCCTAAGTCTTTGATCTACTTTGAGTTCTGTACTGGGTGATAGACAGGGGTTAAATTTCATTCTACTACATATGGATTTCCAGTTTTCCCAGCATTATTTGTTGAAAAGGCTATCTTTTCTTCAATATATGTTTTTGGCACCTTTGTCTGAGATAACTGTGGTTGTATCTGTGTTGTCTATTTTGTTCCATTGGTCTTTCTGTCTGTTTTGGTGCCAGTACCATGCTGTTTTTGTTGCTATAGCTCTGTAGTATAATTTACCATTTGGTATAGTGATGCCTCCTGTGTCACTTTTCTCATTGAGGATTGTTTTGTCTATTCTGGGCCTCTTATTTTTCCAAATGAATTTCATGACTGCTTTTTCTATATCTGTGAAGAACACCATTGAAATTTATAGGGATTGCATTAACTCTGTATAACACTTTAACACTTTTGGTAGTATGGCTATTTGATAGATTGTTATAACTATACAATGTTTTATGTAAGACTCACATTAACGACACACACACACACACACACACAGAAAATACAGGAAAATGAGAAAGCAGTCAGAGCGTATCAATAACACAAAGGAAGACAGCGAAACAAGAAATGAGACAAAATGTTAATTTTGTCTATCTACTAAGAACATGGGAGATTTTTCCATTGAGATGGGGTCTTGACTATGTTGCCCTGGCTAGCTTTGAACTCATGGACTTAAGTGATTCTTCTGCCTTATCCTTCTGAGTATTTGTTTGTGTTGTTGTCTGAGTATCTGTTTGTGTTGTTGTCTGTTCCATTGGTCTTCCTGTCTGTTTCTGTCTATTCCTGTTGCAATACCATGCAACATCACACCTGGCTTGCTTGTTTTCTTTTTTTCTAGTGGAGGTGAAAAGTTATGCTGTTGTTTTGAGATGTTTCTTCCTCATTTATTAATGTAGGTGTTCACATCATAAACTTTCCTGGTAGCACTGGCTTTTGTTGCAACCCATAAACTTTAGCATGTTGCATTTTTGTTTTCATCTCAAGATGTTTTCTAATTTCTGTTGTGATTTTTTTTCTTTCATTTGCTGTTCAAATGTATGGTGTTTAATTTACAGTATTTGTGTATATTCCAGTTTTCCTACTGCTGTTGATATCTAATTTTATTCCATTGTGGATAAAAAGGATAATTGGTATATTTCAATCTTCCTAACTTTGTTAATATTTTCTTTTTAGCCTGCAACATGATTTATCCTGGATAATGGTCCATATGTGCTTGATAAGATAGCGTGTTCTGTTGCTGTTTGGTGGTATGTTCTGTATGTTTGTTAGACCCAATTTGTTCTATAGTATTGATCAAGTCCTGTTTCCTTATTGATCTCATTATTCTACACATTATTGAAAATGGCACATTAAAATTTCCTATTAGTAGCCAGGTCATGAGGTACACCTATAATTCCAGTGGCTTGAAAGGCTGAGGCAAAATCACAAGTTTGAGGCTAGTCTTGGGCAATTAAGTAAAATCCTGCCTCAAGACAAAAAGAAAATGAAAGCTGGGAAAGGAGCTCAGTGATAGTGCCTTGGTGTGGGTTTCTTTGGATTCTTCCTAGTTATAGTCCTTTGAACTTCATGTGTATTTTCCCCTTAGAGTTGGAATATTTTTGACTGTTAATTCTTTAAGTTTTGTGTCCTTTTCTCTTTTTCTTCTTTGATAATGTTCATTTTGATCTGTATGATGGCATCTTATAAATTCCTTTGGTTTTCTTTACTTTTTTTTCTTTCTGCTCCTCTGATTGATAACTTCAAATTACCTGTATTCAAATTTACTGATTCTTTCTTCTGCTTGGTCAAATCCACTGTTGAACTCCTCTAGTTATTACATTCTTCAGCTCCAGAACTTCTGTTTGGTTTCTTTTAAAATATCTTTAACCACTTTGTTCATATTCTAGGTATGTTCATGCATATTTTCATGGTTTCATTTAGTTGTCTATGTTCTCTTTCAGATCACTGAGTTTTAACAAATAAGTACTTTGGATTCTTTGCTAGATATGCACCTCTTCTTTTCATGGATTGGTTTTGTAGATTTATTTTGTCTCTTTGATTGGATCATGTTTCCCTGTTTCCTGATGTACCTTATAATTTTTTTTCTGAGTTTTATGCATTTGAGAAAGCAGGCACATGTCCTAATCTTTACAGAATGGCTTTGTATAGGAGATGACCCTTACCAATCAGCCCCCAAGACTAGATTCTGGGGAGGTCCTGGAGAATTCTTTTAAGAATGTGATACCTTTGGGCTTAGGCATGTGATTTCTTCCTTTCTTTTTTAAAAAATATTTTTAGTTGTAGACTGATACAATATCTTTATTATTTTGCTTATTTATTTATTTTTATATGGTGCTGAGTATTGAACCGAGTGCCTCACATGTGCTAAACAAGCTCCCTACTCTGAGGTACAACCCCAGCCCTGGGCATAGGATTTCTAATCAGCAAAATTTGTAGTTTTCTTTTTCAAGAACTTCAAATTTATTGTTGCTTCTGGTGTTTGTCTATAGTATCACAGGGTCCCTGATGTTGCAGCAAGCTGCCTTTGTTTTCTTTTGTATTCAGTGACACCCTTGCCCCCACTAGGCATCCAACTTTTGCCAGTTCACTGTCAGCACTACAGTTATGAAAGAAAGAAAGCAGTCATCTGAGCACCCCCACAAAGAGCTGGATACCAAATGTATGTTCCATTCTCCCTCTTTACTGAGGGAGAAACCAAGATTTGGGTACCTCCTCCTGATTGTGCTGGGAGGTGCTAGCATCTATGTGTGGCCTGTAGACTCTGTGGTGCCAAAGCAAGTCAGTCCCATTCTTCCATGTTTCAGCAATCTGCATACATTCAAATTATGCTTGTTTTGTCAATGCAGTGAGACAAAATGCAGCCCTTTGGGCAGCACTATGAAACATTGGCATTTTGAATGCCTGTTCCACTCTCCTGCAAGGAGAAGCCATGAGTCAAGTGTTCTCTCCTGATAATGCTGAACTGTGATGGCTTAGGGGAGAGGGGAAGCGAATGAGCTCTTCTTATTCATTTCAGTGTGGCTGTTCTCACTTCTACCTACTTGGGATGATGTAACTTCTTATCTGTTTTCTAGTGTTCCCATAAAAATATTGTGGTCCCAGGCTGGGGTTGTGGCTCAAAGGTATAATGTGCGCCTAGCATGTGTGAGGCACTGGGTTCGATCCTCAGCACCACTTAAAGTAAAATAAAGACATTGTGTCCACCGATAACTGAAAAATAAATATTTTTAAAAAACTATGGTCCATATATTCCTGTTAAGTGTTGTCTCTGTTGGAGAATTGGAACTGGGAGTTCCAATCTGTCATCCTATGAATTTAATATTTTTAGTTATACCAGCTACAATATTGACAGTGAAGAAGGTAAAAAGATTGAATAGAAGAAATTAGAGATGCAATTTTTCATATAGAATAAAATGTGATGATTAAGACAATAAGACAAGTGAGACCAAATTTAAATTGAAGGCACATACTGTTTGGGAGTTAGTACGTGTCATAAGTTAAAAAATAAAAATATTTAAGAACTTGGTAAAGCATGTAAGGACATATTAAAGAAAACTGATTAAAGTTTTGGTTATTAAGGAGATTGGATGAGAAAGTTGAGAGAGACAGTACTTATAAACAGTACCTCAATGAATATTTATAGTCAGTTGCTAATTATTTTTAGTTATGTAAGGAAAGATTGTCTGAGGAACTATAAGCAGCTGTTGTTAGATCCTGTGAATGTTAATCAAGAAGATAAGGGATTAAATTATAGCAGGGGAGAAATAGGAAAATTAACTAGAAAACCTACCTATCTGTGAAGATTATAACCAAAAAGTCTGAAAATATGCTTCAGGGAAGAGATAGTAATAGGTAATGAACTTGGTTTGCATCAGTCATAATAAATTATGGGATAAAGGCCAATGTGAAAATATGAAATAAACAGAAGAGAAGTAGTTAGGAAAAACAGTATTTTTAATAAAGAAATTGGTTGTTGATATGTATTGTTTACCTTCTCTGCTTCCATTATGGTTTCTTATTCAGGTGTTGTGTCTCTTGCCTGTTCTGCCTGTGCAAGGCCTTCCTCTCATTTATTTACTTACCCACTGAACACACTTACTGAGAGAAAGTCACTATGCTAGATTCTAGGGATAGTATCACAAATAAGAGAGATGAGGTAGTGACAGGAACTTAGCGCAAAGTGAAGAGAGTATGGAAGACAGAACTACTATTCAGTAAATATGCTACCAATAAAGTAATGAAATTAGCAGGCTTGGGGCTGGAGATGTGGCTCAGCGGTAGCGCGCTCGCCTGGCATGCGTGCGGCCCGGGTTCGATCCTCAGCACCACATACCAACAAAGATGTTGTGTCCGCCAAGAACTAAAAAATAAATATTAAAAATTCTCTCTCTCTGTCTCTCCTCTCTCACTCTCTCTTTAAAAAAAAAAAAAAAAAGAAATTAGCAGGCTTTAGTGAAAAACATGGGGCAATTTGCTTATATTTGGGAGGCAACAGAAAACCTCCAAGAGGAAATACAGCACAAGTTTGGGAAGTGATATGAAATCAACATTTTAGGAAAGAGGAAAACAACTTGTAAATTGAATTTCATTAAAAAAAAGAACAATGATGGTATATAATAATGATAGTAGTATTTGTAGTACTACTAGTAGTAATCACAACAATAATAACTGACAGTTGTGTAACGATTATGTACCAAGCATTAAACTATTTAATTTATACAACAACCTTCTTCTTATTCTCATTCTATAAATGAGGCACAGATACTGAACCCTAATGAAAGTCACACAACTAGTAAGCACAGATTTGAGTGTAGGTAGTTGACTCTAGATCATGTGATCTTTTATAACTTATGCCAGTGAGGATGGGTGTTTGAGACCTGCTGATATTTCTATTGTATATGAAAATACACTACAAAGGTAATCACTTGCTTTGCTTATGTGTAAGCTTGAATTTGGGCAAGAAATTAAAGATGCCATTTTTCATGTAGAATAAAATGTGATGACTTAAGACAATAAGATAAGTGACACCAAATTTAAATTGAAGGCCCATGCTGCTTAGGGAGTTATTAGGTTTCATAAGTTAAAAAATAAAAATATTTAAGAACTTGGTAAAACATGTAAGGATATATTACTGAGAGATGTAATAAACTTGTTACATCAAAAGTCTTGGGTAACTGAAAATTGTTTTATTGCTTCCTTAAATAGGATGAAAATTTGTGACCTGTAATATTTTAAATGCTAAGGAATTTTAATGGATTGGATCTATAATTATAGGTAATATTCATCAAATCTAGTGGTAGTGACAAACAATTTATTAAGGGTATTTTAATTCAATAATATTAAAAGGAAGCTGCATGCAATGGTGCACACCCGTAATCTCAACTACTTGGAAGGTTCTGGCAGGAGGACCAAGGCAAGTCTGGGAAATTTAGCAAGATCTTGCCTCAAAATAAAATTTTAAAAAGACTGGGAATATAGCTTAGTGGTACAGCATCCTTGGGTTCAATTCCCTGTTCTATTAAATAATGAAATTCTCTAATCAAGTAGTAATGTCTCCTAGTAAACACATCTCTGAGATAAAATCTAAAATTTAAAATCACAATAAGCCAGGGATGGATATTTTAGTCTTTGAGCACTGACAAAACAATTTGGCAGAAAAGAGTTCTTGAAAAAGAGGGAAATGCTGAGACAATTTTAAATTAAAGCCACGAAAAATTCTTTACTTTGGTAGCAGTTTAACAAAATCATTATTCCAGTTTCTTGAAAGTGAAGTAAAATCTCTTAATTCATTAAAAGGAGAAAGTCAGTTAGGTCTTTACATATTTAAAAACCAAAAGCCTCTTTTTCCTTACATTTTACTTTTTTAACTTTCTGTTTTATTCTAACATGAATATCCAGCAATTAGCATAGAAATTTACATATGGTTGAATAAAGAAGGACTCTTTTTCATCAAATGTGGGTGTAGATAAATTATTTTATACTCTAGGGATATTTTATTTCTGCCTGTATAACTGATCCTGCTTATTACATTACAGTGAGAACTGAAACATCAACTTCACTATTTACTATTACCTTCATCAACATAGTTTTATTAATCTAGAAAACTATTAGGAAGATAATAGTTGTAAATAACTTTATAATTCATTCCTGAAAGTTCCACTAATTCTTAAATAGAAAGTATCAAGAGTGATGTCCTTTGTTTCCTTACAAAAACACTTAGACATCCATAAACAGAACTTGCCCTAGGAGGGCTTCATTGTCTAATTAAGAACCTACAGCAACACATGGAGCAAAAAAGAAAATGTCTGCACAGAAAGGATTGCTGTGGAGATTGGCATAGCTGAGATATCTGGAAATAGCCAAGAACAAAGAGGAGCAAGGGTAAGAGTATAAGCCATGTAGAGAGTGTTATATGGTCCCCAAAGGCCTGATCTGCAGAGGACAATTGCAGGTTTCACCACTGAGGTAACAAATAGTCATTATTTGTTAGAATCCTGAAAGGGGAGCTGCTTTTCAAGGAGGAGCCATTTATTGTTCTGCCCCAGATTTGTGTCCTCCAATCCCATGCATGTTATGGATCCTGGCTCCATGAGCAGCAGTGACGAGGACAGTAGACCATTGCCATAGTGTGGGTGTACACACCCATGAGTCTCTATAGATTTGTGTGTACCTATATTCAGACCCCAACTCTCCAGCTGTTCAACAAAGTATCAGCACCTCCTACCCTATTGCCAACAGTGCAGTTGAGGCACCTGCAATCTGGGCACCAGTGCTAGCATGAACCAGGATCCCTAAGTTGAAGTCTTTCCACATGTATTCCAAAACCTGGTTCCATGGCGACTTCAGGGGCACTGTGCATAGACACTTGTGTCACTGCCACCATAAGCACTCTCATGAGCCAGATCTAGTGCTAAGAAGGATCCCTAGGACATGGCATACTCCTTGGGAGAAAAAGAAATCAGATGGTCCCAGCAGACTTCATCATCAAAGACTTCAATAGTTTTCACCACTGCTGTGGACACCACAGTTTTTATTGCTGAGTACTTCTGCAATCTGTTGATGCTGACCTCAGCTGATGAACTGTGCTGTTGTGTCCTTTCTGGAGTCAGAACTGCTGTACCCCATCCAGCCTACATCCTCACATCCACCTCTACATGAAGGTCTTTATCCACCAAAACAGGTCTATAAAGTCTAAAAGAGATGACTGTTCCATCAAATATGCAGAAATCAATACAAGGCAACATGGAAAAAAAATCAAGGAAACATGACACTACTAAAGTAACAAAAAATTTCCAGCAACTAATCTCAAAGAAATGGAGATTTATGAATTGCCTTAAAAAAAGATTCAAAATAATTGTTTTAAGGAAATTGAGTGAGCTGTAAGACAATACTCTCTACAAAATCAGAAAAATGATACATTAACAAATGAGAAGAAAGAAAGGACAAAAGGAGATAGAAATCATAAAACAAACAAAAGAGGAGTCCAGGAGCTAAAAAATATAGTACATGGAATGAAAAAAAATGCAGAGAACATCAACAGCAGATGTGATCAAATGGATGAATCTTTGGAGGTGGCAGATATGCATATGACCTTGATCTGATTTTACACACTGTGTACATATTGAAATGCCACACTATGATGTATAGATATGTATGAATATATAATTACTGTATATTAATTTAAAAATGAAATTAAAAATGAATGTTTTTGTTGTTGTGGTGGTGCTGGGGGTCAAATCCAGGGCCTTGTACACTCTGAGCATGTATTCTACTACTGAACTACATCATTAGCCCTCAAAAATAATCTTTGAGCTTGAAGACAGGTCATTTGAAAGCATCAAAGAAAGTTTATAACCCAATATGCTTTTAAACCCTTGCACCCAAATTCTTGTGTTAGGATAGGCTTGGGCATTACTGTGGCACTGAACTTTTCTCAGTGAGCTGCGCCAGGAGCACAGGCTCTTGATCTCTGCTGCTGCCTGATGCTACCATGGGAATGATGCTCTTCCTGGCCTTTATGGCACCAGACTCTAACTAGAGGAGCAGCTTGGAGGAGTGCCTGGAGTCTAGCAGGGCAGACTTTACAAGTCTAACACTGGTATGCTATTTTTACTTCTAAGGTAAGAAAATGCAAGAGACATTTGTGTGATAAAATTTCCTCCAGAAATGTTATGTATAGCTTAGGTTATGATTGGGAGTGGAACCTCCACCCAACACATACTTTAGCCTACTACATGGAGGAAATGTAAAAATATCTGAGATGTAAAATGAGCCTCACATTACAATCAAATGAAAGATACACTGGAAAGCTTAATTAAAAAACTAAGAAAACTTGGATGGTAGACTGGAAAACTTGTTAAAAGATGGCAATATTACCCAAAGTAATCATTAGATTTACACATTTGCTATCAAAATTCTACAACCTTTTTTTTTCTCCTCTCCAGAAACAGAAAGGCCAATCCTCAAATTTACATGGAAAGGCAAAGTCCCGACTCTTAACGTCCCTATTTCAAAACCTTACTATAAAGTTACGGAGGCTAAAAGAGGGTAGTACTGGCATGAGAACAGACATGCCACTTACTAGGTATATTCTGAGAAAAAACTGAAAACAGGTACTTAAATCTGTACACACGTTTCCACCAGGACTATTCAAAATAGCCAAAATGTGGAAACAACTCAAATATTCATTATCTGATCAATGAATAAAGAAAGTGTGGTGTGTACTAAAATGAAACATTGTACAGCCTTAACAAGGAATGAAATACATAGGCACTTATGATCACAGTGAGATTCTGTCTCTAAATAAAATATAAAATAGGACTGGGGATTTGGCTCAGTGGTAGAGTGCCCATGAGTTCAATCCCCAGTACACTCCCCCCCGAAAAAAAAAATACACAGGCACCCTACAACATTACTGAGATTTGAAAAAATAGGGCTAAGTAAAAGAATCTAGACAAACATCATATATTATATTACATGAAATATCCAGAATACAGGCATAAATCTCTAGAAATAGAAAACATTGATGGTTTCCACAGGCTGATGGCAGGGGGAAAATGAAGAGTATCAGCATAATTGGCATTGGGGTTTCCTTCTTGGGTGATGAAAATGTTCTAGAAGTAGGTAGTGCTGATCGTTCAGCAACATTGTGAATTTATTAAATACAATTGAAATGTTTACTTTAAAATGGCTAATTTTACATTTTATGAATTTCACCTCAATTTAAAAAAATCTAAGGGAAGAATATGGTAGACCAGCTCTGCATGAACTTAGGCAGCCAATGATGAATAATTTGATGCTTACAAAAAAATCCTATGCATTATAGAAATTATGGAATTCGTGTTCCTATGGTGATCAGTTCAGATAGCATTTGAAACATTACCTGACGCTTCATTCTTAGAATAGGAATGACACTTCAGTGAAATTCAAATGTGAATAAATGAAATGAATTGCTTTAGTCATTTTGTATTTGGATTGACTAGCTTTTTTGAAAAATATGGCTCCTTATCCTCATCTAGTTGGTTAGCCTGTTAACATAATCATTGACTATCTCATGGTCACTCATGCTGAGTGATATTTGAAGATTGTAATTAAATTGTATATTGAGGTAATACACAAAACCAAACCAAACCATAAGAACCACACACAATCTGTTCAAACCAAAACTTTACCATGTCATCTATATCTCTAGAGATCCCAGCAGGACTTCTCAGAGTTAGCATTGCCTCTTTGTTCAATTTGAGCTCTGCTCAGGTTTTAATTAATTTTGCTTACATACAAATCTTATTCTGTAGAGTAGAATGGCCAACAAGCAAACAAATCCCCAAACAACTACTCCCTTTACATACAATCCATGCCTTGCAAACATCCACTGTTTCTAAATTATTTGCTCGGTTTTAATCAAGTCACCACACTTAAAAACTCAACTTGAATTTGACTTTAAAATATCATTAATATTCCAATGTTGAACCTTGCAGAATGTGGGGAGCCAACATTCACCACTCTTGGAGATCCCAGGAAGACCCAGTCAAGACAAAACTCTTTCCTACCACAGCCCAAGAATCTTGATTTGAAAAATCCTGAGCCTCCTGATTAGAAAAGGGATAGCAATTTTAACTGTTAATAATGAGATAGTCTGACATTAGAATAAATTCTGATTTCTTTTCTTTGAGCACCCTAATTGCTAAGTTTATTTTGTCTCCTGAGAGTAAAGAACCTTTTAAAGACTCTTTAATCTGATTAAATTTGAAAAAACTTTTAACCTTGGCGGATATCTGCTGTATTATTAAAAACAGACGAATGGTCTCTGTCCATCCTTATCATTTTTTTTGTATCTCCATAAGGTTAAATTTCATAAGGGAAAAGATGGGCATAGGCTCCATTAAGTGTTTTTTTTTTTTTTTTTTTTTTTTTTAATCTGTATCTGGAAACAAAGAGTTTTAGGTTTCTTTTCAGACTGGTGTCCTTTGAATAAACTTTGCCTTGGGTCATTCATTGCCTATAAGAACTTTCCTTGTGTATATATATTTTAAACAGGTTCTTTTTAGTTATACATGACAATAGAATATACTATGACATAATTATAAAAGCATGGAATATACTTTGTTCTAATTCAGTCTCCAGTATTTTCCCTTCTCTTTCCTTTCTCTCCACCCTGTTCTTTTTTTTCTTTTATTTTTTTATTTTTTTTTTAGTTCTCGGCGGACACAACATCTTTGTTGGTATGTGGTGCTGAGGATCGAACCCGGGCTGCACGCATACCAGGTGAGTGCGCTACCGCTTGAGCCACATCCCCAGCCCCTCCACCCTGTTCTTTTTCCTGTACTCTATTAATCTTTTTGATCTTTACTTATAGTGGTTTTTAAATTAGTGTATTCTGGATGTACAAGATGATGAGATTCACTGTGGTATATTCATATATGTACATAGGAAAGTTAAGTCAGATTCATTCCACTGATTTTCCTGATCCCTCCTCCCTTTCTTTGATTTCCAGTTGTCTACTCCTCTGATCTTACTTTTATTCTTTTTTTAAAAAATCTACCCCTCCACTTATTTTGGATTAGCTTCTACATATCAGAGAAAACATTTGACCTTTGACTTTTTGGAAGTGGCTATTTCACTTACAGTCTGCAATTTTTCTTTGTAGTTGAGTAATGCTCCATTGTGCATTACTCAATGATGAATGGATATTTTTAAAATTTATTTATCAGCTATTGTGACTTGTGCTATTATAAACATTGACATGGCTGTGTCACTGTAGTATGCTGATTTTATATCCAATTGACTGATATATACTGAGGAGTAGGATAGCTGGGTCACATGGTGTTTCCATTCCTAGTTTTTTGAGGAATCTCCATACTGCTTTCCACAGTGGTTGCACCAATTTGTAGTCCCATCAGCAATGTTGGAGTGTACCCTATTCCTCACATCCTTGCCAGGATTTATTGTTACTCATATTCTTGATAATTGTGAGATGAAACTGAGATTTAGTTTTAATTTGCATTTCTCTAATTGCTAGAGATGTTGTACATTTTTTCTTAAATTTGTGGGCCATTTATATTTCTTTTAAGAAGTATCTATATAATTCCTTTGCCTATTTACTCATTTGGTTATTAAAGTCAACACCCACCAATCAATCATGTTCCTTTACTCCAATGATGAATCTTCTGAAAAAGAAATTAGGAAAACTATCCCATTCACAAAACCAAAACCAAAACCAAACCAAAACAAAACAAAACAACAACAACAAAAAACAATGACAACAACCAAAAAACCAAAAAACCAAAACCAAAACCATGGGAATTAATCTAACAAAAGAAGTAAAGGACCTTTACAAGGAAAGTTCTCCCATGTTCTTGGATAGGTAGAGTTAGTATTGTCAAAATGACCATACTACCAAAAGTGCTCTACAGATTTAATGCAATTCCTATGAAAATTCCAATGACATTCTTCATAGAAATAGAAAAAGCTATCATGAAATTCATTTGGAAAAATAGGAGACCCAGAATAGCTAAAGCAAGCCTTGGTGAGAAAAAGCAAAGCAGGAAGCATTGATCTATCAGACCTCAAATTATACTACAGAGATATAGTAACAAAAACAGCATGGTACTGGCATCAACATAGGCATGAAGACAAATTAGAATAGAATACAGGACAAAGAGACAAATCTTTATAAATACAGCTCTTATACTAGACAAAGGTGCCAAAAGCATGATGGAGAAAAGCTTCCCTCTTCAACAAAAGCTGCTGGGAAACTCGAAATCCATATGTAATAGAATAAAATTTAACCCCTATCTTTCACCCTGCACAAAACTCAACTCAAAGTGGGTCAATTAAAAACTTAGGCATTAGACCAGAAACCCTGTACCTGCTTGATGAAAATGTAGGCCCAACACTTCAATATGTTGGCTCAGGAATAACTTCCTTAACAAGACCCTTAAAGTGCAAGCAGTAAAATAAAAAAAAAATCAATAAATTGGATGGCATCAAATTAAAAAGCCTACTCAACACAAAGTACACAATCAAGAGCATGAAGAGAGAATCTACAGAATGGGAGAAAATCTTTGCCACCAGCTCCTCAAGGCATTAATATCCAAGATATACAAAGAATCCAAAATACTTATTTTGTCTTGTTATTAAAACTCTGGCTATGGGAGACAGCTTCCCTTTAAATATTTCCACTAAAAATGTGTCAGTTTGGATGGCTTAGCCATTAGATTGTATGATATACTCAAGCAACATTTTGGACCAACTATTTCCAGATTCTCAAGTTTGTCTTAGTTTAAAACTAAATCTATACTTCTTCCAGGTCAGGCTCCTATTACATGTATTTATGATATACCTCAAATTTATGTACTCATCTTTTAAAATGGCATAATTTCACCAAGGATAATTTAGAATTACAGGTGCCATTTGTGAACCACGGATGTTACCAAATTAGGATAAACTTTATTCCTACAATATGAACACCTTTGCCAGGGGCAAAGCTGCCCAGATGGCAAAACTCATTGAAGTCACACAGTTTATCAATGAGAAAGAAGTGGATTAATATATGTATTGATAGTAGATATACTTTTGGTTTAGGCCATGATTTTGAATTGCTTTGGGAAATAATGAGGGGTTGTTGACTCAGCAGGAAGCCCAGTTAACAGTGGTTAGTACTTAAAGAACTTTTAAGTGCTTTAATGCCTTCTAAGGAAGTAGATAGTATAAAAGTAGGAGCTCAAACACAAGGAGATAATATAGAGGCTAAAGAAAATTTGTGATCTGATATCATGACAGATGGGTAGTTCTCATTAAGATTATAGCCCTATTAAATCCCAAGAGACTACATCTTTAGTTTAAAAGCAGTGTGAAGCTGTTACTGTAGAATGCCAGTGATCAGCTACAGAAAAAGATAAAGATGTATTGAGAGAAATCTGGATGTAATTTGGTTTGTCAGCTAGCAATCCAATAATAATAGCACCAAAGGACCTCAAATGGAAAATTGCAAAAATTTTACATGAAATTATCCACCACTGTTGCTATGGTTTGAATGTGTTTCCACCAAAATCCAGGTTGAAATTTAATCCCAAATTAATATATATGCTGTATATATTTCCATATTCTTAATATTGTTCTTTGTATCCTTAATCATTCACTAGCAAGTGTCCAATACTTTGTTATTTAGTTGTGAACTGGTTAAAGGAATCAACCATAATTTTTTGTATCTGTTTTTGCACACTTTTTTATAGCCACACTAATTCCTTAGGTTCCACTTCCTTGAAATGAATCAATTTGTTGCTTTGGTTCAACTACTAGGTGAATTTTCAGATGACAATGCGCTAATAAGCCAGAGAGATGGAAATCCAAAATCCCCTATGAGCTCAGTCCTAAAATAGGAGGTTCTTATCTCCACTGATGTTTGTAACTAAACTTTAACAGAAATAGAACTAATAAGAGAACTAGTGGGGCTGGGGATGTGGCTCAAGTGGTAGCGTGCTTGCCCAGTGTACATGAGGTACTGGGTTAGATTCTTGGCACCACATAAAAACAAAATAAAGATACTGTATCCACCTAAAAACTGAAAAAAAAAAAAAAAAAAAAGGAGAGAGAACTAGTGTCAGATGTGGTGGTAAATGCCTGTAATCCCAGTGGCTTGGGAGGCTGAGACAGGAGGACAGTGAGTTTAAAACTGGCCTCAGCAATTTAGCAAGGCTTTAAGCAACTTAGTGAGACTCTGTCTCAGAATTAAAAAAAAAATGCTGAGGTTCAATCCTTGCTACAAGAAAAGAGAGAGAGAGAGAGAGAGAGAGAGAGAGAGAGAGAGAGAACGAGAACAAGAGAACTAGAAAACAAAGGTATATCATTTGTAGGCTATCTTATTTTTATAGATCTTACAAGTACTTCTCTTCTGTTTTAGATCTGCATAATGATATTACCACTATAAAATGTTCTATTTAGCACAAATGAGCAACAACAAAATGTTAGAACATATCTGACAGGCTCCAGGGGTATTTTGGCCAGAAATAATTCCCAGGTATCTCCCAGTAGCTGGTATTGGATTTGCAGTATAAAATTTTTGACTACTACATGCAAACTCAACATGAACTTATTTTTGTTTCTTTGTTTTGGTACTAGGGATTGAATCCTGGATGCTTTACCATTGATCTATATTCCTATCTCCTCCCACCCCCGTCTGCATTTCAAACAGGGTCTTGCTAAATTGTCAAGGCTGACCTCAAATGTGCTGTCTTCTTTCCTCAACCTCCCAAGAATCTGGGTTTAGAGGCATGTGCCATGGTACCCACTTGGACAGAAATACATTATCTTGGCAAACTGATGCTTGTGCTTTTAGGAGATTCCTGGACATTATCCAGGTTCCACTTTAGCCTAAATCTTATTCTATAGGTTGGTTGCTCAGATTGGGGATGAAGTTCTATTTTTTTAGCTTTAGATTCTCCTGGCTCCTGGTTAAGAAAAAGATCATAAATTCTGACCATAATATTTTTCACATTTGTGTAACATGACTCAGATGTGTGATATCCACAGTCTTAAATGCTACTATACAACTGCTCTCTCATTAGATGATTCAATAAATGATCATCCAACAATGAAACTGAAAAACTTCATATTTCATCTGCATTCCCAAGACACTTCATATACTATTGTGATACTTCAAGTAGGAGTGAAGATGTGGACTGATCACATTCCTAGATGTTAATAGCCTATCTTTTAGCTCAAGCTGAAGAATGATCATAAGGGAACTCTGGTACCTGAAACCATCTATAAATTCGAAGCTTACTATCTTCATTAGCATAACATTATTATTCCTCTGTCTTTATCAACTCAACTTTATGATACCAGAAAACTCTTCCTCTGAAGATAACAGTTGTAAATAACCTTATTGTTCATCCTAGAAACTTTTGGAACAATTCATCAACTCTTAAATGAAAACTATCAAAAGACAGTTTATATACCAAGACTACAAACTGCTTGCCTTGCTCTTACCATCAATCCTGAATGATTATATTATGATCCTTATCCAGTGCTAATCAAGACTCCATACTGCTTTAATCGGAACTTCAAAATCTTGTAAATATCCTGATCTTATCCTTTCCTTCCCTAGAGTCTGACTTCAAGACTAAGACTCCCTTACTACAATAAGAATAAACTCAGTTTTTTCATTACTGAAACCATTTTTAAGGAGTCAAAGTGACTCTTCCTTTGACAAAGTTACCAAAGTTATCTCTTTTTCTTTCTAATATTTATTTTTTAATTGTAGTTGGACACAATATCTTTATTTATTTATTTTTATGTGGTACTGGGGATTGAACCCAGGGCCTCACATGTGCTAGGCGAGTGCTCTACCACTGAGCCACAACCCCAGCACCCAAAGTTATATCTTTATTAAATGATATAGATAAATTCTATTAAGTTCTAACTTTTTTCCTTTTTCTAGGATCAACTGATATATTGTGCTATCACATTTTGATATATGTTGAAAAGCTGATTATACTTTTCTTTATGTTGGTTACAATTGGAAATGTCTTACTTGAGGATAGTTAATTCAGTAAATAAGTGAAAAAAGAAAGTGAAGGAATAAGAAGAATTCATCCCCTTGAACATAGGAAATTCAGAGATATCATCAAAGAATCATACCTGAGCTGACTCTAAATGAGTAAGTAAGCGTTTTCCAAGAAAACAAGGGAATAGACAGTTTATTAGGGGGAAAATTCTCAAAGTAACAGAAGCAGAAATTCGCACTGAAAAAGTGAAGAATTACTGATAGATTCTATAGAACTGCAATATGGTAGCTCATGGCAAAGGAAGAAAAATGGGGAAATAAAAATAGCCTAAATAAGCAATGGGGGTATTAAGAAGTTTTCACGAAGAACAGCTTATGGTGCTGAAAGGTTTGGGTGTGGCCACAGGTATAGATATGAGTCAACATGGAATTGGAAGAAAAGACCATAAACCTACAGAACTCATAAAACTATGCATTATGATGTTGAAGAGGCTCCCTAAATGGAACTAAGAGGCAATCAGAGCCATTCACATGACTATTTCATCCTAAGAAAATAGGATAGGAAAAAAATTGAACAATCATGATGTCCATCCATCCAAAGTGATTGTTAGCCAACAAGCCAGTAACAGAATTATTGAAATGAAAGACATTTCTAACAACCCAAAGAGCCATGGTAGAAGTGAAAGAAAGTTCCAAAGAATCTTTCATCAGTAAGAAACAATTTTTGTCTTTAGTTACCAGAAGCACCACCCATGGCTCATCTCCATTTCAGGATCAACAATAAATGGAAATTATACACTGATCATCAGAAAATGTTGCTTTAAAGTTAATTATCTGTATTGTTTAATTTTAGTGAACTTTCAATCATTGTTCTTCCGACCCTTAGATTTCTCAAACTAAGGTATTAGGGATTGTGGGATTTAATACATCACTTATCTGTCACTTATTTCTAGAAGGTAAAAAACTGAATATTCACATTGATACAAGTGAAAACTTGTGAAAGGATAATATTAAACATTCTTGTTTTATTTATTTAATTATTCCTTTACTTTTGTGGGTGCTGGGCAATTTAAACCCAGGGCCTCTCACATGCTAGGAAAACATTCCATCATAAGATATACCCAAAGCCCTGCATTTATTTTCAAAATAAAAAATCTAATATTTAAATTTATTATTTTTAAAATTTAATAAGTAAACAATATAAAGGTCTTTAGAAAACAATTACAATGTGGGTAATTGTCCAAGTGTTTGGAGCTAAGTTAACAGATCTACAATACAGAAATGAGAATAAAACAGATTTTTACCCATTTGAAATTCTCCAATTACTATCTGATTGTGAAATAATACTGATACTCTATAAGAAATATAAGCCATTCCATTTGCTAAAACTCCCAATAGTGTAGGTATCCTGTAGACCCATTTCAGTGTGGACCACTTGTACTTCTCTTGATAAAGATTAGGAAAAATATGGGATGATGTCAGTAAGCTATTAAGTAACAGAAAACAATTATAAAATAATTATAATTTATCCAGAGTTTTATCCTGAGAGCCCAAAACAATTATGGGAAAACTTTCAATATGACATAATTACAGGACATAGTAAAGGAAAAGCTATTTGTAGTTTATTTTTATAAAATAGGAAAATGAATAATATACAAAATTAAATGACTGTTAATTTAATCCAATTAATGATCAAACCAAAAAGCAAAATAAGGATGCTTTACTATTGTTTCAGGATACTACATTTTAAAACATTATACCTGCCAGGCACAGTGATGTACACCTGTAATCTCAGCTACTAGAAAAGCTGAGGCAGGAGGATTCCAAGTTTGAGGGCAGTCTGGACAACTTAGCTAGACCCTGTCTCAAAAAAAAAAAAAAAAAAAAAAAAAAAAACCAACAAAAAACAAACAGAAAACCCCCAAACACCCAAAAAACAAAACAAAACAAAAAAACCCCAAAATAAAAAACAAAAATCTCTAAAAAACAACAACAAAAAAAGGGTTGAGGATATAGCTCAGTGATAGGCAAGTAGCACTTACCTAGAATGTGCGAGGCCCTGGGTTCAATCCCCAGTACTGAAAAACAGACAAACAAAAAATCCCCACAAAAACATTTTGCCTGTTGAAGGTAAAATCTCTCAGGAATTCATATTCACAAAATGATTATCATGTACCCTCTTAAAAGTCACATATATTCTTTTTTTTTAAGTTAGCCTCCTTTTATGGATTTACTTCACTATTATTTTTAGGCAGTCTGTTTTCAAATAACTTTGTGTCAGTGAAGCAATTAAAGGGGGTATCATCTTAAGGTCAGAGCGGAGTTCGTTTCTACCTATTAGAAATGCATCAATGTTCTGCTGAAAATCAATTGGATTAAAGAAATATTCATTTAATAGTGATATTAATATTTTTTAGAAGATAAAAAACTGAATATTCATATTGATACAAACTTCTCTTATTGCTCTTCTTCATTCTTTAATCAAAATGTTATTTTTAGCTTTATTTTCTGTTGAACCATAATTTCTAGTTCAGTAGCCTGCCACAAATGATGAAATACTCACTGGCTCTGAGAATGTTCTCTTTGCTGCTGCACCTGGACTGGACCTGCAGAGAGAGCATAAACTCAGTAATTCAGAGCTTATAATATAAATGGCCAAATATGCAAATTCAACGGGCAAGCTCCTGAAGTCTAGGAGCAAAGGTTTCATATATCTCAGATTTTATAGCATATTAATAAAAATGTTACATTTGTTCCATATATATCTTAATTCATCCTTACTTTATGTAAAGACTGACTTCCAGAAAAAACTGCAGGCACAGTATTACAAACTGGACAGAGATAAAACCAAAGGTAATATTTTGTTAATGTGTATTTGAAATCAATATTGTTGGACCTCCATAATCACTGGTTTCACATCATGAATTCAATATACTATAAACCAGAAATATATATAAAAAACTATCTGTACTGAACATATACAGACTTTTTTTCTTGTCATTATTCCCTAATCAATACAGTATAACAATTATATTTATGTAGTATGTATACTGTATTAGGTATCATAAGTAATATAAAGATGATTTAAAGTATATGGGAAGATTGCATAGGTTATATGTGAATACTATGCCACAGTATATAAAAGACTTGAGTAGTAGAATTTGCTATCCATGAGGGTTTTGAAACTCTTTCCCCAAGAATACTGAGGAATGAATATATATGAAAAAATTAAAGTTACTTCATAGTTGTGAATACTGATCTTTAATTTTAAAGCATTTAGCATATCTCTTGATCAGAGTAATGATATAATTCAAGAAATAAAGTAAAACATTCTATTGTAGTTATTATATATATGTTAATGAGGGGAAATTGAAAAATCCTCATGTACAACATTTACCATTGATTTAATAACTGTTGTGATTTGTTGATTATAATAATTTATTATAATTATATGTTGGTTATAAAAGATGCTTCTATTGAAAATTAATTAATTCATTTATTTGTCAGCTCTCAATTATGTTTCTAATTTAATAAAAAAAAAAACCCTATGTTCTGACTCAATATTCAGGTCAAAGTGAAACATTCTTTTAAAGGTTTCAAAACATTCAAGGACCATGTTGGATGGCATTAACATTGTTGTTAATGTTAGATATAACTGTATTAAAGCTCTATACCTCTTTTTCCCACTCCACAGGAGCTTGCCCCAAGTGGATATGTACACAACAAATTAATTTCTATAGCTTAAAGCAATCTACTATTATATGAAACAACTTATGAAAGGAATGTTGTAACTTAGGGTGGGTTATGGTTGTCCTCCCCTGAAAAAAACTGTTAATGTTTAAAGAAATAACAATAAAAAATGTCACAAAATACAGACGGGGGATGGGAGGGTAGGGAGAAAAATCACACTCACATACACACACACAAAAAAAAGAAAAAAAAGAAAGAAAGAGAGAGAAAATAATTTCAAATGTTAAAGTTATTCTCTTTTGGCCCAGATTGTTTTTACTAGTTTTAAATAAACTATAATGAAGAAGCTGATCAGAAAGATGAAACTCTTATATTCTTCTACTCAGAAGTCTAATTGAAGAACAATTCTGGACCAAATGGGAAAGAAATTAATGAATCTTAAGGAAAAAAGAAATACAGAGAAAATGACAAAAAGAAAAGGAAGAAAGAGAGGTGGAGAGAGTAAATCTAGATAATAGAAAAGAAGGTATGGGTTAATAGAAGGGGACAATATGTAAATGGAAAATGTTCTGCTAATTTCTTACTAAAAATTCATACCAAGAGGGTAAGAATGACTAATTAACTTGCTAAAAAAGAAATAAGCAAGTTACCATACTATGGAATGAAAATAAGTGTAACTATACCACTACAGCTTTAAAGGAGAAAAGAAACATATACTAACAAACAAATTAATAGACAAGCTTAATAAAGAGAGAAACTACTTTTTAAAAAGTGATTCAAAGAACACAAGAGAAAGCTAAAAGTGTGAGAGAAAAATCTGGGAGAGAGAAAGAAAAGAAAGAGGAAAATGTTGAAAGACAAAAAACAGTTTAAAGAAGTCAAATGGAAGTCAAAAAAGTCTTCAACAAGATGTGAAACAGAAGGAGCCCAAATCCATAGCACAAAGCAATGTTTGCGAATGGAAAGTAGCTCCTTTGATCAGTAATAGTTACTCTTAAGTCGAAGCCTCTATTCCTCCAGAGTTCATCTTTAAGCCCTTCCAATCTAGAGTGGAGCTAGTGTATGGATAGAAACAAGAGATTTACAATGAACAGAGCAGTTCAGATGAGTAGTTAAAATGTCTCATAAAATGTTCCAACAGATTTACATAATGTTAATTATATACATTAGATAATGTATATAATGGAAATGGTGGTGAAGAACCAGCTGTTTTTTTTTTTTTTAACCAAAACAACAACATAATACCCTCTTCTCCCCTAGGTGGCTTAAAAATTAAATAACAAAGAAATCATTTATAACATGAATTTAATAAACCTGTATTGCTTTGTGACAATCCAGTTTAGAATTATTTTTTCCAAATAGCTTTAGAGGAGACATTTGGATGGTGAAAACAATTCAATTCTCTGAATATGAGCATTTATCAGGGTTTGTAATATGCCAAGAGTAGTAGAACCAATGTTTTCTCATTTATGTTACATTAGCTATATAGCCAGATTTGAGGGAAATCACTTAAAATATGTGCATGTATGTATGTATATACTGAGGATTGAACAGGGGTACTTTACCACTGAGCTACATCCACAGCCATTTTCATTGTTTATTTTGAGACAGGGTCTCATTAAGTTGCCCAGGTTGGTCTCAAAATTGCAATTCTCCTGCCTCAGCCTCCCGAGTAGCTGGGATTATAGGCTTGAGGGAAATCACTTTGAAAATTAATGATTATGAAATTTTGTTTACTTCAGTGATTTTAGCACATATATATTTAGAAAAGCACGAGGAAAATTCTTCTTTAAAAAACTTTATCATTTATGCATTCAGCAAATGATATACTATGAACCTGATCATATTTATAAAAATTACTTAATTTCATAAAATCTTTTTATATGCTCATAATGTAATGGGATTTACTTGAAAGAATAAAGAAGCAACTATTACTCTTGTTCTCACATCTAGGAACTATAAGGAAGGAAACACATTGGTCTGTCTTAAGTTTTATGGTTCGTTGTTATTTTTTTTTTCTTTATGTTACACTGGCTTTAATCAGTGGGGGGAAAAAGGAAAGTCTGAAAAGCAAACAAAACCAAACCAAAACCCTGAGATTTTGGCCTAATATCAAATTTGTCAGGGATTAAAATGAAGGACTAAATGAAGGGTATAGTATAAGATTACTCAATACTATTTTCTTTTGGGTCATGTTCTTTTACTACAGTTAATATCTGACTGATTTTATGGTGCTGACAAAAAAATTCCCCTTTCAATTGGAATCAAAACTAAAATAACATGTAGATATAGTACATTATATTAAAGTCAATGGAGGAAATAAAAAACATAAGAGACTTACTGAAAACACCAGTATTTATTTGCTAATCAAGAGTGCTTTGAGGCATCAAATAATTCATTTCAACATATGTTTACATATAATTTTTGCTGAAAATCACTTTGTCCATTAGGAAATATTAAGATATGAAACAGAAAACAAAAGGGAGGAAAGCACATAATAAATGGTAAGGAAGAAAAATGAAAATGCCTTAAAAAAAAGCTGAGAACATTTTAACAAAGAACCACAATTTTTAAATACAGTTAGAGAAATCACTTACCTTATGCTTAGGTCATAATAAGAATAGCACAGTGTTTAAAGTCAGCTCTTCATTATGGGAGGTACAATTGAAAGCCATAGGTTATAATAACATGAACTGCTACACGGAAATCAAGATTTTTTTTCAGCCCAACATGAAAAGCTAACTCTTATGGGAGAACTTTCAACTTATGTTTAATGTGACATGAAGGACAACTGAGAATATAGACATAAAAACACACTAAAACATAAATTTCACACCAAAAAGGGAGAGATGGCTCAATCTCTCAGGACACAGATTTCATGTGATCATAGTTTGTGACATATAAGGGTAGGCACATCACTCTAACAACAGTGAAAGAAGCATGCATAAAGTATACTCATCCATTTACCTTTTACCCTCTACCCCACTCATACACAAACAAGCCCACCAAGATACAGGGAAAGAATGTAGTGCCAAGCTGTTATGAAGAAAGCAGGACACACGGAAGCACAGCAGTGGTCATGTGATTTGAGAGGTGTTCTTCCCTTAAACCATCCCATCACCATGCTTATTTTAAAGAAGCCAGGAAAAAGATCCCCTTTCAATGCTGCAGTAGCTACGAGCCCCCAGCATGAAGCTAGTGTGTGGAATTTTGATCACCGTTCCCTGCGATGTCAGGGGCTCTCCAGTGGAAGCCAGATGTGTAACAGCAGTTAGTGGGGACACAAATGTATGAATAACAAACATCCTTTTCCTTCTGCTTTTCACAGAAGTAAGAGGAGAGAAACAAATAAAATAAAACCCATGTTAAAGATAGGTTCATAACAAGATAATATATAAATATTAAAATGAAGATCACATTTGATTGCTGGTTAACACAACTCAGGTTTCACAAAAACTACCTCTATTTGCTGCTCACCAGGCTAATTCATATTCTTTTTCTTGTAAATGCTACACAGTATAGTCCATATGAAAAAATTTTGAGCAATTGGTCAGATGGGGTCCAAGTCAAGAACAAAAGTCATCCTCTTTGATGTACATTAAGAAAAATCTATTTTTAGCATGATTTTACTGACCAATAATCACATTTTAAATTAGAAATTAAAATTCTTTTGTGTTTGATTACTTATGCAATCTGAGAAGTTCTAATATTTTAAATTCTTTTTTTTTACATTGTTAAAGCTAAAAAAACAACCAAAAAAGTTTATCTATTTAGAAATGAAATTCCTTACATACTTTACTCTAAATAAAACTTACTTAACATGGGCTCTTCTTGTCACTAACAGGGTTATATCAACTCACCAGAAAACATTTCAACATTGCTTTCCTATTATTGATGACAGTTGTTAACTTCATCTAGTTTATATTCTTTGTATAAGATGAACTTTAATTCATATGGGCATCTCAAAATTTAATTAGAAGTTTTGTAACTATTCAAAGATGCTGTATTTATTTTACCATTTTCTCTCCCTCATTTTATTCTTAGCAGGCCAACATAGTTTGACCTTCCCTACAGAATGGCTTCAGTATTTTAGGCTGAGTTTCTTCCATATCTTGGTTTCCTCATGGGAAATAAAAAAAATTGTTGTGGAGCTCAAAGAAGATAATGTATGCACCACTGATTTGAAGTAATAAAGATGGAAATGAAAGTCAGTAGTTATGATCAGGGGAGCCACTCATATTTGTAAGATAACTATACACCCTCCTCAGTACAATTTCCTCATTGGCTCAAAATTGAGACAAGCTCTTATTTTTGACCCCACAAAAGGGGGAAAAACCCAATAGGGATTGGCCAGTACTTTTCTGAAATGTCATAGTCATGACCACAGGTAGGAATGCAAATCACATAATCTGTTATAGGGCAAACTCTGAACCAGCTCATCTAGAAAATGCCTTGCATTTTTGAGCTTTTAAACTTCAGTTTCTTCTCTCTAGAATACACTGTTGTTTATTTCCTGATCCAAATTCTACTTGTCCTTTTAGATTTCAGCTTAGATTATATCAGTTGCAAAAAATATTTTAAAAATCCTCAATCAGAAATATCTTCTTTTTCTAAACTCTTTTGAACATTGTTGAGCTATAATTACCATAAAACTCAGTCATTTTAAATGAATTAAATTGATGACATTTAATGAATTCATGTGGTTGGGCCACCATCACAACAATTTGGTTTAAATTTCCCTAAATTCTCTTAATTTTTATCTTGCAGTACTAGGGATTGAATTCAGGGAGCTTCTTTCACTGAGCTACATCCCCAGCCCTATTTATTTTTTATTTTGCAACAGGGTCTTGCTAAGTTGTCCAAACTGGCCTGAAATTTGCAATCCTTCTGTCTCAGTCTTCCGAGTAGCTGGGATTACAGGTGAGAGCCACAGTGCCCAGCTCCTGAAATTCTTAAAGCATCTTATTTAACCTCTACTAATTTATCATAGTTACTTATATAACATTTATTGATATGAGCCCCACATAGACTGTAGGTTTATACCTTTAATTCATTTTATATTTCCCACTATATCAAATAGTTCTTTGTACATAGCAAACAGTTACTAAATCTGAATGTTTATTTTATGTTAATTATTCTTTTCAATTTGAGCAGATGGGAATAATTTTTGTTAATATAAGTATGATTGGAGCCATTTCTATAGTATGTAAAGCTATTTTACTGCTCACAAAGGATTTTTGCTTATTTGAGACTGATAGTATTAAGAGATATAACATGAAAAGTGAGTGAATTATAGCTAAGAGATATCTGATACCTTATAGAAAGATCTCAAGAATTTAGGAAACACATAAAGAAACATGGTTATTTAAAAAAGTTATAAGAACTTTAGAGTTAAAAAATTCTGCTTTACTTGCTCTTTTCCCATTGGCTTAGATGATTAATTAAATGGTATAATCATTTAATAGTCATCACATTTAAAACCCTTAACCAAAGGTAAACACACACACACACACACATGCACACACACACGTGCCTGTGTGTGCACATGTGCACACACACATCCATAACTAATCTTTGAAATTTTAGTCATCTATGTACTATCTATAATAACATAAGCCTATGCAGGCACATAGACAATATTTATAAGTAAAACAATTTTATAAATCTTATTCAGAGGACAATTCTTGAATGTTTTCCTACTTTTATATAAACTTTTATTACTTTAAATTTCACTGTTTTGTAAATCCTGGGTTAATGTGAAAAATTCTTCTTTTTTGGGCTGGGGATGTGGCTCAAGCGGTAGCGCGCTCGCCTGGCATGCGTGCGGCCCGGGTTCGATCTCAGCACCACATACCAACAAAGATGTTGTGTCCGCCAATAACTAAAATAAATAAATAAATATTAAAAAAAAGAAAGACAATAGTCTTTAAAAAAATCTACTAAAAAAAAAAAAATTCTTCTTTTTCATACTAACCTCTTCTAAAAATGCTAAAACTGTGGAGGCAACACATCTAATGAAGTAAATGATAATTACAACTGAAAACCAAAGCTTATTTATGTTCTACTATCAGTAAATTGATTACTTATTTGTACTTAAAGGGAATATTGTAGTACTAAAATATATGTATGGCATACCTAAGAATAGAATTGGTTATTTCCATGATTCGAGAAAATGTTAATTTGATAACTTAATTTGATGATTAGTAGTGATTAATGATGAATAGTCTTAATGTATTGCCTAAATTTTCTAAACAGAGTCACTCTCAGTGACCTGTAGAAACTGCAAATTCTGGTAGGCCTGTAATTCCAGGAACCGGGGAGGCTGAGGCAGTTCAAGGCCCACCCTCAGCAACTCAGAAAGGCCCTAAACAACATAGTGAGACCCTGTCTCAAAATATAAAATAAAAAGGGCTGGGAACATGGTTCAATGGTAAAGCGTCCCTGGGTTCAATCCCTAGGACCAAACAAACAAAACCCTGCAAATCCCAGCCTGGTCTCCCTTTGGTACCAATATTTTTGATTTGGTATTTGTTCTGAGAACTTTAATGTTGATCATAAGTATAAAGATGAATATGCTACCTGGTTAAATAATTATTTTAGAGCTATATGAAATGTTTTTGACTAGCAGGAATTTCAGATTATTCAATGACAATATTTCCCAACCTTTGATGAATAATTGATTATTTTATAAAGTAGTTTGTCCTCATATTAGAGGTTAGCAGTCAGGGATTATTACTGGTTTTAGGTAACACAGTAAGGTAGTACCAGAATTTAGCCCTTTTGACTTTCAAACTTCATTGTCTTTGAAGCCAGAATTAGACAGGCAGTCAGTATAGATAGGTAAATCGAGTCAAATCAGATCAAGGAGGCCAATTTTGAGTGAGTTTGGCAAGTTGGAGACTGATTCCTGAGGGATTGAAATGTTAATTCCTTCAGAGCCCTTCCTCCACCCTTATCAAGAACCTGCCCCTGCTCCAACCTGTTGCAAAGGTAATCTGTCCCAGGAGAATCTGTCCCTACTCCATCCTACCCTTCCCCCTTCAGCCCACCAGTTTCCCACCTTTGGGCCATCCCACCAAGCATTCCTGGGCCTTGTTATGTAAGCAGGAAGGAGAAAGATAAGGGGGAAAAGGCAGGGAAAACAAAGGAAGCCTAAGACATATAAAAAGGGCAGAACACCTCATCTCTTGGTATACCAGGATAGGAGCTATGGTCCCTTTCTCCCTCCCGGGAAAAGTCTATGTTATGCCTTTTTAAATAAACCTTGCTTTATTTAAAAATATGCTTGCCTCAGAGTGCTTCTCTAATGTTCAAACTTCAATATGTGGGGAAGCAGGACTCTTCACTGATAACCAGTGGTATGGTCTTATACCAGTAGTTGGCCCTATCTTTCCAATTTACTAAAGACAATCATTGCATTTCTTGTTTTTTATTATATATATTTTTATTTGTTCTAATTAATTATTCTACCTGACAGTAGAATGCACTTTCATACATCATATATAAATTGAGTATAACTTCTGGTTGTACATGTTGTAGAATCACATCAATCATGTAGTTATATATGCACATAGGATAATAATGTTTGATTTATTCTACTACCTTTCCTACCCGGATACCCTTTCTTCTCCTGTCACTCCCCTCTGCCAAATCCAAAGAAATACTATTCTTCCCTAACATCCCGGCTTCCTTATCATGAATTAACATCCTCATATCAGAGAAAACATTTGGCCTTTGGTTTTTTAGGATTGGCTTATTTCCTTTACCGTGATATTCTCCAGTTCTATCCATTTACTGGCAAAATCACTGCATTTCTAATGAGACCTCCTGAATTTCCATTGCCTCTTTGCTCCTGAGATTTTCTCTTAGTACAGAGAAGCACTGTATAGGAATGTGTATAAAGTGAAGGAAAACTGGTAAAATCAAAGATATTTTGTGGAGCAGCACTCTGAGCTGCCTAGGTTTGAATCTTGGTTCTATCAATATTAGCTGTGAAATATTGTCTGAGTCATAATCTTTCTAGGCCTTTATTTCCTTATGTGTAAACTGAATATAACAATAAAATCTATTTATACTCAGAAAAATTATAAAAAACAGTATATATAAATGTTTCTATAGAAAAGTATCTCAGAGTGAAAGTATTTTGAGTGTTAGTAATTACATTATTACTAGTATTATACTTTTCTCTGGATGACATTCTGAATCTGTAATAAAAATGTTGACTTTTTTTGTGATTTTTGGCAGCTCTCATAAGATCAAGTAAGATTACTTTACGTAAGGCCTGACCTGAATCAAAAGTGTTAAAAATACTAATTAAAAGATAGATGCTAAAGGATAAATATGACCAATAATATAAAAATCTGAAATATTGAGCATCATGATTATTATGCATTTTCTGGAACTTCTGGAAGAAAGTTGCACTGGTTTTCATTAAACGTGAGTTTTAAAATACTGAGTTTCAGGGCTGGAGTTGTGGCTCTGCAGCATATGTGAGGCACTGGGTTCGATCATCAGCACCACATAAAAATAAATAAACAAAATAAAGATATTATGTCCATCTAAAAATTAAAAAAAAATACTGAGTTTCTAGTTTCTAGTCTTCTTGGTTTTCATTATTGAGTGTCTCATTGTATCATTTATTCATTCATAAAAGAAGAAAACTAGTGTTTCCACAGAGTATAGTATGTTTTCCTTTATTATATACCATTATTTTCCTTTTTAGTATGTTTTTCCTTATAGTTTACCATTGCTTCTCTTTCTAAATCAAAGGCTGCAAAGTCATTATTGGTTGAAAAAGTAGTGACTCTTATTTCTCTAAATGCTTAACTTCCACTAAAAAGGCACATAGAAGATATATAAAGAGATAATCATTAATATGGCCCATTTAATTCAAAAGAGGATTTAAAACATGCACACATATGAACCATTAGAAATATTAAAATGAATTTGCTGATTGATCAACTGATTAATAACAGGGAAAAAGTCAATTACATTGCCAATTGGATATAATTTGCATTTCTATAAAATATAAACATTATTTGTATACCACAACTTACAGTAGTACAATAGCTCTGAAAATAAAAGGAAGAGAGGTGACTCAGAGAGTCCCAAACAGTACAGCCAGTAATATTTTTTTTATTAAAAAATATATTTTTTAGTTGTAATTGGACACAGTACCTTTATTTTTATTTGTTTTTATTTTTTGTGGTGCTGAGGATCGAACCCAGCTCCTTGCAAGTGCTAGGGGAGTGCTCTACCGCTGAGCTACAACCTCAGCCCCAAGAGCCAGTGATCTTTTTTGTCTGTTTCAAACTCTTGCATAATTTTATCTGACAACTTTATGGCTTGGGAGTACCTGACAGAATTTATGTCTGCTAATTGATTCTAGTTTTAGAGTTTGTTCCAATTATATACCTTGATTTCAAAGATTGTATGTAATACCTCTTATAGTCACTTTAAATGGACTTCAGTCTTTGTTTTTACTGCAGTATTATAAATGTAGTTTATCATATTAAAAATGGAATGAATTTATGAAAATACATTATTATTTTAAAAGTTCAACTTAAAATATAATTTCAAATGCTAAATACATAACATTTTTTTTGTGTGTGTGTGTGTATGTGGTGATGGGGATTGAACTCAGGGTCTTGCACATGCTAAGCAGGTTCTCTATCACTAAGCTACTACACAGCCCCAAAACACATTTTTGCAGTTTTCTTTTTCATAAAGTCTGATGAAAACTCAGTTTGGTTATTAACCTTATCTTGTCAAGATTCAACCAAGAGAAAGCCCTAAGGGAAAGTCCTATTAAAATCAAAGAACTGTAATATAAAAGATAACTATATGGTCCTTGTGTTACTATGGAATTCAAGCACTACATTTTTTTTTTTTTTTTGGATAAGACATTTTAGACATCTTTAATCCAAAAGGAGAAAGGTAAATAATGATGTACAAGAAAAAGTCTGAAGAAGGAAAATTCTTTCTTAGAACATTGCTTTTGGGTATTTTGGGGTACTAGAAATGGAATCCAGGGTACTCTGTCACTGAGTAGCATACCTATCACTTTTTATTTAGAGATAGGGCCTCCCTAAATTGTCCAGGTTGTCCTTGAATTTATAATCCTCCTGCCTCAGTTTCCTGAGTCACTGGGATTACAGGTATGCACAACCATGTTTGGCTTCTTAAAGCATTGTTAAATTTGAACTTATATGTAGTTAGAGTTGTTTCATCCACTTTAATTTCATTAAAAAATTTGCATTTGCTCCATCCATACTCCTGGTTCTATTCCCTCATACTAGTGTAAATTCACATTCATATAACTTATTCCCATCATTATCAAGATAAGTCAGATTATCTTAGATGTTTGTAAATTGTTTTTCAATATAAGCTGTATAGCTGTATATCCAGAGGCTGAACTAATTTGATCTCTTAAAGCTAAAGTCTTAAATTATTTAATTTTCTAAGCATTAGTTTTCACATCAAAAAAATTCAGAAGAACAATACTATTCATTTATTGAACAAATACTTCTCGAATACCTACCCAATGCTAGGGCCTGATCTAGAAGCAGGGTAAGCATAAATAAGACCTTGGAATTTACATTCTGAAAGAAGACAGCTAGTTAGCAATTTAGCAAGTATATAAATAGGCTAGTTTCTGATAGCAAGAAGTGTTGTAAAAAAAACAAAACTCAGTAATGGGATAAAAAGTGACTAGGGACAGGATACAGCTATTTTAGATAGAGAAGACAAGAGTTCTCTGAATAAGTGTTGTTTTAGACCTGAGACAGTCAGATGAATATCAAGGGATTAGAACTGCCAAGGCTGAGGGAACAGCTTAGTACTATGCAAAAAGCTCACATGTTGGTTGAGTTCCTAACTTCTATGATTATTGTGAGAACTAAACTAATGCAGGTAGAATGTTTAGAACTACACCTGACACAAATATGTTACTGTGATGATAACAATAAGGGTAATAATAATAACTATTAAGATTATTACACCAACTACCAATTTCTAGATACTAGAACTACTTTCCTCAATCTCTATTGATCTAGAACTGTTTGCAATCTCTTCCAAATAAAAAGAAACTGTTGTGATTGGTCAGAAAGGCCAAAGATTGGTAATAAAAGGAGACACAGATAGTATTTAGACTTATGGTTTTATCAAAGCAGGATAAAAAAAGGTCTTTTGGGAAAATCTGATATTTCCTAAAAATCAACAAAGGTATCTATGATTAAAGAGAATCTAGGAATTGGACACATACACCTATAATTCTAGCTACTTAGAAGACTAAGGCATGAGGATTACACATTTGAGGACAGCCTGGGAAACTTATTGAGATCCCGTCTCAAAAAAAAAAATGGCTGGAGGTATAACTCAGTGGTAAAGCACCCCTGGGTTCAATCCCCAGTACTAGGGATGGGGTGGGGGAGAAAAAATATAGGGATTAGGGATATAGTTCAGCAGTAGAATCCAGCATGCATGAAGCCCTGGGTCTGATCCCAGCACTGTAATTTAAACCACAAACACACACACACACACACACACACACACACTTTTTTGTGGTTGTTTATTCAAGTTTTACTATAAATAAATTTTTACATAAAAACTCTTGTGGTAGCATATTACAGTTGACCCACTTGTTAGTATTTTCCAAATAGTTGGATCTGTACTTTGAAATGTTGAGGCATTTCAAAATTTATGGGAAGATAGATCACATGGCATTCAATAATCACCAAACTAGTAAAAGTTTATTCATAAATAATTTCTATTTTTAGCAATCATTAACAACCAAACCCAAAATATATTGAAATGCTTTGATTCATTGTTTGTGCTTTTTGTTTCCTTTAAATTCCTTTTTTGTTTGATTTGATTTCCTGTGTATTTCTCCCAGAGATTTATGACACATGGCTTGGTCAGGGTCAGCCAGGGAAGTTTTGGGATATTTTCTTTGCTTTTGGGTTAGTTTATTTTATTGCTCTCTCGGCACAACAAATAGGAAACTGGTCAGAAATGTGTGTGTATACCATATCTCTTTCTCTACATATGATTTGTGTATTTATAAATGCAACACACACACATACACATTTTTGTGTGTGTGCATATTCTATCCCCACTAGCACTTACAAAATATTAAAGTGGTACTATAAACCAGTTGATTATTTTAAAGATAATATGCAATGCCAGCAACTTGGAAGGTTGAGTGGCAAGTTCCAGGTCAGCCTGGGCAATTTTAGCAAGACTTTGTCTGGAAAAAAAAAATGAAAGGGCTGGGGACAAAGCTATGTGTTCAAATATGTTCTATAAACAGATATATCATTGTGTTTTTAGAAATGTAAATAATTGCCAAGGATGGCTGTGATTACCAAAGAGTTGGTACTGCCCTAAGCCATGCCTCAAGGATCTACACATATTTGTTATGATTACACTGGTTTATGGGCATTATACCTACAAATCCTTTAGCTTCTCAAATTCAGAATTTGAGATAATCTAAAAAGCCTATCATACTCTTTATTCTAGAAACAAATACAATGCCAATATTTTCAACCCATATTTTCAGATATAAGTATCTATTGAATTGAGAGTGCTATTAAATTTTGAATTGCTGTCCTAGGCAGTTTCACAATGAACTCTTTTGCTTTTTCTACCCCTCTCAGGGTTGTCTGAGATAGCTTTGCTGTGTCTTGTATAGCTCAGGTGATATAATGAGTAATACAATCAAGTCAAATTGCAGAAACTCTTTCAGCAAAGATTTTCAACTCAAAAACTCTTCCATGTCAGCTATTCTTAAAACTTTTCCACAATTCTTCAATGATAATTCTTTCTCCTATATATGTTTTTTATTCTCTATTTACCTTATATTCTCTATAGAACTCCTTACTTTTTTCTCTTTCTCCAATTCACCATCCTATTTCTTCCTGTTTAAATGTTAACAACAATTAACTTGGAAGGAATTAAAGCATTTTTAAAAAATTTCCTCTTTGTATACCTATTTTTTTTTACTGAAAATATGAAAAACAAGACAAAGTATAATTAAAATGAAATAAAAATAGAAAATGCTATTGAATTTGACAATGTTTGATTTTTTAAAAAAAATTCTACAATTCCAAACTTTTACTGTAGGCTTACTCTGCTCAAATATATTATTTGCTCAAATCAATGTTACTCAAGTGTTGGTAGATCTAGTCTGAACCATGAACACATATATATCTGTGATAAGATACTTGGGACCAGTTCACTGCCTATTATCATGGAACAGCTGTGAAGTTGACTGACTTCACTGTGGACTCATCATATATAAACAGTCTGTAGACAGGGTCACTGTATGATTTAAATTTTGTTTTTTTTTTTTGGGTACAGGGGGATTTAACTCAGGGACACTTGACCACTGAGCCACATCTCCAGCCCTATTTTATATTTTATTTAGAGACCAGGTCTCACTGAGTTGCTTAGCACCTCACTTTTGCTGAGGCTGGCTTTGAACTTTTGATCCTCCTGTCTCAGCCTCCCAAGCTGCTAGGATTATAGGCATGTACCACTGCGCCCAACTGATATAGAATTTTTATCCCTGGAAAAGATATTCTTAACTACACTGCTGGTGGGACTGCAAATTGGTGCAGCCAATTTGGAAAGCAGTATGGAGATTCCTTGGAAAGGAATGGAACCACCATTTGACCCAGCTATTCCTCTTCTCCGACTATACCCAAAAGGACCTAAAAACAGCATACTACAGGGACACAGCCACATCAATGAATATAGCAGCACAATTCACAATAGCTAGACTGTGGAGCCAACCTAGATGCCCTTCAATGGATGAATGGATAAAAAAATGTGGCATATATACACAATGGAATATTTTCAGCACTAAAAAATAATAAGATCATGGCATTTGCCGGGAAATGAATGGCATTAGAGCAGATTATGCTAAGTGAAGTTAGCCAATCCCCCCAAAACAAATGCAGAATGTTTTCTCTGATATAAGGGGAGTGACTCAAAATGGAGAAGAGAGGAAGAGCATGGGAAGATTATCTCTACATAGGGAAGAGAGGTGGGAGGGAAAGGAAGGGAGAAAGGGAATTGCATGGATGGTGGAAAGAGACCCTCATTGTTATACAAAATACATGTATAAAGATGTGAGGGGAAAAAAAAGAATAGCGCTATCTTAGATTAGGTAGAGAGAAGTGATGGGAGGGGAGGGGCTGGGGAGATAGGAAGGACAGTAGAATGAAACAGACATTATTATTACTGTGTGTATATATGTGAATGCATGACCAATGTGATTCTGCAACCTGTATACTCAGAAAAATGAGATATTGTATCCCCTGTGATTCAAGTGTATGATATGTTAAGGTCATTGTACTGTCATGTGTAACTAATTAAAACAAATAAAAAATGTGGAAAAAAGGAGATATTCTTAGTTTATTTATAGTAGTTGTATCCAGAGTATATCTTCAGATTCCTGTGAACTATATGACCTAGAATTTAGGCACAGTATATTGGAACATTAAAGCTATTCCATGCTATTTCTTTAAAGCACACTGAGGCATATACATTTACTTTAACAATAATTATTACGATTCATCTTCTTTCTCAGTAGCTCAAATGGGCTACCATTTGCTGAAAAGGGAAAGGGAAATGAAAAGAAACAGCTAGAGATAAAAATATTGGGTGATTCCTAATGGGAAAAACACTACCATAACTACCATCACCACCTCCATACACACAGAGACACATAGAAAAAAAGCACAAGAAAAAATGAAGTATAGGCAATGAGAGTAAGTTGGTGAATGTAAATGAGGTAATAAATAATGGAATGGGGCTTCTTATAGATTATTCTCTTCTTCACACTTCTTCCACTTTCCAACTACAAGGCAGAACTTTAAAACAACTATCATTGCTGATCTGAAATAATCTCTTAAACCCAAATGGGCAATATTCAAAAAGCATACCTTATAAAATTTGAGAATATATATATATGAAAAGATAAAAAGATAGACATTTTGACTCACATCGTGGCTAATCTTAAAGAGCTATAGCAGGGCTGGGGTTGTGGCTCAGTGGCAGAGTGCTCGCCTAAAACGTGTGAGGCACAGGGTTTGATCCTCAGCACCACATAAAAATAAATAAATAAAATAAAGGTATGTGTCCATCTACAACTAAAACATAGATTAAAAAAGAGCTATTGCAAAATTTCTTTGTGGATAGGGTGTTTTATTTGTTTGTTTTTCTTTTGTGGTGTGGGGGATAAACCCAGGGCCTCACACATGCAAGGCAAGTGCTCTACCACTAAGCCATATCCCCAGCCCAAAAGGATGTTTTAAAAGGAAGTTAAAGAGATTTCAGACACAGCTTAAAGAAAATGATTATGATTATGAGTATAATTATTACATCTTCAAGGATATATGACTCTGTAAAAAAACATAATAGTTGGGCTGGGATGTGGCTCAAGTGGTAACATGCTCGCCTGGCATGCGCGGGGCGCTGGGTTCGGCCCTCAGCACCACATAAAATAAAGATGTTGTGTCCACCAAAAACTGAAAAATAGATATTAAAAAATTCTCTCTCTCTCTCTCTTTAAAAAAAACACGTAATAGTAGATAGCTCTAGCTGAGGTACGTTTTGGGCTAGAATCTTGAAACAAATTTAGTTATGTCTAAAAGTTAGGTAACTGCAAGTGATAAGACAATGACATATTTGGATGGAAAAAGTGATACTTACATGCCCAAGAGCACTTTAGAGATGCTACTATCAGGGATGTGGTGTACTTCAGCATATTGTGTGCCTTGCATGCTTGAGGCCCTAGGTTTATTTTTGGGAGAGCTGAGGGAAGCTACTATCTATAACAGTGAGAATAGTGACTTATAATAATGAGAATGACTATAGTTTTCTTTTATTCCTTATGTTGACAGAAGTCCAGCTGATAGACAAGGACAAGCATGTGGGGAACATTTTTAGTATTTGCTATTAGCAAATATTTACAGAATTCTGTCAAGTTTCCAATATATCCAAATGTTCCATAAACAGATATGTCATTGTGTGTTCAGAGATGCAAATAATTGCTAAGTATAGGTGTGTTTACCAAAGAATCAGTATTGCTATTGAGACCCTTGCTAAATAGTGGCAGCTGAGGTTGAAAAATAACACTAGATTATTTTGGCCTGTCCTTTTGTTACAGAACAGTAGCCTTCCAAGAAACTGATGCACTGCAAAGACCCTCTCTTCAAACCCCAATTCTTGCAATCAAGTCAAAGATTTCAAACATGTCATTCAGAGTAACAGGAATGAGTTTATTGAAGGGATAGGAAAAGGCAAAGGGAGATTCTCAAGGGAGAGAGTGGGTCCTCTCAGACACAGAGAGGACCTCTCCTGCACTCCAGTTCTATTGGGGATCCCAGAGGACTTTCCAGAGAATCCTGCCCAGATCCACCTCTTGTCTTTTGACTGATAGCAGGGTGACATCAGACTTTCAAGTCTCCACTCTCATGGCCACTCTAGGTCATCTTGGCTCATGCTGCCTGGTTCTAATTGGATTCTTAACCATATACTCTTACAGATTTTATGATTAGGAAGAACTATCCTTTTCTCCCAGAGTTTCAGGATTTGGTCACAAAAGTCCTGGGTTTCTTTTATCAACATTATTTTGGGCCTGCATTTCTCTTGCAGTTAAAAGGTAGTTTGCTGAGGAAGGTAACATATCCTGTTCACTTGGCCAGGCAGGACTTCAGTCAAATTGCTTCTTGGAAAAGAAAGCATGTAGCGGGTCAGCACAGTAGGTCCATTTTATAGAATTGTTATCTTAATCTTGTGTTCCCACCATCCTCATCTGTTTGTCCCCTGACATTTTGAACTCTTGGACTGTTCTATGTGAATCTAAAACTGATGAATTGGTATAGTTTTTGATGAACTTGGCATGTATAAGGGAAATGAATAACAGAGGTTATTTAGATAATTGTAAGTTTATGGTTTATAATGTTTTTTGTTTGTTTAAATTTCATTAGCCTACATATCAAAGGTTGGAGTAACTAAGAGTTGTGTGATTAATTACTACACGTAAATAAATTCTTTGGGAAAATTTTGATACAAATTAAGCAAAACGTAGTTAACTCATGGCCTTGGAAAACAGTTTAAGAATTAAGGATTAAATGACAGATTTCAGGATGATTTTCTACTTGGAAAAATAATATTTGGTTTAATTTCTTTTCTATTAACAACAAAGAAAATGCACATATGAATAAGATGAGACAATAGAACTGATGAAAGATGTAAATCATTTGATCATCAAACGAATGCTCCTGACAAACATCTAAAGCACTCAAGGTGATTATAAAGTTTATTAAAAAAAAAAACAATTTGGAACTATCACGATACAAAGGAGTTGTCACGATTGATATATTTTAAGCTGGATGATTATGCTGTCAAGTTTTATGGTGACAATTAAAATCAGTCTTAATTTGACTCAAACTGCTTCAGACTCTAAGCAAAATATTTGAGACAATATGCAAATAATTAACCACCCCTAATACAATCTCTTTCAAGTTTCAGTGGCATCCCTTTTTCTCTTTCTTGCTCTCATAACAGCACATTTTTGGCAGGGATGCCCAATCTTCACAACACAACTAAGCTGTACTAGCGACTAACTTAGCAGTCTCTGACTCAAAGTACCATTTTTATCTCAGTTTTCACTTTCACTTCTGGGGAATTCCCTTATTTGTTAAATACCACAGAAACTCATCTATTACATTCTAAAGGATTAGATTATTATATGAATTTTTCTTTTAGTGTATATGCACACAGCAGCATCCCCAAGAGCCATGCATTAATTCAGGCCATGGTTCTCAACAAGAACTTTTAAGCATGTTAGCCCAAGCAGAACTGAATTGAACTGCTGTGCTGGTATAGTTGCCTAAGAGGGAAAAATAGTAGCAAGTTGGATTTTTATGACTCAAGGCAATACTGTAGAGAATGGCATGGAAAAAAATTTCAAAAATAGATCCTGTTCTTATCCTGAGGTTGACTTACAAATAGGACAAGGAAAATAGCTAATATAATTGAAAACTATGCCTCTACAAAGTCCTTATGAATCTGGGTTCCATTCATGGTTTCATGGAACATGAATCCCAAAATATCTTTAATGTCTTTCTGAATTTTCCCTTGTTCTATAAGTTGCTGCTATGATGTATAACTAATATGGGAAAGTTGGGAAAAGAGATCTATTCTTTAAATACTGAAGCAGAAATAGTAATGAAAGCTACAGCTAATTTCTTTCCTTTCTTCTTTTTGTTCCATCTCTCCCTTATTTCCCTTTATTTTCTATGACCCCTCCTCTTTTTCATTCTTTTTTTCCCTTAAATACGAAACGCTTGAGGTCTGGGGTTGTGGCTCAGTGGTAGAGAGCTTCCCTAGCACATGTGAGGCACTGGGTTTGATTCTCAGTACCACGTAAAAATTAAATACAGATATTGTGTGTCCACCTACAACTAAAAAATAAATATTTAAAAAAATATAAAAATACAAAAATACAAAACACTTGAGTACCCATATACTTACTTATTTCTCTCCTATTACAAGGTATATGTGCAATATTAGTCTTTTCAAGCATAATCCACATCCAACTATTTTTATTATAAAATAAAAGTATTTTATAAGAAACCTTACTGTCTTTCATAATTTTTTGTTTTCTCTTATAAGAAATCACATGGAAAGTGAGTCAAATGCACTATAAAAGGTACATTCAGAAATAATATATTCATAATATATCAAGCATGTTTATTTCAAACGATGTACGTGATTTCAATTTATCAACTACTGTGTTAATACTTCATTCACAGATAAAAAGTAAGTAACAAAAAACTAAATATGAATCTGGGTTCCCAAAGTATTTAAGCTAAAAAGAAGTAAGCATGATGAAAAAAACATATCTATGAAATACTTTGATGTCATAGATATGAAACTATACAAGTTAGAGTTTTCAAAGCTAATGGAAAAGACATCATCTGCATTTTTATATCTAATAGCCTATTTCTGATGATGGAATATCTTGTGAAAATACCCTGAACTTTTCTAATTTTGTACTTTTTATTTAAAATGAGAATAAGAATGCAAATCCTGTCTGAAGGAGATGCTGCCAAAAGGTAAAAGAATACAATTAAGTAAATTATGAATAATAGGTATTGATGGATATAGAAAAGCAACCCCCAGGGAGAAAAGGACAATGGGTCCTAGGGAGAGAAGGAAAATATCAGGCTCTGGATTTTCATTATTTCCCAGCAATAAAGGGGTCTGAACTTTCACAAGTGTTCCCCCTGACTGTCCAATCAATATATTCTGCTATGATTCAGTCTCACTGAACCTATAAAATTCAGACTCCTATTGTAACCAGCTGCCATTTATTTCTCTTGAAAATGTGTCCCTCAAGTGCTTAATAAAGTATCACTGATCCGTTGAGGTCTGTTTCCATTTCTTTTTCTCTTTCATTTGGTGCCGAAACCCAGGAAGAGGGTCTTTACCCCACCCTGTCCTAACAAACCTCTACCATTTTTTCATATTTCCTCCCATTTCTCTCTCTCTACCTTATACTCAAAGGTTAATAACAGTCATGTTAAATAGCTGATGAGACCTGGAAAGTGGCTACTGATTGTCCCACACCCCTGTGACCCTGGGGCTGCCAAAGCCCCTAGCCAGGACTAGCATGGCTGAATTCCCAGACTGTTTTTCTCTTTCTCTTCCTTTTTACCTTATAGATAGAGAGCCTTCGCATCCTCTGAGTCCACTTTGGCTAAATAGCGGCCAGTGTGCAACCTGAAACTGACCCCATTCTTGGGCTAGGTTTTTGTTGCCTCATTGCTACAAGGACAGAGAAAAGACCTGTATCAGGTACTTATTGGCTTTGGAGACATCCTCCTTCTAATCCTCTCCTCTCCAATTCCTCCCTTCTCTTACACACTTAGACCTCCGAGCCAGAGGCCACTTTTTGCCATTTTGTTCCTGCATGTAACACTGGCCTTCTCATTCTTTGGTGAGGTAAAATCCCTTCTGGTATAATCAGGTAAACAGATGAGAGTAAAGATGTCTTTAAAATTACTAATTCACAAGTTTTTCTAGGTGGTCAGACAATTAAGAGAGTGTTGGTTTCTATAAAATGTCTAGAATATAATATACATTTTTTCTAGCAGGGAAGCGGTAGCTAGTACTGTTAACTACACTTGTCACATAACTTGGCTTTTACAGTTAAAAATGAGTAAATTAGATTTAAAATTAACAATGGGATTAATCATAAATATGTTAGAGGAGACATCTGATTAATTTACAAAGTTAAAGTGCTAAAAAACATCAACTGTAAATATAAAATCAAGTACTCTTAACTTCTTAAATTCCATAAGATAACATATTTAAACATTGAATTTGTTTTTATAAATTGGTAAATAAAACAAGTTTAAGATTGCTTTGTTTCTGGGTCTTCACTAAAGAAAAGTCAAAGATTCTAATCAGGTATAATTTATATGCAAAGAGTATAAGAGGTTTCAGTTGGGTTTCAATTAAAGTACCCAAAAAACATAAAAGTATTTCATCTTATTAAATGCAGTATTTTATCTAAATTCAGAAATTATATAAGGGTAGTTTCAAAATGTGAATTTTAAAAAGGAGTAAACAGCTAGGAAAGAGATCTAAGAAGGTTCTAGGTATGGAAATGCATTTTCTTTAAAAAACTAAAACTTACAGACAGGATATAAGGCTAACTTCCAGCACTAATACTGACCCCAATTAAATAGAAGGGGTAAATAACTGCAAAGTTATAGACATTAAAGTTAAAATCCAGTACTCTTACTTTACGACTGGATGTTTAAGACCAAAATTTGGAGACTAAAGTTAAAGAATAAAAGGGCCAAGAAAGAATATAGCAAATATTTGGCTCTTGCCCTCTGAGGTCATCTTAAACCCAGGGAAAAAAGGGGACTTCTCTAAGGGGTTTGCAACTCTGGGCCCTATGACTTCCCAATCAAGGAGATTAATGAGACCCTGGAGAACAAAAAGCTGATCAATCCACAGGCTGCAAAGAAGTGTGTCATGGAAAAGGAGACATTCTTGATGTTTCCAAGGGAAGCCACATAATCAAGGAGAGTCTGACCCATCCTGGCAGATGGTGCTAAAGGAGCTAAGAGGCTGCTCACAAGTTCCCAAGAGTGATCCCCCTGAGGGAACTTAGCTGACTCTTAACAATAGATAAGAAGAAAGTCAATTTGACCAGCTTGGTCTTAAACACCTAGCAGAAACCAGTTATAACCAAAGTACTGCAACACCTGAGCATTTAAAAGAAAAGACAATAGTTCGTTTAATGGAACTTAAGACATACACTGTGTCAGCCCCAAAGCCTTGGTGCCCCAAATTCTGAGGATTTTTTTTTTCCTTTGTGAGTCTCGTTTTTATCCATGCCTATCAAAAATTGGATTGACCTCTGTATTTTGGTATTCCTTACTCATCAAACTGATGTTTTACCTAACAACCAACATTTGCCTATTCTGATTATGGTGCACATTAGACACAAGAGAGCCCTTCCTGCCATGGACTGGCAATGTGACATTACCCAAATACTCCCTATAAGAAAAACTAACTATCTCCTGGTCCTAGTATACAACTTTACTGGATATGTTGAAGCCTTTCCAACTATCAATAAATGGGCTTCTAGAGTTGCAACCTTACATTCCCAAGAAACAACCCCACATTTTGGTCTACATGCCTCACTCCAATCTGACAATGGCCCCAAATTCAACTCCTCTTACCTCCAAATCAGTTAAATTTTTGCATATAAAATGAAACTTCCACATTCCCTATTATCTGCAGTCCTCAGGAAAAGCCAAAAGGACAAATAGCACCTTAATGGCAACCTTAATTGAACCATCTATAGAAACCCACTGGATTGGATTAAGCTCCTCTCTTTGGCCCTTCTCTAAGAAACTTCTCATGATTAGCCCATTTGAACTCCTCTACAGATGCACCTTGTCCCACTTGCCATTCAACCTCAATCACCAAGCATTCTTCCTGATGTCCTGAATCCTTTCCTAGCTCACCTCAGGACTGCCCTCTGGAAATATGCCCACTCCCATCTTCCCCAGCCTCAATCTTCATGAGGCCCCTCTTCAATTAGGGGACCTGGTATAATCCACCTCCTGACACACACACCTATATCCCCCTTAAAAGAAAAATGGAAGGTCCTACCTATCAGAGTCATTCTGACCACTTTAACTGAAGCCAAACTAGAAGGCCACTCTTCTTGGGTCCGTCCGAGCAACTAGAAACTTGCTCCTACTGATGCCGCTTATCAATCTGTTTCCATAGACTCCACCTAACTACACATTAATTGCCTTCCAATTATTTCTGAGAAAAAACTGATGCTCATGTCTAACCCTCCTAATGTCACTTTCTCAGACGTCTTTCCACACTTTCTTAACAACTCAGAGACGAATTATATTTATCACATCCACTACCTCTTTGTCTTTCTCCTCCTCAAACACTAGACTTTATCTGGGAAATCTGACTTTAAGAAACATTCATCGACTTGAGCCCCACCCAAATCTTCTTCTCCTTATGTTTTCTATATATCATTGTTGACTTCACAAACAACACATACCAGATGTAGGAGAGCCCTCCAAATTATTTCCTTACTCATGGGACTAGGCATATCTGCTGGGATTGGCACAGGAGCAGCAGGATTGGGAACCTCAATTCATTACTATAAAAAGTGACCAGAACAGGTTATTGAAGACATCCAACAAGTTGCTGACACAGTACTAACTTGACAAAATCAATTGGACTCCCTGGAATCTGTCTTCCTGCAAAACCAGTCAGGGTAGAATGCTGTTTCTATGTAAACCAATCAGGATTGGTATGAGACAAAGTTAAACAGCTCTAGGACCATCTTCAGAGATGAGAACTAGTTGATTTCTGTTAGTCCTAATTGGGGGACCTAAAATGATGGACCTCTTGGTTATTACCCTTTATGTCTCCTTTAATATTCATCTTTCTCATAATAACCTTTATTCTCTGTATTAATTTTATACAGAAATAGCTTCTAAGTAAAGTGACCCATTTAGCTCAAACCACCTCCCAGAACACATCAAAGTCTTTCTCCTCCTGCACTCACAATCTGATTCTCTGAACCACAAAAAGGGGACTTCACCTACGATGACCTTGAAGCTCCTTCCATATACTCCTCTTTAAGCCTCAACTGCTGGGATGGCCATATTCTCTCCCAGAACTCTAAAAGGAGGCCCCCCTCTGCTTTGCTCTTTTTAGCAGGAAGCAGCCAGATGTGCTTCCAGTACCCCTATTCATTATCCTCTTTCAGAGTCTGGAATAAAAGACATGGAAAAACAACCTCCAGGGAGAAAAGGAGGATAATGGGTCCTAGGGAAAGAAGGAAAACTGGCTCTGGACTTTCACCATCTCCCAGCAACAATGGGCTCTGAACTTTCCCAACTGCTGAGGGCCATTGCCAAGTAGGAATGACGCATCGATATTTCCTTGCCAGCGTACCCCATGTTAAATGGACTTGCCTTGGAAATTTGCTGTGAACTTGCATGTGTGTTTGAGAAAGGTGACCCTGCTCAATGACCAGAGTGGATCCAGGATTAGGGTGTATCCTGCAGGTTTTAGGAAGTATCCCGGTTTAAGATAATTTGGGTTTAGGGCGTTCCCGGTTTAAGACAAGTTTAAGGCGTTCCCGGTTTAAGACAATAGGGGTTTTAGGGAAGTTGGAGGTTGAAGATTATTGCTGCTGGGATTAGGGTGTTCCTGCTGCTTGTTCCCTGTTGAGTTCTCGTGAGATTCAAATGGGATTTGGAAAAAAAGCCTCGTGGAGTAGGTGATTTGGGCGGGCAGAACTTGGATTTCCCCAGAACATGTTTGTAGAGGGCCGGTGTGAGTTCGGGAATAAAGGATTGCTGTTTGAATCTACAAAGGTGTGGTGGCTCGTGATTCAGTGCCAAGCCGAGACATTACCACCCAACTGTTCCCCCTGACTGTCCAATCACCATATTCTGCTAAGATTCAGTCTCAATGAAACCTACAAAACTCAGACCCCTGTTGTAACCAGTTTTCATTTTCTCTCTTGAAAATGTGTTCCTCCAGTGCTTAATAAAGCATCGCTGATCCATTGAGGTCTGTTTCCATTTCTTTTTCTTTCTCTTTCATTTTGCTTTCAAGTATATAGTACATTTTCAATTATTAAGACTATAAATATCATAATACACTTTGGATAATGACAGTTGCAACTGTAAAGAGTAACAGGTGTCTACTGATAACACAAGTGGTTAAAAAATGCATGGAAAAGCCTCAATGGACTCATTCCTTCTCAAAAGATGCCCTTAAAGTCAACTGAGTGGACTTTAAAAAAAAATACAATTCCCTTTTACAAACTATATTTCCTATGAATGTATGAATAATTCTGACATATAAGGCTTACTGGACTCTTCTTTGGGGTCTCCTGTACCTCCTAAATGTATCAAGTAACTCAGCAAAGCAGAAAAAAGGACTTAAAGGGAAAAAAATTGCATTCTTTTTTAATAAGTAATGTTTGTTAAAAGTAGTGTAATACTTTGCCTTTATCTTTCCTTTACAAAGAGGTTTTTACTTTTAAAATTTTTTAAGGTCACAAAAGCACAAATCTGTTCTAGGAAAATCTGCATTTAGCAAATTGTGTTTTAGGGCTTAATAATATTTTGGTGAATTTTAAAATAACTCCACCATGACTATTTTGTGAACACAGGATACAAGAATGGTGATTTTCCTACAGAAATTTTCTAATCCTAATATTAAATAGCTTTGATTTTCAGAGCCAAAGGCACTTCTTCTATTAATATTATAGAACAATACAGCCTGGATACATAGATTATGATTTCTAAAAATCAACAATATTCTAATTGATAAAATTATTTAGTGATGTCCTACATTTAATTTTTGCAACATTCTCTGTATGCTTAACTTGATAATATCTACTCTGTAGTACAGGGATAAATACTTATACTCTATTGGTATTAGCACAACTGAAAATATAAATTGCTGAGAGCCTCAGTGGAGTAGGAATGGCCCGTGGCATTTTGCCAGAAGTAATGGTTGAGAGGACAGCCATTAAGATGATGATATTAAATTAAGCTGTCTATAATTGCTGTGACTGGATGATGGTGGATTGAAACAGGCTGTGTATTCAATTGTATATTAGACCTTTACTGTCCCCCTTGGGCGCCTGCTACTTTGGAGTTCTTGCAGGTTCCGAGAGTGAGTGCCCCTGCAGCCCGGTGGGGTTAGTGGAGAGTTCTGGTTGGTGTGTGGAGTGTTCCTGGAGGAGCCCCCTGGGTGGCGTTTGGGAGAGTTCCCGGGAGTGTGCGTGGAGTGCTGTGGGAGTTTGGAAATAAAGTTTGTTCCTGCTTGAGTGGCTCGTGACTTATGCCCAGCCAGACTGCGCAGCATTAATAACCAAGTAAAAAAAAAAAAACACCCAATTTTATCAATTTCAATTTTTACATTCATGCAGGAAATATAAATTGACTTTTGTGTGTTTGTTGGGCAGTAGAAAACAATACACGAAAAGTATGACACTTTGACACGCCGAGCACTTGGAATTAAAGGAAACTGGGAGGCCTTGGATGATACCTTAGAATCAGTTCCTAGTGCAGTTCCAGTCCTCACCTTTCTAAACCTATTGTCACCTCCCCCAAAGCCCAGTGGATCTTTGTCCCAAGCTTTTGTCTGTTGTTGGAGGGCAGGAGTCATTCATTTCTCCTAAAGTTGTCTATAGCCCCTGCCCTCATTTTACTTTCTCATATGAAGAAGGTATTTTAGCTTTAATTATTCAGCCCCTCTTTGAGTTTTCATATTTAGTGTGGTTCCTGCACATGTATACATCAATAAATTTAAGTGTCTTTTCTTTTGTTAATTTGTTTATTGTCCGTTTATCAGACTTAAAGACCTTCAGAGGGGTGGGAGGAGTTCTCTTTGCTCCTTCATTTGCTAATCACATCTGGCCCTCTGACTGAGTTTTCATGTAGAAAGTAAAATACTCATGGGATAATCAAGATCCAATTCTTTTAAAATTGTATTGCTTTAATAGGATTAAAAACTTTTTTTTCTACATTCATAGTGAATTAGATGTTGCATGAAACCCTTCCATTTTCTGTAATTTTATCAGAACATTCCCTGAGGAACTTAAAGGTCTAATTCATTCCAGTTTTAGAGATGGATTGGGGCAAAGAAAAATTCAAAAACATCTAACCATGTCTGATTACATGAAGCACAGACCTGGCAGTAAAAGTCATCACCTCTTTTAAGTCAAGCATATATTTATTTTACTTTGCTCCTAACCATGTCTGATTACATGAAGCACAGACCTGGCAGTAAAAGTCATCACCTCTTTTAAGTCAAGCATATATTTATTTTACTTTGCTCAGCTGAATCAAAAGCCTACATCTTGTTTACAAGATACCAAGAAATAGAAGATATTTAATAAGTAGCACTAAATAAAGAATAAGGAACAATTCTGAAAAATAGGCATGTACGAGGAGGAGGAGGAGGAGGAGGAGGAGGAGGAGGAGGAAGCATCCTATTTATAGGTAGAATAAAACCATAATATACAAAGCTTATTGAAATTTAACTGTATTGACATAGAATTTCAATATAAATATCCAGCTCACATTCATTCAATAAGAATTGATTTATGATGCTGTGAGGAAATCCTTGTCCCAAATTTCCACTTTCCCCTCTTCCTTTACCAACCACCACAATGAGTATTCTAAGAAATATTGACCTGTTAGTATCACCAATCAGAACTTGCCAGGTAAAAACACATTAGAGCAGGCTAAGTCTATTATACATTAAAATGCATTTCTCTGAGAAATAATTTTAAAAGTAGCATATAGATTTCTGTATTAATCTATATATGTCTATTTACCCCACAATTCAGTTAACCTATGGTACAACTATAATTATAAGGTTACATAAACTTCTGAACACTAGCCAAGACATACAGTATCATTTATAAAGTAGTTTTCATGGGAAACTGATTTCTCTCACAATTTTTGATTGTCTGTAGAGTTTGACACATAATGGAACTCAAGAGCAATACAACAATGACTGACAAAAAAGCACCTTTTACATTAGCTATTATCTTTAGAAGTGTGTATATACACATAAATAATCTAGATACTAAACAAGAAAATGACTCTAGAGAAAAAAACAATTAAAAAAGCCTATAAAACAGTTAACTAGAAGATGAAAAAAAAGACATATCTTTTAAATAGATGTTTATATATTTCATACTCCACAGTCTTCATAATGATTAAGAAAAAATCAAGGGAGGAATGGTGCAAATGCTGACTTAAATCAATCTGGCTGCAAAGCTAATGACACTTATCTTTCAATCAGGCCCTGGCTAATTACTACATATTTTATTTAATGAAAAATGTAGCAGATAATGAATCTGAAAGAGTTCATTTGAACTCAACATAACTTTGTCTTTGAACCTTTACAATTATTATTGTGGTTGCTCTTTTTGTTGTTGTTATTATTATTTTGCAGTACTGAGGATTCAACCAAGGGGCACTCTAAAAGTTGGCTATATTCCAGACTTTAAAAATTTTTTTTTGAGACATAGCCTTGCTAAATTTGCTGACCTCAAACCTGAGATCCTCCTCCTCAGCCCCTCAGTCTCTGGGATGACAGGCATGTGCCACCCTGCCCAGTCCTTTGGATCTTTCATGTTAAGTCTTGATAATAACAGTTAATACTTATTGATCACTCTGCATATCAGGCATTGCACTAAGCAGTGTTAAGCTGTTCAGTCTTTAGGTAGCATCATCCCCATTTTATAGAAATAGGAAATACAGAAAAGCTAACTTCCTTAAGTTACAAGGCTAGTAAGTTTTCACATTTAGGGGTAGAATTCAAATTTAGCTCCAAATTCAAACATTTAAACTCTTTACTGAATTAATCTTTAGTAAATTTGCATCAAAACCATAAGAAAACTAGTAATATATAATAATTACCAAAGTATGAAAATCTTTACAATACTGTGAGAAGCTGACTGAAGTTCATTCTTTCAGAAAAATAGACCTCAGACTCTCACATCTGAAGCATAGGCTATTAAGACTATAGATTTAAAAACAAACAACAACAACAATACCCCAAAACAGGTTATATGAATGATTTCTGAAGAAGGAGAGTAAAAGTGTGGCTTTAAATAACAAATGGCTTCAAGGATTAATGAGCTACTTAAAATAAACAATCTTTCTCAATTCTAGGGTAAGAATTAAGCCCCAACGCAGTTAATACTTTCACTGTATAAAATGAGTCAGCCTCTCTCTTTCCTTTTTATTTTGAAACAGGGTCTTGCTAAGTTGCTGAGGGTATTGCAACATGCTTTCCTACTGTCTCAGCTTCCTAAGTTGCTGGTATTACAGGAGTGAGCTATTGCCCTGGCCATGAATAAACTTCTCTTTTACAAATCTAGAATCCCACCATCTTTATAAGAACTTAAGAAAGTAGCTACATAAATCACTTCTGATGTTCTATTGTTTAGATGAAGAATACTGGTTGAGAAGGAAATACTTTAAAATGGAAAAAAAGGTGACTAGAGAAAACTGATAATTCTACTTGTTGAAGTCCAGGACATACCTATTTTTTCATTATACTAAAATGCACATTTTGTGTGAATAAGCAAAGGAAAACTTACACTGCTGTACTCAAGAAAATACTTATCTGAATCTTTAAAAATTACACTAGGATTGATGATTATCCAAAGCTGTCTGTAATTCAATCTATGAGAATGAATTTTAACATATGACCATGAGTTGCTCAGCATTTGTTAAATTCCTGTTATTTATAGGAAGCTATGCAAGAGTGCATTGGCATTACCACCTAGATCAAAGAAACAATGTGATTATTAAGAAAGACAAGGAGAAATGAAGACAAAATACTGGCCTATGGTACACAAGGGCACATGAAGGAAGAGAATGATGAGTATCAGCATAATGGGGAATTAAAATCTCTCTAATGTCCACTTCTCTTACTATTGAAAAGAGAGTAATAAAAAATACAAATTTATATGATGTTTCTTCTTTTGAATTGGAGTTGGGTAGATAGGAATAACTATTTATTATTTGAATCTAAACAGAAGAAAAATTATTTATAAATGGAATATCATTTATAAATAATTATTTATAAATGGAATATCAGAGTGTAATGTAGGAAGAATCAGTCAGCATACAGTTAAAATATTTTAGGAGCATTTACGTAGGTTAATATATGCGTTAGGGATTTAGAAAAATGCATGCTAATCTCATGGATATCTTAGACTGGGTTCTAATTCATAATCTAGTCCAACATGTGTTTATTAAATGCTTACTTGTGTGCTAGAAGGGGAAAGGGAAAAACCAAAAGAAGTTGAGTCAGTATCTTTACTGAACCAAGTTCATACACTACTACACATATAGTGATTTGTACATAATTTCCAGTCAATCATTAATTTAAATCATAATTACTGAATATCTACTGCTTATTCTAAATGGATCTAGTTTATAAAGTACAGGGGGGTGGGAAGTCTCCAGCAGCTCAGAACACAAAAAAGGAAGTCAAATAAACATACAATATATCATAAGTGCTATCATAGAAGTAGTGCAAACAGCTAGGGAGATATGTTAGAGATGAAGGTGGTGGAAATATTATCAGGAAAGTATTCCTGGAGCTGCTATATGAGTTTTCTCTTTTCGTTTCCCTTTTTTTTTTTTTTTGTGGGGAGTTCCTAAAATAACCAAAATTTATCATATCAGTAATGAACGTCAGAATTTAAAAATTAAATCTTCAAAACAATGGGATCACTAAACCAAGTTAAAAATTCAATGGAAAGCATCACCAATCGACTAGGGCACTTGGAAGACTGGGTTTCAGGCAACGAATACAAAATGTAAAATCTCGAAAATAAAGTTGACCATGGAGAAAAGATGTTAATAGTCCATGAACAGAACTTCCAAAAAATATGGGATAAAATTCAAAGGACAAATTTAAGATTCATCAGGATAGATGAAGGCTTTGAAATACAAACTGAAGGAATGCACAATCTTTTCACTGAAATAATATAATAAAAATTCCAAACCTTAAGAATTAAATGGAAAATCAAATACAGGACTCCAAATATATAAAATTATAACAGACTCACACAAAGGCACATTTTTATCAAAATCTTAACATAGAGTATAAGGGTAGAATTTTAAAAGCTGCTAAAGAAATAGGTCACATTTAGAGGTAAACCAATATGGATTTCTTAATATAGTCCCTAAAAGCCAGGAGGTCTTAGAATAATATGTACAAAGCTCTGAAGAAAATAGATGGCAACTAAAAACATTATACCCAACAAAATTAAGCTTTGTAATTGAAGATGAAACAAAGACCTAAACAAAAGTTAAAGAATTCACAACTAGAAAGACTATACTACAAAACATAATAAAATATTTCATGAAGAAGAAATGAAAAATAAAAATGAAAACCAGTATAGGGAGGAACTACACTAGAAAGAATATCCAATCAAAGGAGAATTGAATTTAACTTAAAAACTAGAATAAATCAAAATGACAGGGAGTAAAAATCACCTCTCAATAATAACATTGAATGGAAATGGTCTAATTTCATCAATCAAAGACAAGGCTGGCAGATTGGATTAAAAAGGAAGACCCAACAATATGCTGTCTCCAAGAGACTCACCTCATAGGGAAAGACATCCTCAGACTGAATTTGAAAGGATGGTCATTCACATGGATTTCGTAAATAAGCAAGGGTTACTATTCTCATATCAGATAAAGTGGTAAATCAGAAAAGACAAAGAAGGTCATTTTATCTGTTTAAGGGACTACTACAGCAACCAGAAATAACAATCATAAATTTATGCCTCAAACAATGGAGCATTTACATATATTAAAAAACTTTTCTCAATATCAAGAATTAAACAGATCACAACGCAATAATACTGGGTGACTTTAACACACCTCTCTCATCACTGGATAGATCTTTCAAACAAAAACTAAATAAAGAAGCCACAGAAGTAAAAAATACAATTAATAATTTAGATTTAACAGGCACATATAGAATATTTCATGAATCAAAGACTGAATATACTTTATTCTCAGGAGCACATGGATCATTTTCTAAAGGAGACCATATTTATTGTAGGCCAAAAAGGAATTCTTAGCAAATACGGGGGAAAAATAGAGAGATAATACCTTGCATTCTATCAGATCATAATGGAATGAAATTAGAAATCAACAATAAGATAAAAAATAGAAATAACTCTACTACCTGGAGAATAAATAATACATTATTGAATGATGAATGGATAGCAGAAGAAATTGGGTAAAATTAAAAAAAAATATTTATAGGTAACTGAGAATAGTGATAAAACACATCAAAATCTCTGGGACATTATATAGGCAGTTCTATGAGAAAAGTCAATAGCATTGAGCTTATTCATTAAAAGAACAGAAAGACCCCAAGTAAATAATCTAACATTACATCACAAAGCCCTAGAAAAAGAAGAAGAAATCAATACCAAAATCAAAAGAAAAAAATATTTAAAATGAGAGCTAAAATCAATGAAATTGAGATAGAAAAAACAATTCAAAAAATCAATAAAATAGGACTGGGGTTGTGGCTCAAGTGGTAGAGTGCTCATTTAGCACATGTGAGGCACTGGGTTCGATCCTCAGCACCACATAAAAATAAAATATTGTGTCCATTTAAAGCTAAAGTTTTTTAAATATTAAAAAAAATCAATGAAACAAAAAATTGGTTCTTTGAAAAATAGAAGATATTGATAAACCCTAAACTAAGTTCACCAAAGAAAGAGGGAAAACCTCAAATTATTAAAATTCATGATGAAAAAGAAAATATCAACAGAGACAATGCTGAAATACAAAGGATATTCAAAAACTATTTTGAAAATTTATACTCCAATTAACTAGAAAATCTTGAAGACATTAACAAATTCCCAGAGACAGAGGACCTAGCCACGTAGAACCACGGAGATATAGAATGAAATTGAAGATGCCATGAAGTCTATTAACAAAGAAAAGTCCAGGGATGGATGGTTTGTAAGCTGAGTTCTACAGATCTTTAAGGAAGAAGTAACACCAATCATCCTCAAACTAGTTCATGAAATAGGAAAGGAGGAAACCCTTTCAAAATCTTTCTGTGAGACTAGTAAGTATCACCTTGATATCAAAATCAGAGAAAGATATCAAAGAAAAAGAACTTTAGATCAATATCCTTGATGAATGTAGATGCAAAAATTCTTAATAAAATGCCGCCAAATCTCATACAAACACATGCAATAAAGATAGTACATTGGTATGCCCCAAATAATGGTGCAGCTATGTTCATCAAGCAAACTCTTCTCAAGTTCAAGAGTCTAATAGACCACCATACAATAATCATGGGAGACTTCAACACACCTCTCTCACCACTGGACAGATCTTCCAAACAAAAGTTAAATAAGGAAACTATAGAACTCAACAACACAATTAATAACCTAGACTTAATTGACATATATAGACTATTCCACCCAACATCAAGTAGTTACACTTTTTTCTCAGCAGCACATGGAACCTTCTCAAAAATAGACCATATATTATGTCACAGGGCAACTCTTAGACAATATAAAGGAGTAGAAATAATACCATGCATCTTATCTGATCATAATGGAATGAAACTGAAAATCAATGATAAAAGAAGGAAGGAAAAATCAAGCATCACTTGGAGAATGAACAATAGGTTACTGAATGATCAATGGGTTATAGAAGACATCAAGGAGGAAATTAAAAACTTCTTAGAGTTAAATGAAAACACAGACACAACATATCGGAATCTATGGGACACATTGAAAGCAGTTCTAAGAGGAAAATTCATTGCTTGGAGTTCATTCCTTAAAAAAAGAAAAAACCAACAAATAAACGATCTCATACTTCATCTCAAAATCCTAGAAAAAGAAGAGCAAAACAACAGCAAAAGAAGTAGAAGGCAAGAAATAATTAAAATCAGAGCTGAATAATGAAATCGAAACAAAAGAAACAATTGAAAAAATTGACAAAACTAAATGTTGGTTCTTTGAAAAAATAAATAAAATCGACAGACCCTTAGCCATGCTAACGAAGAGAAGAAGAGAGAGAACCCAAATTACTAGCATACGGGATGAAAAAGGTAATATCACAACAGACACTTCAGAAATACAGAAGATAATCAGAAATTATTTTGAATCCTTATACTCCAATAAAATAGAAGATAGTGAAGGCATAGATAAATTTCTTAAGTCTTATGATCTGCCCAGATTGAGTCAGGAGGATATAGACAACCTAAACAGACCAATAACAATAGAGGAAATAGAAGAAACCATCAAAAGATTACCAACTAAGAAAAGCCCAGGACCGGATGGGTATACAGCAGAGTTTTACAAAACCTTTAAAGAGGAACTAATACCAATACTTTTCAAGCTATTTCAGGAAATAGAAAAAGAGGGAGAACTTCCAAATTCATTCTATGAGGCCAATATCACCCTGATCCCTAAACCAGACAAAGACACTTCAAAGAAAGAAAACTACAGACCAATATCTCTAATGAACCTTGATGCAAAAATCCTCAATAAAATCCTGGTGAATCGGATTAAAAAACATATCAAAAAAATCATACACCATGATCAAGTAGGATTCATCCCTGGGATGCAAGGCTGGTTCAATATATGGAAATCAATAAATGTTATTCATCACATCAATAGACTTAAAAATAAGAACCATATGATCATCTCGATAGATGCAGAATAAGAATTCGACAAAGTACAGCATCCCTTTATATTCAAAACTCTAGAAAAATTAGGGATAAGAGGATCATACCTCAACATTGTAAAAGCAATCTATGATAAGCCACAGGCCAGCATCATTCTGAATGGAGAAAAATTGAAGGCATTCCCTCTAAGATCTGGTACAAGACAGGGATGCCCTCTCTCACCACTTCTGTTCAACATAGTCCTCGAAACACTGGCCAGAGCAATTAGACAGATGAAATAAATTAAAGGCATAAAAATAGGAAAAGAAGAACTTAAATTATCACTATTTGCAGATGACATGATTCTTTACCTAGCAGACCCAAAAGGGTCTACAAAGAAACTATTAGAGCTAATAAATGAATTCAGCAAAGTGGCAGGATATAAGATCAACACGCATAAATCAAAGGCATTCCTGTATATCAGCGACAAATCCTCTGAAACGGAAACGAGGACAACTACTCCATTCACAATATCCCCCCAAAAAATAAAATACTTGGGAATCAACCTAACAAATGAAAACTACAGAACCCTAAAGAAAGATATAGAAGAAGACCTTAGAAGATGGAAAAATATACCCTGTTCATGGATAGGCAGAACTAACATCATCAAAATGGCGATATTACCAAAAGTTCTCTATAAGTTCAATGCAATGCCAATCAAAATCCCAACAGCATTTCTTGTAGAAATTGATAAACAATCATGAAATTCATATGGAATAATAAAAGACCCAGAATAGCAAAAACAATGCTAAGCAGGAAGTGTGAATCAGGCGGGATAGCGATACCAGACTTCAAACTATACTACAGAGCAATAGTAACAAAAACAGCATGGTACTGGTACCAAAACAGGCGGGTGGACCAATGGTACAGAATAGAGGACACAGAAACCAATCCACAAAACTACAATTATCTTATATTTGATAAAGGGGCTAAAAGCATGCAATGGAGGAAGGATAGCATCTTCAACAAATGGTGCTGGGAAAACTGGAAATCCATTTGCATCAAAATGAAACTGAACCCCTTTCTCTCGCCATGCACAAAAGTTAACTCAAAATGGATCAAGGAGCTTGATATCAAATCAGAGACATGGCGTCTGATAGAAGAAAAAGTTGGCTATGATCTACATACCGTGGGGTCGGGCTCCAAATTCCTCAATAGGACACCCATAGCGCAAGAGTTAACAACTAGAATTAACAAATGGGACTTACTCAAAGTAAAAAGTTTTTTCTCAGCAAAAGAAACAATAAGAGAGGTAAATAGGGAGCCTACATCCTGGGAACAAATCTTTACTCCTCACACTTCAGATAGAGCCCTAATATCCAGAGTATACAAAGAACTCAAAAAATTAGACAAAAAGACAACAAATAACCCAATCAACAAATGGGCCAAGGACCTGAACAGACACTTCTCAGAGGAGGACATACAATCAATCAATAAGTACATGAAAAAATGCTCAACATTGCTAGCAGTCAGAGAAATGCAAATCAAAACCACCCTAAGATACCATCTCACTCCAGTAAGATTGGCAGCCATTATGAAGTCAAATAACAACAAGTGCTGGCGAGGATGTGGGGAAAAGGGTACACTGGTTCATGGTTGGTGGGACTGCAAATTGGTGCAGCCAATTTGGAAAGCAGTATGGAGATTTCTTGGAAAGCTGGGAATGGAACCACCATTTGACCCAGCTATTCCCCTTCTCGGTCTATTCCCCAAAGACCTAATAAGAGCATGCTACAGGGACACTGCTACATTGATGTTCATAGCAGCACAATTCACCATAGCAAGATTGTGGAACCAACCTAGATGCCCTTCAACAGATGAATGGATAAAAAAAATGTGGCATTTATACACAATGGAGTATTACTCTGCATTAAGAAATGACAAAATCATAGAATTTGCAGGGAAATGGATGGCATTAGAGCAGATTATGCTAAGTGAAGCTAGCCAATCCTTAAAAAACAAATGCCAAATGACTTCTTTGATATAAGGGGAGTAACTAAGGACAGAGTAGGGACGAAGAGCAGGAGAAGAAGATTAACATTAATAGGGATGAGAGGGGGGAGGGAAAGGGAGAGAGAAGGGAAATTGCATGGAAAGGGAAGGTGATCCTCAGGGTGATACAAAATTACATACAAGAGGAAGTGAGGGGTAAGGGAAGAATAATACAAGTGGAAGAAATGTTTTACAGTAGAGGGGGTTGAGAGAGAAGAGGGGAGGGGAGGGGAGGGGAGGGAGATAGTAGAGGATAGGATAGAGAGCAGAATTCATCAGACACTAGAATGGCAATATGTAAATCAATGGAAATGTAATTGATGTAACTGATGTGATTCAGCAATCTGTATACGGGGTAAAAATGGGAGTTCATAACCCTTTTGAATCAAACTGTGAAATATGATATATCAAGTTAGATGTAATGTTTTCAACGACCAACAATAAAAAAAATAAAAAAAAGATAGTACATTGGCTGAGTGTGATGATGCATGCATTAATATAGCTACTATAGCTGGGCACAATTGGGCACACCTGTAATCCCAGCAGCTAGGGAAGCTGAAGCAGGAGGATTTCAAGTTCAAAGCCAGCCTCAGAAAAAGCTAGGTGCTAAGCAACGCAGTGAGATCCTGTCAACAAATAAAATACAAAACAGGGCTGGAATATGAGTCAGTGGTACACTGCTCCAGAGTTCATTCCCTGGTATCCCCTCCACCAAAAATAAAAAGATAGTACACCATAATCAAATTTCATCCCAGGGATGCAAAGCAAGTTCAACATATGGAAATTAATAAATATAATTCACCACATCAATAGATTTAAAGACCAGAATCACATGATTATTTCAATAAATGCAGAAAGCACTTGACTAAATGCAGCATCCTTGCATATTAAAAACACTAGAAAACCCAGGGATACTAGGAATATACCTCAACATTGTAAAAGGTATATATGACAAACTGAAGGTCAACATCATCTAAATGAAGAAACACTGAAAGCATCCCTTCCAAAACGTGGAATAAGACAGGGGTGCCCTCTTTCACCCCTTGTATTTAACACAGTCCTTGAAACTCTTGCCAGAGCAATTAGGCAAAAGAAATAAATTAAAAGAATATGAACAGGAAAATAAGAGCTCAAACTATCTCTGTTTGCTACTGACATAATCCCATATTTAGAAGACCTCCAAAACTCCACTAGAAAACTTCTAGAACTCAAATGATTTCTGCAAAGTAGCAGGATACAAAATAAACACCCATAAATCTACTGCATTTATATTCACCAGTGATGAATCAGCTGAAAGAGAAATGAGGAAAACTATCCCATTCACAACAGCCTCAAAAAAAAAAAATTGGGAACCAATCTAACAAAAGAGGTGAAAGTCATCTACAATGAAAATTACAGAATAATAAAGAAGGAAACTGAAGAAGACCCTAAAAGATGGAAAGATCTCGTGTTCTAGGACAGGCAGAATTAATAGTCAAAATGGCCACAATGCCAATAGTGCTATACAGATTTAACACAATTCCTATTAAAATTCCATTAATGTTCTTCATAGAAATAGAAAAAGCAGTCATGAAACTCATTGGGAAAAATAAGAGGCTCAGAATGGACATGCAATCCTTAGAAAAGTGAAGCAGGATGCATCACAATACCAGACCTTAAATTAAACTAGAATTATTCTAACAAAAACAGCTAGGTATTTGCACCAAACCAGCATTAAGAAACAGAATAGAAGACAGAGAAACAAACCCACATAAGTACATTTATCTCATACTATACAAAGTGCCATAAACATACATTATAGAAAAGATAGCCTCTTCAATGAATGGCGCTGGGAGAACTGGAAATCCCTATGGAACAAAATGAAATTAAACCCCTGTCTCTCACCATGCACAAAGCTCAACTCAAAGTAGATCAAAGACTTAGGAATTTGGGGGCTGTGGCTGTGGCTCAGCAGGAGGCACTGGGTTTGATTCTCAGCACCACATATAAATAAATAGAATAAAGGTCTATCAACAAGTTAAAAAAATTTAAAAAAAAAAAAAGACTTCGGCATTAGGCTAGAGACCCTGTGTCCATTAGAAGAAAATGTAGATCCAACACACCAACATTTTGCCTTAGGAATTGACTTCCTCAACAAGACTCCTAAAATGCAAGAAATAAAATTTAAAAAATCAATAAATGGGATGGATTCAAACTAAAAACCTTCTTCACAGGAAAATAAACAATCAAGAATTCGAAGAGAGAGCTTAAGGAACGGGAGAAAATCCTTGCCACCTGTACCTCAGACATAGCATTAATCCACAGGATATACAAAGTAGTAAAACCTTAATACCAAAACCACAAATAAGCCAATCAATAAATGGACAAAGGAACCGAACAGATAAAAGTGGATTTCTTCTTCTCAAAAGAAGAAATACAAATGCTCAATAAATATATGAAAAAATGTCCAACATCTCTAGCAGTTAGAGGAATGCAAATTAAAACTACACTGAGATTTTATCTCACTCTAGTTAGAATGGCAATTATCCAGAATACAAGCAACAATAAATGTTGGAGTATATTGGGAAAAGGGTACATCAATGTTTATACCCGAACCAGTCACAATAGCTAAGCTATGGAGCCAACCCAAGTGCTCTTCAACAGAATCACGTATAAAGAAATTGTGGTATATATGCACAATGGAATATTACTCAAATGAAGAATGACTTTATGTCATTTGCCAGTAAGTGGATGGATGTGGAGACTCTTATGCTAAGTTAAATAAGCCAATTCCCCCAAATTGAAGGATGAATATCTTCTCTAATATGTGGAAGCTAACTCACAATAAGGGGGGCCAGGAAGATTAGTTCAGAGGATCAGACAAAGGGAAAGTGTTGGGACCTCTGGGGACCACGGAAGTGCAATCCCTGGGGAAAGAGGAAGAAAAACCACTGTTGGGAAATCCCCAGTTTTGTGATTCTGGTTTTGTGATTCTCCATGTACGTCACAGTTAGAGCTTGAGAAATGGCTTCCATATACGTGCCTGAATGGCCCCAAGATATGGCTTCCGCAAACACAAAGAATAACTCCCAAGCAACGGGGCACACATACCTAATGGGGTATTGTTTCTGTAACTAGGGTAATGGGGCTCTGTTTCTGTAACTGGGGTGCCTAGGCTACCCCAACCTGGGGGACTCTCCGATCTCTGATTGGCCCCTGCCTTTGCCCCCCCCCCACCGACCCTTTTCCTCTCTCTATATAAGTCCTCTCCCTCCACAATAAACTGAGTTACTGTGCCATCTTGGCTGACTCAACTCCCGACTGGGTGTGATTTTTGCCAGGCTGGGTGGCGGGCCAGGTAGAGACACTTACCCTCTAGCTCAGCCCGGAGACACTCACTAGCTGGTCTAGTGATTCTCCTCAACCTCTGTCAGAAGGGCGGTTCCGACAGGAAAGGAAAGGAGGGGAAAGTTTATAGGAATAGGAATAACAGTGGAATGAATTTGACCTAACTTTCCTATATACATATATGAATATACCACGGCGAATCCTATCATCTTGTACACCCATAAGAATTGGGCCCTAATTGTAATAAGATATGTTCCATGAATGTATCATTTTATCAAAACGGATAAAACTGTCATGTATAACTAAAAAAAGAACCAATTAAAAAATAAGTTCAAAATTAAGCTGTCAGCAGGACCACTCTGTCTGAAAATTATAGGGGAGTTCCATCTTTGCCCATGAACAGAATTTTAAGGGACAATTGTAATTTAGTCAGGTGAAAAAAAAAGTGACAGAAAAAAAAAAAGGCCTGTAAAATTCACAGATGTTAGGGGGACCCTGTCAACTGGGAAACTGCAAATAAGTATGAAGCTAACTTTAGCCTGATATGGTGAGGGGTTAAGATTGATAAAGACCAATTCCTAGACATCATGGAGACCCATGGAAGAATTTAAATAGGAGAATGATACAGTGACATTAACATTTAAAAAAAATCTCTGTAGTGAACAGTGTGAAGATGGATTATTTATGGAATAAATAATAAGGGAAGAGAAGTAGTTCGGAGATTGATTTAGTAATCCAGATGACAAACCCAACTACATATTTTAAAGTAGTTCTGGAGAGTCTGATATAGATCTTAGAGATACAAAAAAGCTCAAAGTTGTAGAAGCCTGACTGGTCATGTGCAATACAGGTAACTCCCCAAATTCTCATCTGAATAAATGGGTAGTGTCATCAGGATACGTGGATACAGGAACAACTTTGGGGACCTGATTTACATTGAAAGTGTTCGTGACTTTGGAGAGAAATGTGGCCTAAATATAGGAATTGATGTAATAGTGATATATATAACGTTCCTAGAACAATTCCTGATCAAAGTAAATATTATAAGCAGAAGTAATAAACACAATGATGGATTGCAATGATAATAATAACAAAAATGGTTGATTAAAATATTACCATCTGCAAGAACTGTCTGTAATAATGAAATTATTCTACATCTAAAGTTTATAATGTGGTAATCACTAGCTCCATGTGGCTACTGAGCACTTGAAATGGCTACGGTAACTGAGAAATTATGAATTTTATTTAATTCTATTGCATTTAAATTTAAAAATCACATTGTTTTAGTGAAGATATGGCTATTCTATTAGTGAAGATCTATGTTAGGAAATGTTATAGAGAGTGGGAGAAAATCAAGGTGATTACCAACATGTAAATAATAGAGAGAAACTGGCAGGTAGACAGGTAAAAATGGTAAGACTACAAAAATGAGGCTTTCTGGAGGAAGATGGATCGAAGCTATAAAGTGAAGGAGGCATTTTTGGCAGACAGAACAACATAAATAATGGCCAAGAAGAAAGAAGAAACATAAAATGACAGGAAGAGTCACCTTGATCAGTCATGATAGTTAAGTGGCCAACTGTCCTAGTTTGTCAGGAATTGAGAAGATTCCTAGGATGTAGCATTTATAGTTTTTTTTTTTTTTTTGAGAGAGAGAGAGAGAGAGAGAGAATTTTAATATTATTTTTTAGTTTTCGGCGGACACAACATCTTTGTTTGTATGTGGTGCTGAGGATCGAACCCGGGCCGCACGCATGCCAGGCGAGCAAGCTACCGCTTGAACCACATCCCCAGCCCAAGCATTTATAGTTTTATAACTGGAAATTCCCAAGATATGGGACATTAAGTGCTAAAAATCAGTAAAATCCCTTGCAAACCAGGAGGAACTAGTTACGAAAAAATAATGTTAGAATAATGACTGTCCAAAGTATGAAGGATTTATAGAAAGAAAGAAGCATTTATGCTTACTATGGTAAGAAATAAGTATTGTTTATAGCTTTTTTTAGGTTAGAGAACTGAGGGTAATTAAAGTAGTGTCCAGGATAATCTGTCTGGCCTAAGAGGAAAGAGGGAGTATGCCAAAAAAAAAAAAAAAAAAACCCTGATTTTTTAGTTACTGTAGTAATTCCAGTCTGAGGTGACTGGGCCTTAAATATCAACAATGGAGAAAAACCGGATCCAGAAAACCCCTTTATTTCTCTAATGCTTACAATGTTTCAGGTACTATACTAGATATTACATAAATTATCAATTCTCTTGAGCCTCTAATGAAGAAACTTCATAAGTTTTAAAAAGTTTATGTGTTTGTTCATGCACTCACTCACCATTTCCCAAATATTTCTTTAGTGCCTCTTATATGGCATGCCAAGTTTATTATCTACTTTCAAATCTACCAATGTTGACAAGTTTATGTATTTTCAAATTTACCACTATAAAGTTTACTGCATGCATTAGAGGTAAGAATTCGGAGGACATAATTCAAGTGAAGAAATAACAAAAATGATAAAATTTATAATACACTGGATGTCAAAGGTGAAAAACAAGAAAGACTAATTGGTAACTAGATTTCTATTCCAGGAAACTTTAAGAACAAGACCTCTGACAGAAACAAGGTATTTAAAAAGCAGAGTTCAACATTCAATGTTTGGGATCATAAAAGACATTCAAACAACAACTGGATATGTTAGGTATGAATATGGGTGAGCTATGTCATTATAGCTCATATTATAAAATATCATTATTTATATCACTATCTCTAGCCATTTCTAATATATTTAATTTGTAAATAACACAGGGAAAAATATTACCTCATGATAAGCTAATCTGTATTTATGTAAATAAAGTTGAACTTTTACATAAATACTTTATAGATTCTAGGCATCCTTATATCCATGAAGAATAAGATATCTTGCTCTCTTTCCTCTTACCTCCTTCCCCCTCAGATATACCAAGCTTGTATATTAGTTTTAAAATATTTACTTCAAAAACTTTATAGTTATTCAGGTACTAATAGTTTATCTTAAATTTTAAATTTCATATGCTAAATAGGCATATGAAAATATCAATGATGACCTCTTTTGTATTTTAAATGATCACAGTACAGAGACAGTATGAAAGCAAAAGTTCACTAGTGAAGCTACAATGGTGTTTAAGAAAATATTTTTATTATAAAATTTGAAAAATGTGTGTCTGAGTAGATAGAAGTGTCCATCATCTTGTTTCAATACTTATCAACTGATTCAAGAATGTTTTAAGTAGACAGATTTATCAAATGTGCCTGTCAAGAAAAGTCATTATCTTTAAGGCTATGACTTATTTGGATGTCAAGGAAAGGTATGTACTTAATTTTCTTATTTTGATCAAAACAATTTATATATTCTAATTCATTCTAACAATTCAAAAGTGAGGTAAGAATCAAAAGATGTTAAAAAGCAACACTAGTACTGTTTGTGAAAGATATTATATCTAATATTTCTTCATGTAATCTCCAAATTCAAAATTCTTGTATACAAATGGCATGAAAATAATATACGTAAGAGTGAAAAGAAAGAGAACAGAGACAACTATATTGTAATAAATAATAAATCAATTATTAAAGATAGAATTTCTAAGTTTGATTTTATGAAGTAGGTGATTGCTTATTGGTGCACAGTGAAGGTGCAATCTTAGGTAATTGCTTCACTGTGCAAAATCTTTATTTAATGGATACAGTGTTTTTTTACTTTAAACATTTTCTAGTTTTGTGCTGTTTAAAAAATGGTCTTTTTTTTTTTCTTAAATAGGAAATGCTATGGTGTTTAAAGGCCAGCTGTCTTTCTTTTTTCTTTGCCTTCTTTGACAAATCTATTATCTGCAATTTTACTGAAAGCTCCACACTTATTCAATCAAGGTTGTTTGCATCAGAATTGTTATTCTTTTTTTCTTACTCTTTTGTACTGGGGATTTAACCCAGGGGCTCTTTACTACTGAGTCACATCTTGAGCCCTTTTTATTTTTAAATTTTGAGACAGGGTCAATCTAAGTTCATTAGGTCTTCACTAAGTAGCTGAGGCTGGTTTAAAAACTTGCCATCCTCCTGTTTTAACCTCAGGAGGTTAAAACTCAGGAGTCTTTGGGATTATAGGCATCCACCACTGTGCTGGGACAGAGTTGTTATTCTAATAAGTATGTTAAGAGTTCAAAGGACAACTGTTTTACATGTTACAATTTTAAAATAGCACCATTTCTTTAGGGTGCTGAAAGTTCTTAAGCAATAAATAAAAATATGGCTAAGTTTTAGTCTTTGTCCATTCAACAAGAAATAATTTATCTTCAAAATTTAAATTATCTAAATCAACCTTGTAACTCAGAAATCTAAGGTAAGGTTTTAAATGGTTCAATCTGGACTAAAAGCATGAAAACTTGAACATTTATTTATTTATTTTTTTGGTTTAGATACTGTGTTAGACTTAATATATATATATATATAATATACACATATATATATTGGAGAATACACACACATACACACACACACACACACACACACACACACACACACACATATATAAATGTTATTTCTACCAGGAGATAGTTCTTATTCTATTTTGTTTTTTAAAAGGAAATTCTGAAGAAATCTTTTCAAAGGATTTAAGAAAATGAAATAGTGCTGGAAAATTGGAAAATGAACACTGGTTAGAAATACGGAAAGTGAGGTTCCTCTCCCTGGGCACGGTTTTTAAAAGAGACAATCAACTACGTGGAGTAACATTTGCCCAGTGGTATCAGCCAACTGAGGTCAAAAATCTTCTTGTTCTTGTACAATTATAGATAGGTTCATCTAACAAATGCTTAGAAGATAGTGATGTACAATTTATAAAGCCAATGTGCTACATTAGGGGTTGGAGACTTTCTTCAGTAGTGGGGGTAAGTGAAGATGAATTAAGTAAAGATGAATTAAGGTGGAAAAAGATACCAAGCCATGTTTGCCTACTTCCACAGGGATGCTATAAAATAAACACTGCACTTTACAAAACATGCCTATCAAGAGGCTTTTATGAAACTGAAACGAGGATATTCCTTAAAATTTTAGTTGTCAAATTTAGTTTTAAGTCAAAAATTTTGTGAAATAAATATTGTTGTAAATTTAAGATTACATAGAAAGCCATTATAAGTTATTTCTGTATACATGATTACTATGAATATTAGGTTCCATAATTAGTTCTTTGATTTATTGGTTTTTATAAATTAAACTTAAATACCACCTACGAAGACCACAGAAACGTGATATTGGGTGGACTAGAGAAATCCTAGGACAAATGACAATAAAGAAAAACACTTATGACAAAGAAAGCCCAGATCTCACAATGGAAGAAACAAACCCAGATGAAGCCAGAGTTTATTTAAGAGCTGAGTGCCATGGAGCAAATGCCACAGCACACACAATCCCGCCTCCCAAAAGCCACTTCCACATTCCAACCTGAGAACCCTCCTGCACACATGCTGTCAGAGAGAAAGTAATACCCTGATGGATGCTGTAGGCTGTGATTGGAGATGATGCCAATGGTAGACTTCTTATACACTCTCATGGGAAATGGAGAATTGCCTGGATGAAGTGGCAGAAAGAAATGCGTTATATATTTTTTACACTGGGAAGCATAATCCTGGGGAATTAAGAAAGACCTATGAAAAATGTAATATGAGATGATATCAACCTTCTCTTTCAAAAGTCTTTGTTGATATCACAAGTAGTTCATTTGCCTGTTAGTACTTTGTTTCTCCATCAGTATGTTTCAAGAAGAAACTAACTCTTCATCTTTATGTTAGCAAATAACATGCATGTCTAATAATGCCATCATTTTTTGGGGCGGGGGAGACTTGTTCCATTGTGCATATTCTTCTTAAGATTACTTTGTAAGTTTAAGTCTTCCATACCGATTGAGATTATAGTTTACTTATAAAAACATTTTATATTGCTCAAGGATCTTTATTAAAATAATTCTTCAGCCTTTTATGAAATCTCATTATGACAACAGTAGCACTATATCAAATGCATGCTAAGTATATTCCCTATACATTTCAAGCACTATTTGATGTTTAAAATACCAGATGACAAGGAAAAAGTAAAATAAAAAAATTTACATTGTTTCCTAATAGTTTGTTGTATAAGGATTCTCCTATAACCAGAACTTTTTAAAGATTTGCATTATTTTCCTGGCACTTTTCCTGAACTCTTCTATAAATATTTTATATCCTTTTAGAACTGTATTCCAGATCTAAACATATAAGTTAAAAAGTGTATATATATATATATATATATATATATATATGTTTTATTTTAAAAGTATGCTTTGTGAATAAAAGAATAAATCCCTTTTCATCTTAAAGAGAGAAATTAACTTTTCACAAAACCAGTTTTAAAAGAAAAAAATGTGTTATAATTTACAAAGTAAAATGAAAGAAGATGGTTGTAATTCTAGCAACTCAATAAATTCAACTTTGTAAGGCTATGAATTTAGTAAAGCTATTTCTTTCAAAGCTTCTTCCTAAAATTTGAAATCTAAAGATGATATTCTACCTGTGGTTCTGCATATATTACTTGCTATTTTATTTTATTTTGGTACCAGTGATTGAACCCAGGGGTATTTAATCAATGAGCTACATCCTCAGCCCTTTTTATTTTTTATTTTGAGACAGGATTTTACTAAGTTGCTTAGGGTCTTGCTAGGTTGCTGAGGCTACCCTCAAACTTGGGACTATAGGCATGCACCATGGTGCCCGGCTGATACTTACAATGGTGTTTCTGTTTTTTCTTTTTGCATAATATTATTCTGAGATAACTTTTTGTGATCAGAATTAAGTTAACAATACTGATCTGAATATGATAGCTACCAGTTGCTGTTTAAAGTAAATATGTCATGTTGTAAACTCAAAAACTGAGATCTTAAAATCCATAGATTGTTAAAGTCCTTTTACTAAGTAGTCATATTTTGATTCCTCTCAGTTACCCAACAATGCCTCTGCTTTTGAAAGTAGACTTCATGGATTGGATATTCAGTTTGTTCATAATTTTAACAAATATGCTTTATAAATACAAGAAAACCCATTTATGCTACAATTTAACACAACAGGAATAAGAAATCAAATCTCTACAATGGCAAAGAATAGAGGCCAAATTTCATGTTATATATTTTGTTAAAAGAATGTGATTCTCATGACTGATAAACTCTTTTATTAGATAGTAAGAACCTTATGAATATACAAGTGTCAAGGAAACTATTTAAGTATAGTAAGTTTTTTTAAAAGGAAATGAATCCTTTACTTCATAAAAATAGAGAAATTATATTTCTTATTTTTCAGATTTTTTTATTGAATAACTAACTTTGGATGCTTTCCTATGTCTTTGGTTAATAGGATGGAATCATCACTACTTCAATGCAAATTCTCAGCTACCAAAGAAACACACAAATAGGTATGCAAAGTGGATCTTTGTCTTCAGCTAATGAGTTAAATAAATTACCTGGCTCAAAAGTTTAATTCTATAAATCTTTATGGAATTAAGGTGATAACAAGTTGGCTATTTGGGCTTAAGCCATTTCATGTGACTTCTTTTCTTTTTCTGGTGGTATTAAGGATTGAATCCAGCACTTCATTCTTGCTAGGCAAGCACTCTATCACTGAGCTACATACTCAGCTGGCTTTATCCATTTTAATGTGATACAGTGGCTGCCCCACCATACCCCAAGTTATTCCAGCAACAATGCATTATAAAAATATAGAAATGTCCCCCTAATAAGTGATTTTTTTCCCTGGTACCCATATCCCTTTCAGCCAAGTGCAAAGTGCAAGGCAAAATAAATTAAGGCAGAAGGAAAATAAAATAAAAATGGTGAGGGCGAGCATGTTGTTGACCATGTAAGAAAACACGTGCAAAATATACCTCAGATACACTATAGGTAGATGAGCACGAGGGAAGTCGAGCCTGGTTTTGCAGTGGGGAAAAGAAAACACTGTTAAAGAGGAAATGACAGAATAATAAGGGTCCAGAGGCTCAGATTGCTCCATCAGAAACACATTTGCCAGATAATAAAACAGGCTTACAAGCAGACACTTGAGTTTGAAAACATCTCAAGCCTCAAGTTACTTGAAGGAGAACCTTGTGATTTAAAAAAAAAAAAGAAAAAGAAAAAAGAAAAAAACAAAAACAAAAAACCCATGAAAAAAGATAAAATTGGACAAATTTTCCTATGGTAGCACACTGATCTTCATTGGCTTCACATTTGGAAACTGCAAGTGAGAGTATTTACACCTTTACTGTACAACTTCATATTATTCCCTAAACCGAGCACCAAAGCCAGTTCGGTATTTTGATTTATGATTTCCTGTTCTTACTATTACATTTTCAGTATTACTAGATGCCAGCCTTCTTGCTCTTCCTTTTCCTATATGTCAATACCAACACCATATAAAGTATAGAAACTTAAAACATAAAACTATTTGAGACATCTCTTTTATCAAGATGTTTCAATGATTTTCTCGAATAGTTATTTTGTCACTGATTTTTTAAAAAGTTATTTTCTACTTAAAAATCATATTTAACCTTATGATGTGGCAGATTTCTTTCTTTTCTTTTCTTTTCTTTTTTTTTTTTTTTTTTGAAACAGAGTCCTGCTGTGTTGCCCAGGCTACTCTTAAAAACTCCCAGGCTCAAGTGCTCTCCCTGCTTCAGCCTCCTGAGTAGTTGGGACTATAAGTGGATCACTGTGCTGAGCTAAGATTTATTAATTAGAATTGGTAATTTTATGACCTGTTCTTACTTTCTAGGTTATCATAGTGCCATGTTCAATTATGTGGCTTCTTCCTTCATAAAGGTTTTTTTGTTTTGTTTGGTTTTCTCTTGTTTTGGTACTAAAGTTGAACTTAGAGGTACTTTATTACTAAGCTACATCCCCAACCCTTTTATAAAAAAAAAACTGAGGCAGGGTTTGCTAAAGTGGCTCAAGTCCTCACTAAGTTGTTAAGGCTGGCCTCTAATTTGTGATCCTCCTGACTCAGCCTTCCTCTCAAGTAGGTGGGATTACAGCATGGATTACCACACCTGCCTCTCTTATTTTTTCTTTTTTTAGTAATTTTAATTGTAGATGGGTACAATACCTTTATTTAATTAATTTATTTTTAGGTGGTGCTGAGAATTGAACTCCATGCTTTACACATGCAAGGCAAATGCTCTACCATTGAGCTACAACCCCAGCTCTACACCCAGATCTTTGAAGTTTTACAATGCCATGTGAGCTAAAATTGTTAAGTATGTATTCTGTAGTTACAAATTGTGCATGAAATTTCAAGATACAAAGTTAGAACAAGGAATTGTAGAAGATGACAAATTGGAAGAATCAAAAACAACTTATCAGCTTTGTTTTTTAACTATATTTCTAGCACAACACTGCAGAATGTAAGAGGTGCTCAGTAAGTGTTTATTGAATGAATGAATGAATGAATGAATATATTAAGTCTTGTTTCATTTATCCTTAAAATAACTAAACTGATGAATTAATATTCAGAACTTTTGAAAGCTTACTTTCAAAAAATTTGTGATATGGCTGGGGGAACATTTCAGTGGTAAAGCTTTTGTCTAGCATGTGTGAGGCCCTGGGTTCAATCCCTACTAATGAAAAAAAATGATATATTGTGATTTATAAGTATCAAGGCCACTTACTGCTTTGAGATAGCTCTTAAAATATGCTCAATTCTATACATTTTAAGAAATTAAGCATTTTTCCAACCATATATATCTCATTCTCATAGGAGAATAGTCTTAAGAAAACTATGCTATGTCTGTTCTGTTTGAAACAGTTTGAGAACCTTGTTTTCTTTTTTTCTCAGTTCTCTATCTTTTATTATTGGGGAAAGTTACTTGTCAAGGAGATCTTATATTAGTGCCTTATTTTTGAATTAAAGTTAATTCTGAGAAGGTCAATTCTGCTTTGAGTATTAAGTACCTCATAGATGCATCACTTCCATTTCAAATTATTCCATTTCAAATGGTTATTTTATAAATATTAGAAGAGAACTTGATTTGAAGAACAGGATAAGATATACTATTCTTATTTTTTAGTAGAACCAAAAGATTAAGAGAATTTTATTTGCTTTTCACAGTAAAATTGATTTATTGTCATCAGCATTATAATCTATGATATTTATATACTTAATATTTATATATTTAATTTATATATTTAAAAGATACTCATATACTTATATATTTACTTATATATATTATATATTTACTTATATATTTATAAGATACAGCCACCAAGATACTCAGGATGTTACCTAATTACTATAGTAAATAAATACATTTTTAAAATATAAATGAATGCCAAAATATCAAACAGGGAAGACTTAGGAAACTCAAACAATGTTCTGCATATAAGAACTGAAAGACATTGAAATTTGCCTAAAGAAAATAGATTCTATAGACAAATAGATGTTTAGATATCTAAGGACTATTGATTATTTACTCTTTAAGAACTAATGTTCTAGCTATTCATCCCTGCTCAAAATTGGCTGATTCAAAACAGATTACTTTCAGATTTTACATGCTATATATTAAAATGTTTTATATTACTTCATCATGTCAGGATATCTTTCTCAGTTATATAAAACATTTTGTAGAGGTTATAAGATTTTACGTAAGGTCCAGTAGGCTATTTAGCATAAATCAAAAGTCCATCATGTGCTTCAGGGAATTAACTTTTTTTTAAAAAATGCAATATATACAGAAAAAGTACTCATCACATTTTTAATAAGTTTTGAATATGAGGAATCAGTTTTAGTTTTATATTCTAAGTCCCCACAGGGACCCTTTCTCTCATCAAGAGAAGAATCTATAATATATACTCTTTATAATAATATTTTTCTTTTCTTTCTTTTTCTTTGGTACTGGTGATTGAACCTAGAGGTGCTCTACTATTGAGCTATATCCTCAGTCACTTTTTACTTTTTATTTTGAGACAGGGTCTTTTGTTACGTTGCCCAGGCTGGCTTCAAATTTGCAGTCCTCTTGTTTCAGTCTCCTGAGTTGCTTGGATTACAGATGTCCAGCAATGTGTCCAGAAATAGTTTCATATTTGAAGACTCAGTAATGGTAATTCCATAGATTTACTTTGTGTGTATGTGTGAGTGTGTGGTGGATGGGAGAGGTAGTATGTGAAGAGAGAATAGAAAAAAAAAAGTAAAATATATATGTGTGTGTGTGTGTGTGTATAAACTATCTCAGGGGACTAACTCTTTTAAACATGAATCCATGCAGAATAATTTAAAACCATATCCAGAAAAATGAGCGGCTCTCCTTTCCTCAAGTTCTAAAATGAACATATTTTACAGTGTCTACTATAATCATTTTTTTTTTTTTTTGGTGGTACTAGGCATTGAATCCAAGGGCACTCTATCTCTAAGTCATACCCCCAGGCCTTTTTATTTTATTTTGAGATAGGGTCTCTAAGTTGCTGAGGTTGACCTCAAACTTATGATCCTCCTGCCTTTGTCTCCCTAGTAGCTGGGATTATAGGCAGGTGCCATCACACCCAGTTTATGTCAATTTATATTGACACACTACATAGTTATAGCAAATCTTGGCAAACTTTTTTTGTAAAAGATCAGAAAGAAAATATTGTAGGCCTTGTGCATTGTTGAAATTTCTTCTTTAACTATTCAACTCTCTCTCTGTTGCAGTCCAAAAGCTACAACTGAGTTGAATATGAAATGAAACAAAGATGAAGATGTAGATAATAGGCAAATGAATAAGCATGTCTGTGTTTCATTAAAACTTTAATTTTGGACACTGAAATTTGAATTTCATATAATTTTTACATGTCACAAAATGTTCTTTTTTGATCCTCCAACACCCACTATTTAAAAATGCAAAAATCATTCTTAACTAGGGATGGGGATGTGGCTCAAGCGGTAGCGCACTCGCCTGGCATGCGTGCGGCCCTGGTTCGATCCTCAGCACCACATACAAACAAAGGTGTTATGTCCGCCGAAAACTGAAAAATAAATATTAAAAAATTCTCTTTCTCTCTTAAAAAAATCATTCTTAACTAATGGGCCTACAAAAAAATGGGATTTGGCCTACAGGATGATTTGCTGACCCGAGTTATAGAACTCACTTAATGAATATAAAAGTGCAAATATCCCCAAAGATAATAACCTATTCATTAAAACTGTAAGAAAGTAATTTAGAACTAAGGCTAAAGTAAAAATGCTGATCTCAAGAAACCTAAAAAAATTGCAGTCATGTAAATCATTGTATTAGCCCAACTTCCAAGTTCTAAATAACTTCCTTGTAAATTTACCTTGCATTATATTATCTAAACAAAGCATTAGTTTGCAGTATCTTATTCTGTGCTTTTCTATCTTAACACTGTCTGTACTGGTTTTTGATACTATGCATTAACATTTGTGTTTTCCCTACAAGATTCATGTTTGATTAAATGGAAGATTTTTCTTATGTTGTTTTATTCTTTAGTCATTACTCTCAACACATTGATCAATCTAAGGATTTATAGAAATTTTTGCACTTATTAAATAAGGCAAATACTGCTTATGTATTAACATTTATTATTAAAATCACTAAAAACCCATTTAAGGGTTCAAAATATCCTGCTCTATAAATATAAAGAAAAAGATGATTCATTCTTAATTCAGAAACCAAGAGTCTAATACATCCTACTTTTTGCTACAGAAGAGTCAATGTAAAATGAAAAGTGTTTTCATATGAGAAATAAATAAGACAATATTATCCCAAAAATTACAAGGATCATTCATCAAGAGAATGCAGGGCTCTTTTCTTTCTTGAAAAAAAATGTGTCTGTGTGTGTGTATGTATATATTTATATATATATACATATATACACTTAATATTTTATATATAATTATGTATTTATATATATACACACACACATACACACACACTATGCATCATATAAATTGATGCATCAATGATTAATTAAATCCTGTCCCACAGCTCTGAATGATGTATCACATTCTCCAACTATTAAATAAAATGTTTAATTGGCAACTTGGTTCTGAAACTTTCACTTTACTGAAATTATTCCGTATTGTTTCTATGAATTGAAAGGTATCCAAATCCTTACTCTTGTTGTGTGAACACATGCAATAAATTTCCACAGAATGGAATGGTCACTGTTTGTAACTTCATTTTAGAAACAAAATCTGTTTAATCTGGTCTATGATTCTGAGAATAACTTTATTTTTAAGCAACAATTTTTAATATACATGGCATACTTGAGGTGTACTTGGGTAATAAGAATTAAAAAGTAAAGAAACTGAACACTTAGCTGAGACTTTGATTTGCAAGTTTTCTTAGTTGAAATTTCTAAATCTGGTAGTTAACAGATCCCTTAGAATGATATATCCCATATTTAATCTTTTACTGTAAAAATGTAATCAGAACAAAGTATTTCTGATTGAAATGGAACAAAATATGAAGATGTTGAGACTAGTTATTATACAGCAGTACAAGTGCTTAAAACAGAAATTAAACTTGTAATTTAATCCTAATTTTACACCAACTCCCTATCATGTAGATGTTAGCAAGTCCTGACTTTCTAGTCTTAATTTGACTAAAAGAAAAATATCAGTTCTCATGACTGGTTAGGGAAGAGCATGACACTAAAATACACGTATTGGAATATTTTAGAGGTTTCTAGGATAGTATTCAGATATGTTTAGTCATAAAATTCATAATAACCTCTTTAATTTTAACAACTGTGTAACAGATTCTAGGAACTGATTTTGGACAGTCTTTCAGATTCTATTAAGAATATACATAGAAAAGGACTGGCTCAAAAAAAGTAGAGAAATGGAACATGTACAATTTCTTTTTCTGTTTAGCTATCAGAATTAATGACTGGTATTAGTAAAAACCACTATAGACTTTAGTAATCAGAAATGTAATATGGAGACATACATAATTATACATGGAATATAATTAAAAAGAGGCTGAGATCTCAGAGAATTACCATTTTCCTAACTTTTATTCTATTTTTTAAATAACAAAATTACTATGGCAATATGAATTACATGAATGGTAATAATCTTTGGGGAAGTATATGAGGTGCTAGATTAACAGGAACTTTTTAGAAATCCCAGGAACAGGATGAAAAGGTTAAGTCATAAATTATTTAGTTTAATAATTTAATTATTTTGCTGTATTTAAATAATATACTATTTTAGAAAATTTTAACTTTACTTTTATTCAAGAGATACATTAAAAGGAAGACCAAGCATTCTAAAAGCCTGAATTATCTGTCATGAAAAATACTGTGTTAGTACTGTCTATAAGATATGTACAGGATTGAGCGGCTGTGGGTATTGTTTTCCTCCAAAGGCTGTCTTTGGTATATGAACCTTTAGCTCAAGAATTTGTAATATGTTACATGAAGGTGTTCCTGGTGAAGAGAATTGCTGCTAATTTTCTTATTTTAAAACAAAAAATGACATAATTATTTTAAAAATCTGAGTTAAGATTATAGTCTATTAACTCAGAATATATGTGCCTACTTACTTGTCTGATTACCTATGATACTTTAACACTGATCATTTTCCTTGAAAAGTGAAATTGAATAATCAAAGCTCTACTCTTTGGGTCCAGTACATAATTTATAATGTTGCTGACACATCAAACAAGGGACAAAAGAAATGGTTAATGGAAAAGCTCCAAATAGAAGTCCCCTGAAAATAACATCAGAAAAGTGTACTACTATAAAAGAAGCAATGATTTTGAAAATTTTTATTTTGCATTGGGGCCAAAATATTATCAAATCAACTGCAATGTTAGTGTGGCTTAAGCATCCTCTATCCTGCCAATATAATCTTTATTTTACAATGTGAGCATGATGCTGTAGCTAGAAAAGAAAAAAAGAGGGGGGAAAGAGACAGAAAGTAAAAAAGATGGAGATGAGAGGACAAACCAGTCAGATTTGGAATTACCAGTCAGCAGAAGTTTAAGGGGGGAAAAAATCATCAAGTGAAATCGTACATTTACTCTGAGAGAGTATCCTTTCACATTGCCTTCTAGGTGATCTCTGAGCTCCTCCAGCTTTCGATGGAGCTACATGTAAACATCAGAAAATGAATTGAAAAGGCAACTTGTTCTCTTTTCAGTTTTCCTCTTTTTCCTTTTAAAAATAAGATCATAGCATTATACATTTCTCACTGCCTTTGGCAAACATTTCAAAGCATCAAAGATCTTTGTATAACATAAGAAATACATGCTTAACAAACCCAAGACTGAGAAGCCAACATTTTACTTTATTTTTTAAATTAGAGTATCTTTTCTCCCCAGCATTAATGTAAACAAATACTATGACTATCCTTATAATTCCCAAGAGATTAAATTTTTCTATTTGGCAGAAATATTGAGTAAAATTATTTAAAGAATATGAAATTTGCCTTTGTTTCTCAAACATACTTTTTAAAATTTAAGGCTGCATCCATATTGAAATAACTGATGAAACTGTAAATATGTCAATTTGTTCTTAAGCATATATGTGTATATACATAATTATACTGTATATACACTTAAAAGTAATAAACACACATATATAACCTGATGTTCTATATATCCAAAAGGTGAACTTGAGATAATCTCACATACACACACACACACACACACACACACACAATTTCACATATAATCCAGTTTAAAGCAAAAGATGCTACAGTTATGGATGCCATTTTTTCCTTAGTTAACTACCATAATTTTAAAAAATGTTGTACTGCACCCTCTCACTTGAATCTGTCATAATCCATATTCTAAACAATAATGGAATTATCTTCTCTTAAAGACAAGGTAAGATATGATACCTCACAAGCAGACAGTGAGGAATGCTACTAATATATCATCACATTTTCCTGAATGAATAATCTTAAGTTGCCTTGTTTTTGAAATAAGCATACAATCAACACTTCCCACCCCTCTGATTATCCTTAGTGAAATAACATTTTAATATAATAGTTACCCACTATAAAGCAGTGTTAGAGAACAGAGAGGATGGCTTTTCAGGAATAAAAACACAAACATACAAACACACCTTCATCCATGTGCACTGGTGTGTGCACACACAAATAAATAAATAAACAACAACAAAAAGTAAAACTAAGAAGGCAGAAGAGGCAACAAGAGAAAAGAGTGCAGAAGTTTGTGTTTCATAAATTGCTAAATGGAAATAAATTAGAGGTGTGTAAAATTTTGAAATGACTCAATATTAAGTCTCAAGGCAGTTACTGAATTTTAAGACACTTCAGTGCATTGAATTATTTGGTATTTTGATTAACAGTTACTATTACTGTAAAGCAAATGGGATTGAGTTATAAAAAAGTGCTTAACTTTGTGGGTGATTATTCTGCATGTTTTTAGAGTTCAGCAATTTTCTAACTTGCATTTATGGTGGCAGCATTAAATGAACAATGACTATGTCTGTTTCTTAAGGGTGAGAACTTGCTTACCCTTTCATTATGATTAAATGTTAAGAGTACGGAGTGACCAAGATATATTGACCAAGTGGTATTTAGCCATTAGCAAATAGATAAATCAGAAATCTACAAGTTGTATATTGTATACATGAATGGGTAAATGTTTAGATAAACCTGTGATAATGGCTATAGTTACATCAATTTTTTTAAACTTAAAGAAAAAAAAGGGGATTTAGAGTGTTTAAACACTTAGCTATATGTGGGCCCACTAACTAGCATCTTATAAAGTTCTTTTCTAGTTCCTAAGATTATATGTATTCAATACAATTATTAACTCACAACGATTTTTTTCTGGACTGAACTATAGCTGATAATGACACTAACATAACATTTAATTTTTTTTAAACAAAAATGTTAAAAGGGGAAATAACATTCTAAAAATATATTAGTTCTCTGTGTAGAGGATATTAACACACAATCAGTGACATCAGTCAGAGGAACGGTTTACTCTAGAACCCCAAATTATAGGCACCTGTAAGGAGGCAGTTGCCCTTTCTCTTGTTTGTGGTGCCATTCAAAGCTAGTTATTTGGCATCTTGCCTTCAGCTGGTTGCTCTATGTGTAGCTGAAACAAAAAAAAATAATATGACCCAACAGCCAATAAAAATAATTAAAATAAAAAAAATGGGATGGTGAAAAATGGAAAAGCCCCCTTCCTCCCACCACCCTCCAAAAAGGAAGAAGTGTAGGCTATAGACGAAATCTTGCCAAAAAATGTTAGAAACATATTTACTTTGAGGGATCCAACTCTACTAGCAACTCCTTTGCTTTCATCCGGCCGTCTAATTTGCTACAATGAGGGAAGATGGGTAAAAAAGACAGAATAAAGAAAAAGTGAACTTAAAAATTTTTCTACACATTATTAAGTAATACATGCAAAAACATTAATTGACTCTTTTAGGTACGTATTAGGAGGCCAAGGAGTTAATTAACCCAGAAGGCTGTATGACATGCTTTGTAAATAGGCTGACCACTAGAATTAAATCTTTGTATGGCACTATTCCTGAGATGAGGAAATTGGCACTTACTTTTGGTTATCTTGGGGACTTCTGATGAAGCAGTATCTGCAGTAGTGTTACATTTGCATTTGGCTTACAAAAAACAAAGAATTACAAATATACCTATGCACTTATTCTTTTTCAGTCTTGAAGTGTCTATTCCATTGTAATACCAGAAAACCTCAATGGTATGACTAGAAACATGAGTGTTCTCTAAGTAAAAGGATCAGTCCTGACAAGCATCATTCTTGATAGAAGACAGAGTGAAGCTCCTCTGCTTGCTGACCCAAGCATTGAGGTTGTTCAGCTGTCACTGAGATTCCCAATTAAACAATTGTGCTGCCCAACCAGAAAATTTTAATGCCAGACCAATGTTAGAAAGATTCACTCCTTCAAAGCTTTCTGTTATTTCAGCTGAATTTTCCTCATGTAAGTGAAAATGAAAAGTAAAATTGCTATTTTAAAAAATTTATTCCATACCATTATACAAGGAATAAAGGAAGATTCTCAATACAAAGTATCTTTCTAGATGAGGTGTTTTATAAATAGAGCTCTTAAGAACTAATGTTTTGGTGAAAGAGGGAAACAAGCCAAAGAATAAAAAGTAAAAAATAAAAAGAGTGTGTATGAGTGTGGAAGTTTCAGATCAAGTGTTTTTTTCCCTATTCTCCTTCATTTTCTGTGGTGCTAGGGATTGAACCTTTGATACATGCAAGGCAAGAAACCAATGATTTTGTAATATAAATTCCTGCAACTGAAGAATAAGGTCTCAATTCAGACTAGCATGGGTGAAGTTAGACATGTTGTTCCTTATTTATCAGCAGATAGTAGAAGAAGTATCAGTGTGATGCCAAGTCCCTAGCTTTAAAAATCTCAGAAAAATAAGTAATACCAGAAATCATCTAAAAACATAAGTGTTCTCTGAAAATAAGAAAACTAGCTATAACTACAAAAGTTTATTTCTTGGAAGCAGGATATAGATTGTCTCATTCCTTTTAGGAATGTCTCTGATAGCACAAGGAGATTGATGAGAAAACTGAATTTTTGTTTTGAAAAAAAGCATCTTTGTACATTAGAATTACATCAACTTTTGGTTTTACGTGATATAAATAGTTTGTGTTAATGTTTCATCATTAAATAAATGTTTTGACTAAAAGATAATCATCAATTCTCACTCTTCTTAGTCAAACAGAATTGCCAATTTTAGAAAAAATGCAGATGAATTAGATCATCAACACTTGATGACTTCTCAAGGGAGAGTTAATTCACAGTGAGTTCATAATATTTACTCACTTTCTTGTGCTATTTCCTTTTAATCTCAGAGAGCACCTTCATTTGGAAAGCTGTCTCTCATCTTAAATGGAGACTCACAATATTTGAAATATAGTCTTGATAGTTTCCTATAAAAATAGAATCTAATGCCTTTCTAAAGGTTTTTAGAAACTGTGAAGATTTTTGAATTATTATACAATAACAAGTACAGACTATTTTCTACACTGTTCTTTATTTCTAAAAGGCTTAAAATTGTATTAATTCAGCAACATGAGTTGTCTTCTTCAAGGTTACAGGGGTGGCTAATTACAAGTCTAGGAACAATACCTACCATTGCTGATTTCTAGTTTGAACTTGTATTCCCTAATAGGTCTAGAAATAAATGGGGCTAGAAAAAAAATTGATGTTTATAAAAAGATGTAAATTTATATGTCTATCTATTTCTCCATCTATGTAACAAATTTTATCTGCTAATATATTTATATATAAAAGAAAAATTCCCTGTTTCATTTCAGTTCCAAATGTACGCACAAGAACAGAAATTTAAAGAATAAATTATAAGAGAAAAAAAGACAGTTACTCCTGAACTCTGAATTTGAAAAATAGATCATAGAACCGATATAAAGACTCTGGGAACAATTTATTAATGCTTGACATCACTTTTTGACCACAAGTCTGCCTATGAAACTATTACAAAAGAAAGACTAGAAAACCAATGTGGTTTTTAAAGCCAGAAGTGGTGGCATATCAAGTTTCATGGTATTTTTTTGTTTTGTTTTGTTTTTGGTGGCTCCTGAAACAGATAAAAATACCTAATACTGAAAATTTTCAGAAAGAATTGGAGAAAGGTTTGTCAATATAAACTCAAATTTGAGTAATGGGAAAAAGTGAAATTAACAGGTTTAAAATGTAATATCCTCATTTATTCTGGTCAACTTTTAATGGTTAATTATAATGGAGTAGTATAATTCAAATGTCTGATAATTTTTCAGACAATAATTAACAAAAATAAGAGTAGCATTTGGATAAGATGAATTCATTTACTTTATGATGATGTACAAGCCTCACCTTGTTAGCTTCTTTTTGAATACTGTTCTATAAAGCCAAACATTCTCTGTCATTAGATAAATAGTTTGCATAGCTTGAATATCCCTTACCCAAAATGTTTGGAAGTAGAAGTCATTCTACTTAATAGAATGTTTTGGATTTTGGAATATTTGCATAGATTTTACTGGTTGAACATCCCTAATCCTGAAATCCAAATTACTCCGAAATCTGAAACTTTGAGTCCTAACAGGACACTCAAAATGTTTAAGATTTTGGAACATTTTGAATTTCAGATTTTCTGATTAGGGGTGTTTTGTTTTGTTTTTATTGTACAGGGGATGATTGAACCCAGGGGTGTTTAACCATTGAGTCACATATCTAACCTTTCTTAATTTTTATTGGTAGTCAACCTGTATTACAATAGGATCATTACAATATGAAGCAAGTTTGAGAATTTGATGTTAAGAATTATGAGGATTACCAAGTCTGTTGAGATTATTAGAATATTTACATCATGGAAATAATTTTACTACACTGAAGAAATCTTACAAGCAAATAACCAGGAGATCAAAAACATTTCAATCATCTATTCAGTCTCTTAGTTAGAATATTTTAAACAAAATGTCCATTAGAAATATTCTGCAAATACTATACTACACTGCACCATTTCTTTTGCAATATTTGGGAACTCTTTCTTTATGGATTAATTACCGATGCAGCTATATTCAGGGATCATTAACAGGATGAGGCCTAGTGAAATAATTCTGCCATTTGTGTTTACCTTTTCTCTAAGAATATGAATTCTAGAAATACCATGTAACACAAGAAATTGCCTGGATCCTAATCTAAAATGATGTCCATTCACTTTCATTTAGTCCACTTTTCTAAAACTGAGCTTACTACAAAACAATTTCTGTTGTTACTAAGATAGAAAACTAACGCCACCCTGACTTTTGTGTAAGTAATAAAAAAATTAAATGCTATATTTTTCATTAAAATTAGCATACACTTTGGAGTAGAAAGCCTACTTTTTAAAAATTTTAAAAAAATAAAATATGAAATTAAATTAGGCTTATGCAGTTATGGTAAGGCGGCTCCTATATAACTGGGCATAGACATTTACAGTTTGCTTCAGTTATAAGATGTTTGATGACAATATTTTAGAAAAGGTTATATACTTTGTTTTACTAATGAGGAAATTGATGTCTAGAGCAGTTCACTGGGTTTCTGAACATATCAATTAAAAAGAAAAGCATAGCTGCTATTAAATTCTCCACTTTCAGGTCTTTCCTCTAAATTTAGGCTCTTGCCTATGGAAAGGACAATAATGTAGGTCTCCTTTCTCCCCATGATAATATTTTATATTTATTTAGATTAAGATTGCATAGATAAAACATTTCTTCTTGTTTGCCCTAAACACTGGATCATCTTATTTTTAGAAGTATCTAATTTACTTTTAGATCTACCTTGAGAGACAAAATTTTAACCATATGATATTATACACTGCTTTAAAAATATTATAGGTATCAATGATAAATAAATTTTTTTTCCTTAAAAATTGCTTATCTTCCAACTAATATCACTGAGTATACACTGATATAGCTATAGATTATTTCTGGTGGCTATAATTTGAAGGAGTAGATTTTTTTAAAAAAGTTTTGCTTAGAACATCAGTTAGGGCTGGGGCTGTAGGTCAGTGGTAGAGCACTTGCCAAATATATTTGAGGTTCTGGGTTTGATCCCCAATACTAGGGGTGGGGTAGGTTCAGCATTAAACAAATTCCTATAAATAAAGAAGTATACTTTAGGGCTTTGGTTAATATTACACTTTACTACATTATTCATTTTATATTATTCAGCTCTTTAAAAAAACTGATGTAAAACAACTGTTTCATTTGTGATTTATTAAAACAAAGTAAAAAATAGTGAATAAATAAGTAAAAGTTAAAAAAAACGAGGACAAGTGTATCAAGGAAAAATAATTACTCTAGTGTTTCTGGAGGAAAGACAATGAGATTATAAAACTAAGCAAATAAAAGCATAAAAAAGGAACATTATAAAGAATAAGGAGAAAATGAGAAGTAAAAAATTAGAATCTTCATACAAGTTACAGATTCTCTATACGCTTCCTACTCCCATATATTTTTATCCTTAGGAAATTGTCTTTTGAAAAGGTTTTCACTTCTCATTGTTTATTAACATTTGTAGTCATTAAATTTTACTTTATATAAATTTATAATTGTGATTCTTCAATTCTATAATAGCTTTGATTCCAAGAAAATATAGTCTATATAAAATCAGTCTTTTAAACAAGTTATTTCCTATACATTAGTCAGAATCAATTCAATCATGTATTTTTAGACAAATTTTTATCTGCTTAAAAATATAAAGCCTATTTTTTATGGTATGAATTATTAGGCATCTTAAAATATATAACTTGTAAAGAGTATATATGTTATATATTCTTCAAAAATTTATTGTTTATTTGTATATGAGTCAGAAAAAAATTCTATAACCTTTTTTTAAGATTACAGAATAACAGATGTGCATCTGTAAGTTATTTAACCCATACACATTAAGGCTATTTCTCATTTTTATGAATATTAATAACGATGTGGGAAATAATCTTGTACATAGTCTTTGATGACCTTTGAAATTTTTGCATAAATTTCTACAAACAATGCAGTATATTAAAACAAGACTTTTAACCTTCTTTGTGAGTGTGTATGCAGTACAAATAAATACATTTTAAGCCAATGTATGCTCGTTGCTTAAAAGGCTATATAAATTTATTTTCTTACTTGTGTGAATAGGAATACTCGTGTTGCTGCTCACTATAGCACTGACAATTATAATTTAAAGACAATTATCAATTTGCAACATTTGTGTTGTTTTAAGTTTTCAGAAATTTCTAATTAGGGTACTTTTTTCATATGTTTCTTTATCTATTTTTATAGGGGGCTACAGGGGATTTGCATGCCTCTTCCTGTCCTTTAATCATTCTATTATTTTTTTCTACAGGATTAGAAAAACTCTTTGAGTCTATCAATTTTTTGTCTGACATATTTGTTATAAATATTTTATTTTTGTATCAATGCCACTATAGCTTCTTGAGGTCAGAGTTAATAAATAAACCTATTCATTGCTATATTCCCAACACAGTACAGTATTTGACATATAATGTATAATACAAAATATTCAGAGTCAACTTCTGAATTAATATGTTTTATCCTTAATAAAAAATAGAATGAATAAGGAAACCTGATAATCCTAACATTTTGGGCTAGAAAATGTCTGGCTAATCTTTAAAATATGTGTAATTTAAATATATGAAGATCTACAGATTAGTTTTGAGATATACTCTCTAATAAAGTCATCAATGGGACATGGATAGTTAATTATACAGATTTAAATCATGACTATATCTAATCAATTTTGTTGCTGAAATGATGTCACAGGTAATTTTTATTTCTGCATTTGCAGAAAGTATTACCAAAGTATTAATTTTTTTATAGCAACCAAAGCTGAAAGCTAGTTTTTTGTTTATTTGGTACTATTGGGACTAAATCCAGGGGCTCATGCATGCTAGGTAAACATGAATAACATATATATCTGCCACTGATATATATCTTCAGATCTTTTAAAATTTTATTTTGAGTCAGGTTCCTGCTAAATTGTTTAGGCTGAACTCATATTTGTTTGTTTTGCCTGTAGTTAGGATTACAGGCATGTTATACCACACCTAGTTGAAAACTAGAATTTTAAATTTCATTATTTCTTGTACTTCTACAGTTCGCTTCCTATAACTTGAACAAAAATCTAGGGTATACCAAGAGAAGTCAACATCCATTCAACAGAGACAAGTCTGATTTAAATAAGAAAGATTTTAAGGAAATTAGTATATATTTAATAGATAATCTCAAACTTTATGTACTAACATAGAAGGCAAAGCTAAAATAAATTTATTTTTTCTATATTACTTGGAGATTAATAAAATATCAGGAAGAAGGGCTAAAAAGAATATTTATTCAGTTGGAAGAACTATGCCAAAAGAATAAGATTACAGGCCTGTGACAGGCTTTAAAGCGTATTTAATTTAGTATCTTATGTTACAGATATACAAACTGAGCTCTACTAGCTCTCATAAAGACATACAAATTTTAGGCTAGGACTTATGCTCATTATTTAGTGTCTTGTAGTGCAATAATTTTACACACTCAATGTTGTTAGCTTTTCAAACAACTTTGGGTCCATAATTTTTAAGGGGTTGCCAGTAAATCATGTAAATGCAAATGCTAGAAACAGCTTCTTCCAATATAATATTAAGTTGAATTCATAAAGAAGCAAAAATAATTTATATTGATATCCATGTAAGTTATATGAGCCTAGAAGTTCTGCATATACTTTCAATAAAGGTAGAGTTAACACAAGTTGCTCAGTTTAATTAGGACACTACTCCAAAATATTTAACTTCCAAAAGATTGCCAATAGTATTGTTTTTAAAACAGGAAAATAGAAAAGAACAAAATATCTAAATTAAGATCTAATGAATAATTTATGCACATTTATTAGTTAAAATTAAAAATCAAAATAATTTTGTAAAATATTATTTATTTATTATTTTGTAAAATATTATTTATTTATTATGCTCTACCAGTTTAAAATAATTATACTATGGGGCACTAAATAATGAGCACAAGTCCCAGTCTAAAATTTTTATGTCTTTATAAGAGTTAGTTGAGCTCAGTTTCTATATCTCTAATATCAAGATACTAAACTATAAATCCAGCCTTTTTTATTTATTTTTTAAAAATTTTGAGACAGGATCTTGCTAAATTGTCCAGGTTGACACTAAACTTGTTATCCTCCTGCCTCAGTTTCCTGAGTAGCTGGGATTATACAGGCGTGTTTCAATGAGCACAGGTTTATAAGAAAATTTAAAGTATATAAAGATGTTCATGACATAAAAAGATGTTTATATTAAATGAACAAGATAAGTTACAGTTTAAAGACAATAGCTAATATTCATTGAGTATTTTATTTCAAACACTATGCTAAGTAATTTATCTGCATTTTAAAATTTATTTCTTAAAATAATACTATGAGGTAAACACTATTATTATCATTATTTTTTTGGCACTGAAGATGGAACCCAGGGGTGATTAACCACTGAGTCACATCCCAAGTCCTTTTTATTTTTTTTTTATTTTGAGATGGGTCTCGCTAAATTGCTTAGATCCTTGTTAAGTTACTGAGGCTGGCTTTGAACTTGCAATCCTCCTGCCTGAGCCTCCTGAGTTGCTGGGATTATAGGTGTGCAATGCTATACTGGGCTGTGGCAATCAATATTATTATTTTTCATATTATGGATGAGATAATTCAGGTTATAGAGGTGGAATAACTTTCTGAAAGTCACATATTTAGGAAGTGATAAAATTGTTATTCATCACCAGGCCCACTGGACTCTAGAACTTGAACTCTTAATTACTGCCTTTCCATTATGACAAAATATTTGAATGCATAGGAAAAAAAAGATTGACATTTAGCAAAAATTTAATAGTGTTTTTTTATAATGAAGGGCATTTTTGGATACATTTTTTATTACTGAATTTTCTAAATTTTTCAAAGTGAGCATATAAATTACTTTTGCATTTTATTTTAAAATTAAAAAAAACACACAACTTATAGTTTGTCCTAGCTATAAAATTGTTACTTACATGCTTAATAATTTCTGTTTTGCTTTTATCTTAAGAGGTTTAAAATCTCATTTAAAAATTCAGATTTCAGAGTGGTAATTATACATTTCATAGTTAAGTTATACCTAGCTTCAATGATGAACAAAATTCTACAAATAGTGAATAATTACAAAGGGATGAGTGCATTCCATTTTAAGTATCATTATAAAAGCATAGGGGAATCTTAGACAAATAAAGACACAAATCCATGTAAAATCCTAAATATATAGCAGAATGTTATAGAAAAATGAAAATAAATGAAAAACTCAAAGTTAATAGCAAAATATAATATTATCTAATTTCAGTTTTATCAAAATGAAATGTTCTACAATACGGGCTATGTCTTTTACTCATTAAAAAGTAAAAGAAATTCTTTTATTTGAAGTTTCAATATTATGTTTCACTCTCATATCAGAACAAATATAAAACAAGCAGGCTGTTATAAGGGAGGAGACACTAGACAATAATGAATTAGAGCAGAAGTGGGTTACTCAAATCTGTGGGATCAGGCATTGAACGTAAATGAGTAAATAATCTAGAGGATCTAAAGAATGCCAACTAAGTGTGGGTTTATGTCAGTGCTAGTCCAGCAAAGTTGATCTGAGTTTTAAGGAGCTTCTGAAAAAAAAAGGTGTCACTTTTACTTGAAATTTATTCCTTCCTTCTTTCCTTTCTTTGTCTTCTCTCTCTGTTAACTCCCACCACCCCTACTCTTTTGCTGGGGATTGAACCCGGGGCCTTGTTCATGTTAGACAACTACTCTACCACTGAGCTACACCAGCCTTGAAATTTCCCCAATTTTAAATGCTTCAAACTAATTTTAAAAATGAGCCCTCCTTACTATATCCTCAACAAAAACTATCTGTGAACAAAAAGATTATTATTTAAGAAAAAACTTTGTGTATTTCCTGTGGAAAATTAGTTGTACTCAAATGTAGAAAGTAGAATCACACTGAAAGTGAGTAGGGCCAGCTAGAAATGTCATGAAGTTTTTTCTCATTTTGAATCAGAGTAACTGTTCCCTGCCCAAGAATCAGACTGGATTACAGAGCCCAAGTAAACTATTTATAATACTGAAGCATAATACTGATAATCATTTACATAAATTATCAGATCTTTTGGAATGAAAATACAACAGTAATATTGTCTTTATGGAAAATATATAAAAAAAAGATTCAACATACATCATTTTGACTCACAAGATTTTCAAGAAACATATGCCAGTTAGTTCATTTCTTTACATCACTGCTAGCTAAGTGTGGTTTATGAACCCATTAGGGTTTCTGAGAACCTTTCAGTGGTTTACAAAATCAAAGTTATTTTGCAAATAGTAATAAGACATTATTTGCCTTTTTTGCTATGTTGACATTTGCATTGATAGTATAAAACCAATGGTGGATTGGCAGTTTAGTTCAAATCAAGGAAGTGGGTCTAATAGTATGAATAGTCATTGTGTTATTCACTGTTGTGTACTAAGAATTTGTTTAAAAAAATCTAGTTTCATTTAACATTGTCCTGAATGAAACAGTAAATATTAACCTAATTATATTAATGCAACTTGATTGTTACAAACTAGTAAGTATGAATTAAATACTTCTACTGCATACCAAAGGATGCTGGTTGTCTCAAGAAAAAGCACTTTATGCAACTCTTTTAAGTTATAAGCTGAACTAGCCAGTTTTTATATAAACACCATTTTTACTTGAAAGAATTAAAAAACAACCATTTCAATCATGATTATTAAGATTTAGATGTCTGGTACACATTTTCTTAAAAATGAACAAAGTGAAACTGTCAATCCAAGAAATACTGACAGTATTTTTTTTTTTTTTTTTGCCAAAGATAAACGTCTAGCTCCTAAGAAAAAATGAGTCATAGAAAATGTGTATCTGTTACCTTAAGCATTCTAATACTTTGAAAGTTTTTAGATAAGCTGGGTGGTTATATTAACAAAGATGTTTTCTTGATATAGTAAAATAAAATACATCAACACTTGGAAGAAATTATACTTTTAAAATGACAGACATGTTAGAAAATTATGCCTGGGTAAAATATCCATTCAAAGTGTAAGACAGATCAATGTATTTGAGCATATTTGCACAAAAGACAACTTATTAGTTTTTTTTAAATCAAGAGTATTTTTATTTATTTTTTTCACTAATTCAATGGTTTCTGATCTTTTTGTTGATTCTATGTATAGAACACATATATTTCTATGTTATTAACAGCTGAACAGACACTAGTATGTCAATGCTGAAAGAATTTAAGATAAAAACAAAGAAAGATGATGTTTAGTTTTCTCATTTTGTTTAGGCTCTTAAAAATGGTAGAAAATAATTTGGGGGCACAAGTAGGATCTTGATTTAGGCTAGAATTTTAGAAACTAAATGAAATTATCCAGAGACTTGGGAATCTCAGAGTTAGTCAATGCACTAGCCATATGACATAATCATTTTCATTCAATGGAAAACAGTGACAATAAGGAAGAGTTTTTAAAAAGCAACATTACTAGGAGAAAATACCAGGGAAGATTATGTTGATATTGGATAAATAATGTCATTTTTATGAGTAAAGGAAATCATATTGCCCTTCAGATTCATACATTAAAAACCTCGAATTTAAGAAAGTAGTTCATCCAGTGTAATCTATTTTTTTTCTCAAAGAACAATAATAGAAACATGCAAAAAAGTTGTAATACTGCATTCTGTTTGCATATACAGTTAAGACAATGGTGTACTAAGGAACATGCCCTTCATACAAAGATATTTCAAAAACATACTTTAAAGTCACCATATGAATTTTAGTTCAAGAATATATTAATACAATTTATATTTTTTTCTCAGAGGAAAATATCAACTTGCTAGTTAGTCTGGGCACAAAATTCTTTTCCCACTTTTAAGGTATAAGAGAATATGTGATTATAAACTACATTTACTTAAAGTTAAATTTCAGTTGTTTAGGGAATAAAATTAACCTTTAAAAATATTCTCAAGTTTAATAAAATCTAAAGAGAATAGTAAAATGATTGAAATTTTATAGTTTCTCTTTTATTATTTTTGACCTTAAGCTTTCTAATTTAATTTCTAAGTAGAGATGCTATTGCCCTTCATAATTGAAAATCAACAGTCACTTAATTTGTGAATTATACTTATTTTAAAAGAGAAGATACCTGTTAGAGAATTATTCTTTCATCATATCTTTTTTTGAAGACTATCATTATTTTAGAACCTGAGTGCTCTAGATACTGCTTAAACTTGTTTAAATAGAATCTACATACATTTCACTTCTTTTGCTTAGGCAATGAAAGACTAAAATCCCCAGTTTGTAGTTAGAAGATTCACTGTCATAAAGCAAGAGGAGTGAAAATCATTCATCATTCAGTCAGATTTTATTTTATTTGTAGGAGAAAATACCATTCTATGAATAATTGTTTAGAATAGAAAATATATTAGACTTTGATAAGTTTTCTAGAAGAAAAAAATCAAAACAGCATATTTTATAGAGAGATCTTGCTCTTATAGTAAAAGAAACTTAAAGGATCAAAAACAATCTATATTGCAGTATGCATATAAAATGTTAATCTAAAATTAATGTTTAATATTATAGTTGACCCAGAGAAATAGGTATACACATGCAAATGAATATGAAGTATTTCAGTTTAACTACTACTCAGTGATAAAAGCAATAGAGGGAAAGATAGGAATTGGTAATTTTGAATCATTACTTGGATATTTAGCCATTTTGATTTCCTTTTTGTGTGTGTGCTGCTGAGGATTGAGTCCAGAGTCTTGTGTATGCTAGGCAGGCATACTATCACTAGCTATATCCCCAGCGCTCTATTTTGAGTTTGTATAGATGTAGTTAAAAGCTTCTGAATTTTATTCCCATAATATTCTGTACTGCTTATGATAAATTGTAACATTTAATTATATTTCATTATAATTTGTGGTTGTCTGTTTCATCTGTTTGTAAAGGCAGGAGACTACTTGGCAAAGACTATTTAATAAATTAATCAATCTGCTGGGTAAACAGAGATTGCAGATCTCATAATAGACAGAAAGCTCAGAAATGTTAAACACCTTTCCTAATGTAGTGTGGTTATTAAGTAGAGAAACAAGCCTTTGAATCCAGACCTTTCATTATCAAATCAAGTGCTTTTTAATGCTGATCATTTAAGACCTTCTAGTATTTTTGAGGTAAAGAAAATTCATTTGCACATATATTTCTGTATATGACAGACTGTGCATGCTTAATCTGAAACATAGAAAGGGGATTTCTGTGGGGTTTGGCCAATACTGATAGGTTATTAAATTATAAGTATTATAATAAAGATGAAGAAAAAGCTTGAATTGTATTTCCAATTTTGTCTTGAATATCATTACATGGATATTTTATACATTCCTTAGATTAAATACATTCAGAATCAAAATGCACTTCCCCTTTTCTTTAACCCTGAGAAATTGCTGCTTCTCTTTTACCTAGAACAGAGATAAATACTAAAAGATTTATGGTCTTAAAATATGACTCAGTGGAGAAAAGAAAAAAAAAAAGCATTACTTAAAAAATACCTGATATGTGAAATTAGATTACTGAAGTCACTGAATTAAAACTATTCATGTACTAATGAAGTTTTACCCCGAGAATTCTTGATTGGTGACAGTGCCTTCATAGTGGTCATTATTGCTAAAAATAATTCTTAAAACTTCTACCCAGCACAAATGCTCATGTTTGGTTTTCATGTATCCTTCACGATCCTAGTAGAATGCTGCTAGAGAGCCCTTCTTTGATCACTTTACCTAAATGAGGTTCTTCTACTATACATTTTTGTTTCTTCTTGCTGTGATTTCAATAAGTATTAAATTATTGTGAAATTATAATTTGTTGTTTCTCCACAAGTATATTTTAACATACATTTGAATAAAATACAAACTCCACGAAGACAGAGGCTATTATCTGTTACTGGTATCAAAGCACTGGTAAGAGTACCTACTTTCATCTAAGCAGTCTTATAAGACTTTCTATTGGACAGATTAATTTGACTTTCTTTACTCCTTTTAAAAAACAGTATTAAAATTGTTTTCTTTTCCTGTACTAGTATACTAATTCAGCATTAAAAGTGTATTTTCAAAATTACAGAAAGGCAATCATTTTATCTTTAAGGCATAATAGTGTTGGTAAAAATTATCTGAAGGGAATGCAATCTTATTCCTAAAAAAATGCAGTGCTTGGGCTGGGGTTGTGGCTCAGCAGTAGACCACTCGCCTAGCACATGCAAGGGGCTGGGTTCGATCCTCAGCATCCCATAAAAATAATTAAATAAAATAAAGGTATTGTGTCCAACTACAACTATTTTTTTTAAATGCAGTGCTTTATATGAATTCATTATCAGTTTAAGGAAAAAATATGAAGTCTCCTGCTTGCCTAAAGTTTCTCAATCAGCATATTAATTTAATAAATGTCAACTTTTTTATTTTTAGATTTTTACTTTGGTGATTTAGAAATACAAGTAATTTAAAAATTGCTGTAATTGCAAAGTTTAAAAAATGCTCAATAACTACTATGTATAATCAAAATTTAGCTAAAACGTTCTGAAAATATTTATAATTATTGCATGTTATTAAGGAAAAATTATACTGTGGCTGGTTCTGTATTCCCAACATTTAGGTCTTAATACCTGATGAACTAAACTTTTACTTAAATTAGTGGACCTAATTTACTTTTAATAACTTCGACTTAGTAAATACGTCTAGCTGATACAGTTCAAATTTAATGCAGTTAAATTATAAATTATTTTGTTTTATAATATTATAACACATATGAGATTTTCTATGCAATTGAGGGTTTGATAACTCATGTTTTTATTCAGATGAAAATGGAGGTGACTGACACCCAAAGGGCATTAACATTCATTTCATATCTAGAATATTCTGATGGTTTTTCTTCACTGACAATTTACCATCTCAATTTTAAGTGATAAATTAATATCAGTTATTTTGGACATGTGTGTAAAAACAATGATATACAACACTAACACTCTGAAGACTTTGCTGAGAAGGTTGTATCATGTAATGTACATGATACAAACTGCACTATCCACATCAAAAACTGTTTGAGATCAGTTTGAGTCAAATGCAATTATAACACTTATAAAACTAATAGAAAAGTTGGAATTGAGGAACACAGTTACATAGGTTCTTAAATGTGATGATAGGAAAAAAAGTCACAGTTTGAAAAATTAACTGTTAGATCCTTAGGATAAAGATAGTATGTAGCCTGATATCTAACACTATGTTTTATTAAAGAAGATAAAATGTTACTGTAAGTTTTTTGATACCAATATTAGATTCATCACAGAGAGAACTTGAATGCAAAAATGACTAACTTATCCAGAGCAGTGACATTCCAGGAGAAAATAATTACAGCAATAATTAAATTTGCTAACTAATTTATTATACACATAAATATGTGGGAAGCAAATAAACTGTCTCATCTTGCCCCACCCTGATTCAGTGACAGATTATAAAATATAAAGACTAAGAAATTCCCTCCCTTCCCCAAAGGTTGGCATTAAAACTTTCTAATTAATTTAGATTTGTTTCCAAATATTAGGCAGCAACATTCTAAGCTGAATATGTTTGAAAAAATCTGGAATGATACTAGAGCAGGGAGCTACCCCAGCCTGAACAAAATTTTAAAAATCCCTTTGATTACAATATTTTGCTAATATTGCTGTTTACTGGCCCCAAATACATTTATCTTCAGTATAAACAAATATTTTTACATCTATATTGATGAGTATGCTCAAAAAATAACAGATCTAAAATAAAGAAACAGGTGCTACAGAAAGTGATACCCTTAACCATGATGTTAGAGTAGATATCTTTCATGAAATTTCTATTTCCTACATCTATTGGGCTAATATGACAATTTGTGAAACAATGGGTGGTGACTACATTATATTCCATTTATTTCTCATAGTATCTTACATGCAATCAAAACATGACAAGCAGGGGGTGAATATTGGTTAGTTTTCCCAGGCTTCATAGTAAAGCAAGTATAAGGTGCAAAGAAACTACACTTACTTTTGGTGTTGGGCAGGAAGCTGTAGAGAGGCGAGATGTAGCCTGAGCACGAGGCGATTCTGAAGGAGTAGTGCTGAGGGATGCTGTGTCTCGTGGGAGCACCTGAACACCACGAGAAATAATGGAGTCTGGAATCTGAACAAGAGGAAGAATTACAGTTTAATATTCTGAAAATTTGAACAATGTATAAAATCAATACTGACATCTAGTTTAATTTTTTTTTTTTGGTACTTGGGATTGGATTCAGTGACACTCAACCACTAAGCCACATTACCAGCCTTATTTATTATTTTTAAAAAATATTATTAGTTGTAGCTGGACACAATACCTTTGTTTATTTAGTTTCATATGGTGCTGGGGTTCGAACCCAATGCCTCACACATGCTAGGTCCTTGCTCTACCACTGAGCCACAACCCCAGCCTCCCAGACCTATTTTGTATTTTATTTAGAGACAGAGTCTCACTGAGTTGCTTAGCATCTTGCTTTCGCTGATGCTGGCTTTGAACTTGCGATTCACCTGTCTCGACCTCTGAGCCACTGGGATCACAGGTGTGTGCTACCGTGCTACACCCCCATAGTTTAAATTTTTTTGGTATTCTTTGCTGCTCAGGTTTCATGTAGCTGCTGTTACTTACTTATGGTAAGTTATAAATATATCCAAAAGTTTTGGACAGGATAGACTTTCAGATTTAAAATATTTTCTTAACAAATAATATGTCATAAAACATGTACTTGAAAAGCAGTACAGCACCGTAAGTAAAAGTAAAGTGCTTATTTTTTAAACATACTAGCCCTGTCATTTAATAGTTTGAAATTTGATGAAAGATACTCAATTCCTAGATATTATTATCCAACATTCTTTACCCTCTCTGCTTATAACTGACCTGTATGGACAGCACTGACAAGATATTTTGTGTTCCCTGACATCCAATTGGGTTCAGTCAGCGGGAGGCACTGGCAGGAGAGTGAGGCTTAGGAATAAGGAATGGTATTCTTTCCCTTGGCTCCCTCTCGACCAGGTCAACATAGGTTGGCTGTGTCCCTCAACTCAAAATCACAGTTCCTTTTTGTTTATAGCTCTTTCTCTGGATTCCAATAGATTCTCTGGTTCCCTTAATCACATTAGGACTAGGAGAAATGATTCTAATGTTACTAATTCCATAGTAATCCACAACGCTCAAACGTGTGTAAATACTATAGACCCTTATTAAAACCTCTTAAAATACCTATAAAGGTATGTTTTCCCACTTCTGCTAGGATCCTGATAAATATATCATTTGAATCACCCTTTCCTTTATCTGAAAAATGAGGATGATAGTATTTACTGAATTACTGTGACAGCTAAGATAATGTGGGCAACATTTAGCACTCTGATACTGTAAATAGTTAATAAATGTTGGCTATTATTATTTATACCTATCAATATAGTAAAGACTAAAATAAATGAGTCCTATTCCCAAAATACACAAACATAATGACAAATAGTACAGAGCATTTCTAATATTATTATTTTAGGGAATGATTTTTTTTTTTTTTTTTGTACTGGGGATTGAACTCAGGGGCACTTGACCACTGAGTCACATCCCTGGCCCTATTTTTGTATTTTATTTAGATACAGGGTCTCACTGAGTTACTCAGCTCCTCACTTTTGCTGAGGCTGGCTTTGAACTCATGATCCTCTTGTCCCAGCCTCCTAAATTACGGGGATTACAGGCATGTGCCACTGCACCCAGCTATGCATATTTTAATTTGTGTTTTTGTATACTAGTAATAGCTATGGGTCTACTAACCTAAGAATGGGAACTAGAGCAGTTTCAAGTTATGTACACAAACTTTTATTTTATTTTATCTTATTTTTTTGTGGCCCTGGGGATTGATCCCAGTGGCCTCACACATGCTAGGCAAGTGCTCTGCCACTGAGCTACATCTCTAGTTCTGTGTATAAGACTTGAAAACATATCATAAAGGAGGCTTTGAATCATGCAAGCTATAATATTATGGGTAATTCAATGTTTATCCCTGAGAACTCATTCCTTTGGTGCATATTAAATAACTGGGATTATTTTAAGACAGAGGATTAAAGAAAAGAAAATTGAATTTTCTTTTGTAACATAGTTTGGTCCCAATATCAATTAGAGATTGGAGGCTTGTTCTGTAAATGGGAAAGAAAATGGTCAGAGGTCTGACTATTTTTTGGCTTTTTTTCCCCAGCTACACATAAATAAACTAACAGTTATTCAAGTCTTGTTATTTTAAGCAATTATTCAAGGGCTCTTAAAGTCACTTAGGACTAAAGGAACGACAAGAAATCTTCCCGAGTAGAGGGCCCTAAAGAGGGGGATAAAACTGGTGATTGTTGAAATGGACAGCTGGCCACCTGAATAACTGATTCAGTGTTCATTACAACTGATAGATCCTGCTGTAGCTATGTCCAACTATACAGGCCTCCCCCTTGTCTGTGTCCTCTTTTCTATAATCCATTACTTACTGTGTTACTTTCTGAAATTCTTTTTTTAAAATTTCTTCTTTTTTAAAAATAGATGTATATGGACACAATACCTTTATTTTATTTGTTTTTATTTTTATGTGGTGCCAGGGATCAAACCCAGTGCCTCACACATGCTAGGCAAGTGCTCTTCCACTGAGCCACAACCCCGGCCCCACTTTCTGAAATTCTACTCTGTTTAATGAGCACCTGTAATTTTCTTGTTCCCTACTTGTGGGTACCCAATACCTTATCTATGTGAACTTTTTTTGTTTTTGTTGTTTTAAAAAGGCTCTTTATTTCTTTTTCAAAATCTGTCTTACAAGATACTTTCTTTTCTGTTTCTTTATTAAAGGGGATATCTGACACATTGGTGGTTTTCTGTTAAAAAAAAAAAAAAAGATCTCTATAGACCTTAGCTTTGACTCTTGCTCTAAACAACAGATAAGCATCTAACAAAGAGTTCGTAAAAAAAAAGCATCAGGCAGACATTTTATTAACAAAAGTTTTGAAAACTCAAAGGAGGCTTTCCCAGGTGCTCTTTGGTATTTAATCTAGAGACAGGGTCTCACTGAGTTGCTTAGCACCTTGAATCTGCTGAGCCTGGCTTTGAACTCTGGATCCTCCTGCCTCAGGCTCCCAAGCCACTGGGATTATAGGTGGACATCCTGATTTTCAAGACCTGTTTCAAAGGTTGTTTTAAATTATAAACTTAAGGAAAGTAAAAAGGCAGAAAAGAAGTGGATCAAAAACTTAGGCACTAGACCAGAGACCCTGTGCCTAACAGAAGAAAAAGCATGTCGGCTTAGGATCTGACTTCCTTAATAAGACTCTCAAAGCACAAGAAGTAAAATCAAGAATCAATAAATGGGATGGATTCTTCTGAGCAAAGAAAATGATCAATGATGTAAAGAGATAGCCTACAGAAAGGGAGAAAATATTTACCACATGCATTAATCTCTAGGATATATAAAGAACTCAAAAAATTTAACACCAAAAAAAAAAAAAAAAACCCCAAAAAAACAGCCCATTCAAGAAATGGGCTAAGAAAAAATGTTCAACATCTCTAGCAATTAGAGAAATGCAAATAAATCAAAACTACTTTAAGATTTTATCTCACCCCAGTCAGAATGGCAATTATTAAGAATACAAACAACAATAAATGCTGGCAAGGATGTGGAGAAAAATATACTCATACATTGCTGGTGGGAATGCAAATTGGTACAACGTTATGGAAAACAGTATGGAAATTCCTCAGAAAACTTGGAATGGAACCACTATTTGACCCAGCTATCCCACTCCTAGGTTTATACACAAAGGACTTAAAATCAGCATAGTACAGTGATGCAGCCATATCAATGTTTTAGCAGCTCAATTCACAATACTTAAACTATGGAACCAACCTAGGTACCCTTTATTACTCAGCCTAAAAGTAGAACAAAATTATGGCATTTGCAGGTAAATGGATGGAACTTGAGAATATCACGCTAAGTGAAATAAGCCAATCCCAAAAGACCAGAAGCCAAATGTGTTCTCTGATGTATGGATGCTAATTCCCAATTGGAGAACTAGGGAAGAATAGAGTTACTTTAGATTAGGTAGAGAGGAGTGGAGGGAGGATAGGGGATATGGTGGTAGGAAAGATAGATAGTAGAATAAATCAGACATTATTACCCTATGTACTCATAAAACTATATAACCGGTATGATTCTACATCATGTACAACCAGAAAAATGAGAAACTATACTCCATTATATATGATGAATCAAAGTGCATTCTATTGTCATGTATAACTAATTAAAACAAATAAAAAAAGGCAGAAAAGAATTATGTAGAAGAAAGATATGTACTACAGTCATAGTTATAAGGACATATTTCAGTAAGGAAAGTTATAAGAAATGTTTTCTATGGTAAAGTAAGATTTTTGTCCTAAAGTCTAAAATAGAAAAGAGAGGACAAGACTAAGGATATAAACAATTGTAGAATGTCCAATAAGTCAGAGAAGGTTTAAGGAAGAAAATTTTAGGAAATGTGCATTTGTGATTAAGTTGACTATAATTAAATTATTGAAAGATTTTTCTAAGGTCAAAATTTAATGTATTAATATGAAACTAGAATCTAATAATCTATGTTTAAAGCAACAATGTTTTCTATAAACATTAATATGGTTTATTTTATTTTATTTTTTGGTACTGGAGATTGAACTCAGGGCACTCAAGCACATCCCCAGTATTATTTTGTATTTTATTTAGAGACACGCTCATGCCATTGCTGAGGTTAGCTTTGAACTTGCAATCCTCCTGCCTCAGCCTCAAGTTATTATGATATATTTGCTACTCTAAATATCTGACTAGAGATGTATATACATCTAAGGGCTAAATATACCATGTCTGAGCTTTGCCTAACTATTGTAATACAAGAGCTTGTAAAGTTAAGATACGTAGGTTTAATAAATGGTAACTGATAAATGCTCTCCTTTGTACAATATGAGACATTTTTTATTATATATTTGCTATGCACTTACAATTACGTTATTTCCTAAAATTATAAAGGTCTAGAGTTATTGATTTTTTTTTCTTTTTGAAAGATGCATTTCATTTTTCAGAGCAGTTTTAGATTCACAGCGAAATTGAGCAGATGGTACAAAGAGTTTCTACACATTTGCTGCCCTGACATAGGCAAAGCCTCTCTCACACTGGAGTGGTACATTTGTTATAACACATGAACCTACGTGGACACATTATTATCACCCAAAGTCTATATTTACATTAGGTTTCACTCATGATGTTTCACATTCTATTGACAAATGCGTAGTGGTTTGTGTTCAATATTACAGTATCCTGCAGAATAATTTCACTGTCTTAAAACTCCCCTAAGCTCTGCCCACTAATCACTTCTTCTCCCCAAATCAACTACTCCTAATTTTACTGTCCATAGACATGCCTATTCCAGAATGTCAAATGATTGGAACCACAGAGCATGTGGCCTTTCAGATTGGCTTCTTTCGCTTATCAATATACATTTCAGTTTAATAGCTTGGTTATTTTTAAGGCTGAATACTCTTTCATTGTCTGAATATACCACAGTTAATTTATTCATCCATCTACAAAAGTGCATCTTGGTTGCTTCCAAGTTTTGGCAATTATGTCAAAAACTGATATACATGCATGTGAAAGTTTTGTGTGAGAGCATGTTTTTAACTCATTTGGGAGATACTAAGGAGTGAAATTGCTGCATCATATGGCAAAAGTTCATTGAGTTTTGTAAGAAACTGTCAAATTATCTCCTAAAGTGTTTATACCATTTTTGCATTACCCAAAAGTGAATAAGAAATCCTATTTTCCACATCCTTACCAGCATTCAGTGTTATCAGCATTTTGGACCTTGGCCATTCTAACTGGTGTACAGTGGTAGCCCACTGACACATTGTTTCACAGTTTCCTGATGATATGTTATTGAATGTCTTTTTATATGCTATTGTTTGTGCATTTTCTTGGTTAAGATGTCTGTTCAGTTCATTTACCTATTTTCTTTTTTTTTTTTTTTGAGTGGGTAGAAAGTTTTATTTATTTATTTATTTTTTATTATTGGTTGTTCACAACATTACAAAGCTCTTGGCATATCATATTTCATACATTAGAATCAAGTGGGTTATGAACTCCCATTTTTACCCCAAATACAGATTGCAGAATCACCTCAGTTACACATCCACATTTTTACATACCGCCATATTAGTGACTGTTGTATTCTGCTACCTTTCCTATCCTCTACTATCCCTCCTCCCCTCCCCTCCCATCTTCTCTCTCTACCCCATCTACTGTAATTCATTTCCCTCCATGTTTGTTATCCCATTCCCCTCACAACCTCTTATATGTAATTTTGTATAACAATGAGGGTCTCCCTCCATTTCCATGCAATTTCCCTCTTCTCTCCCTTTCCCTCCCACCTCATGTCTCTGTTTAATGTTAATCTTTTCTTCCTGCTCTTCCTCCCTGCTCTGTTCTTAGTTGCTCTCATTATATCAAAGAAGACATTTGGTATTTGTTTTTAGGGATTGGCTAGCTTCACTAAGCATAATCTGCTCTAGTGCCATCCATTTCCCTGCAAATTCCATGATTTTGTCATTTTTTAGTGCTGCGTAATAATCCATGGTGTATAAATGCCACATTTTTTTATCCATTCATCTATTGAAGAGCATCTGGGTTGATTCCACAGTCTAGCAATTGTGAATTGTGCTGCTATGAACATCGATGTGGCAGTATCCCTGTAGTACGCTCTTTTAAGGTCTTCAGGGAATAGTCCGAGAAGGGCAATAGCTGGGTCAAATGGTGGTTCCATTCTCAGCCTTCCCAGGAATCTCCATATTGATTTTTGTAAGTGCTATTAACCTACACAAACCTGACACTTCTATGTGGCTGTGATGTTAATTATTACTGGCTTCTCTGTATGTTAAACTTATTTGTGCTCCCCGAGTATACAAGTATTCTACAATGCAAAGCTTAGGAAAATATCATGCTACTTTGCTCCAAACTAAAATTGTAGGGACACCCTTTTCCAGGTTTAAGTTGGTTTAACAGTGGTCCAACTTATGCTTTAAATATAGCCATTACTGGTCTGCCACTAGGACTTATTTTTTTTAATGTTTTTCAGACTATCTTATTTTTTAAATAGCTTTATTCTATTCATTTATTTTTATGTGGTGCTGAGGATTGAACCCAGGGCCTCACACATGCTAGGCAACTGCTCTACAGCTGAGCCACAACCCCAATCCCCCCCTCCCCCCCATGACTTTTTTAAAGGGACATGTTTCTTCCTCTTCCTTTCTCCCTTCCCTTCCATAATCTTGGGGGAAACAGGTTACCTTTCTTTCCCAGCATAGTCAGAGTTATCTGCCTATGTACAAAAAAAATATAATAATAATAAATAAGTAAATAAAATAAACCATATTAATGTTTTAAGAAAATATTGTTGCTGTCCTTGAGCACATACCCACCACAGAAATGAAGTAATTCAGACTTTAGAGATGGCATCAGAGGATCTCAGAAATAACTCTCTCCCAAAGTAATTCAGACTTTAGAGATGGCATCAGAAAATCTCAGAAATAACTCTCTCCAAAAGTAACAAGTGAATTATAACCCTGGACAGGGAATACATGGAATGTGGCCTTTGAATGACCTCTTTAAAAACCCCTGTTCCTCAATTTGCAGTCCCACCAACAATGTATGAGTGTACTCTTTTCCCAACACTCTCACCAACGTTTATTGATACCTATATTCTTGACAGTTATCATTCTGACTGGAGTGAGATGAAATCGCAGTATAGTTTTAACTTGCATTTCTCTAATTGCTAGAGATGTTGAACATTTTTTCATATGTTTGTTGATTGATTGTATATCATCTTCTGAAAAGTGTCTGTTCAGTTTCTTTGCCCATTTATTGATTCAGTTGTTTTCATAGTGTTTTAAAAAATATTTATTTTTCAATTGTAGTTGGATACAACACCTTTATTTTACTTATTTATTTTTATGTGGTGCTGAGGATGGAACCCAGAGCCTTGCACATGCTAGGCGGGTGTGCCCTCTACTGGTGAGCCACAATTCCAATTCCAGTGTTAAGCTTTTTTGAGTTTTTTTTGGTGTGGAGATTCCTCAAAAACTAGGAATGGAAACACATTTTTGACCCAGTTATCCCACTTCTCAGCATATATCCAAAGGATTTAAAATCAGCATACTACAGTGACACAGCCAAATCAATGTTTGTTCACATCCCAGTGTACAGACTGAGATGATTTTATGATCATACCCTCCCCCACAACAGGTATAGTAAAAAACCAAGCAGCACAATCCACAATAGCTAAGCTATGGAGCCAAACTAAGTGCCTTTCAACAGATGAATGGATAAAACAATTGTGGTATAAATACACAATGGAATATTACTCAGCCATAAGGAAGAATAACTTTATGACATTTGCAGTAAATAGATGGATCTGGAGACCATTATGCTAAATGAAATAAGCCAATACCAAAAAAAAAAAAAGTTGAAAGTTTTCTATGATATGTGAAAGCTAAACCATAATATTGGGGGTGGGGATAGAAGTTCAGAGGATTAAAGGGGAATGAAGGGAAGGGAATGGGTATAGGAATAGGAAAGACAGTAGAATGAATCTAACATAATTGTCCTGTGTACATATATGAAGATACCTAAGTGAATTCCACCATCATGTACACTCACAAGAATGGGGTTCTCATTAGAATAGGATATATCCCATGATTATATAATTTTATCATAATGGATTCTACTGTCATGTATGATTAGGAAGAATTAAAAAAAACCCTACCTAGAGTGCATATTACTCAGAACTCTGTCATCAGAGTGCCCTAGAATCATGACTATATAATAAAAGAGCTTTACCATAAACAAAAAATAACAACAACAAAAAATCTTGTTCCCCTGGACGGGCAGAATCACAGCCTCTGGGACAGGAGTCCCTGTGTTTCTCCTTTGCTAGCAATGCATTAAAACTTCTTCTTATTCTTCTTTTTAATCAAAACTATGTCCTTATTACTGGATTGGCATCAGGAACAAGGACCATGCTTTTGGTAACATTTGTGTACTCTTAATTATATTAGAACTATCATCTTTGAGCAAAAATAATTAGCTGTGTCCAAATGTATGGCATTCCAAACTGGGCCACTGTGATAAACAAAAAGATTGGACATTAGTCACCTAGGGAGTACATCTGTAAACAGTGTATTCTATTTTATTTTTAAAACATTTAATTTATTCTTAAAAGACAAATTAAGTTGGAATATATTTGCCATTCAATTCTTTGCAGTTGGATAAAAGTAACCTGATATTGACAAGTTAATATGAAAAATCATCTCAAGTCTTTACACTGGGGTGTGAATTTATATGTATTTTTGAAAAGATAATAAGAGCCTGGCTAACTAAATGTTGGCAATGTAAACCATAAAAACCTTTTGCCAATTTTCCACAAGGAAAGGAAAGGAAATTGAAAGATCTTTTTGTCTTTTTGTTTGATGAATCTTTTAGATGTGATATTATTATGTTAACTGTTCTTAAAATAGATTCCAAAAAACAATACATGAGAACTCTGCTTCCTTATACTCCTAAATTGAATTTAGAAAGGGGCAAGGATTAACTTCAGACATAAAAACTTTAGCTCAGATTTTTTTCAAAAGGTCCATCTTACTTGGGACAAGGCTGTGCTGCTTGCCCTGCTCCATGTTAGGCTTTAACCTATTAATTTTAATTAAGCCCATCATTTAAAGTTCTGTTCAAATGGATACATTTTTTATCATAAAGATTACTATGATCATACCCTCCCCCACAACAGGTATAGTACAAAACCAAGTAGGTGTTTGGGTAAAAAAGGTATTAAAAAGTTTTTTAAAAAATAGAATTTGTAAAAGATTTTTATGTGTGATTGAACTGACAAATTGTCTACCTAGTATTGTCAGTATTATTAATTTAAAAAAATCTAATTAGGTATGTAAAAATTTCTCACTGTGGTTTCATTTTCACTTTTCCTGATTGTTAATGAGATTAAGCACCTTTTATACATTTAATGATAATTTAGATTTAGATTAGATTTGGATTTATGTATTTTTGTAGAACTGAAGAGATATCAAAGGTACACAAATATCATAAAAGTTTGGTTTCTTGGTTCAGAGCTATCATACAAACTGAATGTCTTCGTTCTTATTAATTTTATTTTGTATTTTCCTTGCAAAGCTTTATAATTGTTCCCTGCTAGCAGTTTGCAGACATGCAACTTCTAACAGAGTAATCTGAGTTAATTTGAGATAATAAGCCGTTACTTACAGGACACCTAGGATATAATACTATGACATTACTTATAGGACACCTAGGATATAACACTATAACTGACTCCCAGTACTAATACTGACCCCAGTTAAATGGAAGTATAACTAAGTAAAATTACAAAAGTTGAAGTTAAAACTGTCTAATCCCACTTCAAGTCTGGTAGAAATGGCCATTTGGATATTTAACATCTGAGAAGTGAAGCCCTTAACTAAAGAAAATAAAAGGGCTAAGAAATAAAATGGCCATTAATTTGTCTTTTGCTCTCCAAGGTCAGTCAGGACCCAGGGAATTATAGAAGCCCTTTAAGGGACTTGCAACTCCAGTTACTGGACTCCTGATTATGGGGATAGTGAGAACACTAGAGAACAGAAAGCCAACCCATACTCAGTAAAAAGGAGGGTCATTGAACAGGGAAATGTACCTAGTACCAAGGGAAGCCACATGTGGTCAGCAAGATCCTGACCTACCCTGGTAAAGGATAAGAATGAGGAGTTAGACTCCTCAAATATTCCTAACCACCACCCCTGAGGCATCTCAGCTGAACTTAATAGCAGAAAGAAAAGAGGTTAATTTTTGGCCAATAGAGGGTTCACCTACTTGGTCTATTTGTGTGTGTGTGTGTGTGTGTGTATGTGTGTGTGTGGTATGTGGGGTTGAATTCAGGACACTCTACCACTGAACTACATACTCAGTCTTTTTTATTTTTGAAACAGGGTCTCATTCAGATACTTAGCCTTGAACTTGGCCTCAGCCTTGTGAGTTGCAGAGATTATAGGTGTATGCTCCCTACCTGTGATAACCACCCCTCTACTCAACTCCTATTAGACTAACTTTTTTTAAAGATTCCACATATGAATGAGATAACATAGTATTTATCTTTCTGTGCCTGGTTTATCACTTAACACAGTGATCTCCAGTTTCACTCACATCAATGTGAATGACAGGTTTTCATTCTTTTTATGGCTAACAGTCTAAATAGATATTCTCAAGTTGAAAATTATAACTAAAAGGAAAAATCCAACATAGAGATTCACTAGCAGATAAGTAATTAGTGAAGCTGAAGATAAGTCAATTGAAATTATCTAGTCTGAGAAGCAAAAAGGGAAAATTAGAAAAAAGAAAAGAAAATAAAAAAGTGAGCTAGATACACACACACACACACATACACACACACACACAATGGAGTTTTACTCAGCTATAAAGAAGAATGCAATTATATCATTTGCTGGTAAATGGATAAAACTTGAGAGAAAACATAATGCTAAGTGACATAAGCCAGATTCAAAAAGTCAAGGGTTGAATTTTTTTTCTCATATGTGAAAGTTAGAAAGACAATAGGAGGGGCTGGGGATGTGGCTCAAGTGGTAGCGCACTCGCCTAGCATGTGTGAGGCACTGGGTTCGATTCTCAGCACCACATAAATGTAAAATAAAGATATTAAAAAAGATATGTTATTTAAAAAAGAAAGACAATTGGAATAAAAAAGGGATCAAGAAAGGAGAAAGGAGAAGGGAGAAGAGAAGTGCAAGTGAACTAAGAGGGAGGAAGGAGGAAAGGAAAAAGGGAGGCTCCGGAAATGAAATTAATCAAATCATGCTGTGTGTATGTGAAAATACATTACTACAAATCCCACTTTTATGTATAATTACAATTTACCAATTTCAGAAAAATGAAAGGGAGACTAGTGGAGCAAAGATCAGGAAGAGGGAAGAGTGGAGGAAAAGGGAAAAACTGGGCAACAAAATTGGTTAAATTATGTTATATGTATGTATCAATATATTATAATGAATCCAACTATTATATATAATTGTAATGCACAAGTAAAAACATTAAAAAATGAAAGTACAAAATTAAAAAATACAGGTCTTAAGGAATCTGTGGAATATCATTAAGTGTATAAAGATATGCATAATGGTGATCCCAGAAGCAGGAGAAAATAATGCCTGAAAAAACTCCAAATTTGATAAAAGGCCTGATTATACACAAAAAGCCCAACAATCTCAAGAATGATAAATTAAAAATGATGGACACTGAGACATATTACAATCAAACTGTCAGTGGTGACAAAGACAAGGAGTATTCTGATCATCAAAAGATTAACAGCTGATTTCTCAACCACATTAGCTGAAACCAAGGGAATCAGAAGGCAGTGGGATGACATAATCAAAATGCTAAAAGTTAAAAAAAGTGTCAATTAGGAATCATATCCGGTAAAACTATACTTCAAAAATGAAAGGAAAATTATGATTCCCATAAGAAAGTTTATTGCTGCTGGATCTGTCTTCTAAGAAATCTTAAAGGAAGTCTATAAAGTTGAAATGAAAAGCTATTGTATAGTGATTGAAATTCATATGAATAAATAAAGAACTCTACAAAGGTAAAGTACTCTATGTAGGTAAATATAATTTTTAAAAAAGCAACATAAAACAATTATAAATCTATGGTGACACAGGTACCCACATACAAATATGTAATTTGTGAAAAGAACATAAGCAGAGGAAACAGCAAAATTTTTACATAATAATAAAACTAATTCAAACTAGATTGCTATAAAGGAAGGTGTTAATTAATTCCAAGGACAATCACTAACCAAATAACTAAAAACTCCTTAGTAAAAGAAATGAGAGAAATCAGAATAGTATAGTAAAAGTTATGTATGATAAAAAAAGAACCAATGGAGGAAATGAGAAAAAAAAGATGACATATAGAAAAAAAAGACAAAATGCAAAAAAATCTGTTGATATAATTACATTAAGTATAAATCAATTAAACTACCCAATTAAAAAATGGGCTGTATAGTTTGAAGAAAACATGATTTAACTATATAAATCATTAGACTCCCAAATATAATCAGTTTGAAGCTGAAAGAAATTATAGTATTTCATGAAACAGTATCCAAGAGACCTAGAGAGGCTATAGTAATATCAGACAAAACAGACTTGAAGATCAAAATTATACAGGGAAAAAGAAAATTATTACATGGTGATAAAAATATCAGTTAATCAAGAATTGGATAACAAATATATAAGAAGCAAAACCTGAAAGCACTGAAGAAAGAAAAGTTCAACAATATGATAAGAGACTTCACCATCCTACTTTCAACAATGGTTAAGATAGTTATCAAGATGATCAACAAGCAAAATAGAAGATTGACAACAGTATAAACCAACTAGCCCTATATTAACCATATGTAGAACAATTTTCCCAATAACAGCAAAAATTTTTTTTCTCAAATGAATAATAAGCATTCTCCAGAATACACCTTTTAATACTGTACAAACTGTACAAAGAAAGTTTTAAAAGATTTAAATCTTACAATGCATCTTCTCTTACTTATAATGGAATAAAATTAAAAATTGATAAGTATTCTTTAAGAAGCAATAGGCAAAGAAGAAACCACAGGGTAAATTAGAAAATAATTTGAGATGAATGAAAATGATAACAAACCAAAATTCATGGAATAAAAAAAAAATCAGTGCTCAGGGAGAAATTAGTGGCTAAGAATATCAATTTTAAAAATTTAAATTCAATACCTTTTTACTTTAAGGAACTATAAAAAACCCACAAAGCAATATTAAGAGGAAAGTAAATGATTCAAGTGAATATAAATGAAACAGAGAACAGAAAAGTGTTGAAAGTTTCAACAAATCAGAGTTGGTTCATTAAACAGACCAGTAAAATCTTTCCATAGACTGATCAAAAAAATAAGAGAGAAGACTCAACTTATAAAAATCAGAAATGAAAGCGTGGGGGGGCACTGCTATTGATCTTATAGAAATAAAAATGATTATAAGAGAATATTATGAAAAATTGCATGCCAACAAATTGGATAACCTGGATAAAATAGATAAAATTTTAGAAGTACAGAAACTATCTAAACTGATTCAAAATGTAGAAAATATGAATAAAAGTATAACTAGTAAAGAAATTGAATCAGAAATAAAAAAATATATCTAACAAGGAAAAATTCAGGACCAGATGGCTTCTTTAAAATTCTACCAAATGTTTAAAGAAGAATGAACACAAATCCTTCAACTCTTTCACAGAATAAAAAAGGAGGGATCATTTACTGATCCATTTCATGGGACCAGTATTCTTCATCACACTAAAGACAAATAAAAACACAGAAAAAGAAAACTGTAGACCAATATCCTTTATGAATAAATTTGCAAAAATCTTCAACAAAATAGTGGGAAATTAGATCTAATGGGATATTAAAAGTATTGTACATCCAGACCAAATTTGATTTATTTCAGAAATGCAAGGAAGGCTCAACATAAGAAAATAATGTTACATCACATTAATAAAATGAATTTAAAAAACCCTCAAATGAAAACCTCTCACAAAACACAATCAGAAAATTAGGAATAGAAGGAAACTTCTTCATCTTGATAAAGCATCTATAAAAAAGCATAGCCAACATCCTACTTAATAAGTGAAGACTGAAAGCTTTCCCATAAAGTCAGGAAAATGATTTCTGCTCTCCTCACTTCTATTCAACATTGTACTGGAAGTTCTAGCAATGGTGATTCCACCCCCACCCAACCCCAGTACAGGGGATGGAACCCAGGACCTTGCATATGTCAGGCAAGTGCCCTACCACTGACCTATACCCCTCAGCTCTTTTTATTTTATTTTCAGACAGGATCTGGCTAAGTTGTCCAGGCTAGCCTCAAATTTGTAATCCTCCTGCCTCAGCATCCTGAGCAGCTGGGATACCATGCATGCGACATCAGATTTGGTTTAGACATTGAATTTTGAAAAGAAAAATAAATAAAAGGCATCTAAATTACAAAGGAAGAAGTAAAAACACCTATATTCATAGAGACATGATTATATATGTAAAATACTGAAGATTTCACAAGATGAATGGATAAACAAATTAGAGCTAATAAACAAATTCAACAAGGTTGCAGGATAAACAAAGAACACATAAAAATCAGTTATATTTCTATATACCAACACTGAAAAATTCAAAGAAAAAATTAAAACTATTTCATTTATAACAGCATTAAAGAGAATAAATACCCACAATAAATTTAACAAAGGGGGTGCAAGATTTGTACATTAAAAATTACAAAACATTGCTGAAAGAAATTAAAGAAAATGCAAATGAGTAGAAAGACATCTGTGTTAATGTATGAAAGACTTAATATGGTTAAAATGGCAGTACAAAACAGAGGGATCTACAAATTCCAATGATTCCCCCATAAAAAATTTAAAAATTATGTTGAATTTCATGGAGCCCCAAATAGCTAAAAAAAAATCTTGACAAAAACAAAGCTGGAAGATTCTCATTTCCTGATTTCAAAACTTACTTCCAAGCTGTGTAAACAAAACAGTAGGACACTGACATAAAGGCAGATGTAGATTAATGGACTAGAGTTCAGAAATACTCTTAGGAGATATCCATAAACAAAAAGTAAATATGAAGTCTTACCTCATGCCACATATAAAAATTAGCTCAAAATCAAACACCTAACTATTGGAGCTAAAGCTATAAAACTCTAAGAAGAAAAAACAGGGGCAAATCTTTATGAACTTGGATTTGGTAAAGGATTCTTAGATAGGACATCAAAAACACAAGCAAAACAGAAAAACTAGATAAACTGAATTTTATCGAAATTAAAAATCACTGTGCATCAGAGGACATTATCAAAATACAAAATATGAGATACAAAATGGGAAGAAATATTTTCAAATCATGTTTCTGATAAGGGTATAGAATACAGAATATATAAAGAACTCTTATAACAATTCACTTTAAAAATGAGCAAATAATTTGAATAGACATTTCTCCAAGGAAGATATACAAAAGACCAATGTTATGGTTTAGATGTGGTATCTCCCCAAAAGCTCATGTGTGAGACATGCAAGAACGTTTGAAAGAGAAATGATTGTGTTGTAAGAGTTTTAGCCTAATCAGTGAATTAACCCCTCATGGGATTAATTGGGTGGTAACTGGAGGTAAGTGGGGTGTGGCTTTGGGGCATATATTTTATATCTGTAGAGGGCAGTCTCTCTTCTTCTTCCTAATCATCATGTAAGCCACTTCCCTCTGCCATGCTCTTCCTAGGAATGGAGCCAGCTGTCTATGGATTGAGACCTCTGAAACCATGAGCTCTTAGATAAACTTTTCCTCCCCTAAAATTGTTCTAGTTGGGTCCTTTAGTTCACAGCAGCAACAAAGCTGACTAAAACAACCAACAAGCACAGGAAATGATGTTTAATAGTCATCAGTGAAAAGTAAAGTAAATCAAGGCAAAAGTAAGATATAGTTTCACATGTACTCATATAATAGCAATTAAACAAACAAACAAACAAACAAAAAGGAAGGCTGTGGTAGATTACATCTGTAATCCCAGCAGCTCTGGAGGCTGAGGCAGTTGGACAGCAATTCAAAGCCAGCCTCAGCAACTTTGGGAGGCCCTAAGCAACCTCAGTGAGATACTCTCTCAAAAAAAAAAAAAAAAAAAAAAAGAAAAAAAATCACTAGGGATGTGGCTCAGTGGATGAATGCTCCTGAGTTAAATCCTCAGTACCAAAAAAAGGGGGGGGGAGGGAAAATAACAAATGCTGGTGAGGAGGTAGAGAAATTGGAAACCTCATACAGTGTTGGATATGCAAAATGGTGCAGATTTGTGAAAAGTATTTTGATACTTCATAAAAAATTTAAACACAGAGTTATTACACGAACCAACAATTCTACACCCAGGTATCTATCCAAGAGAACTGCAAGTGGGTGTTCAAACAAAATTTTGTACAAGAATGTACATCACAGCATTATGCCCATCAGTAGATGAATAAAATGTGACATATCTATACAATAGAATATTGTGTAGCCATAAAAAGGAATACTGGTATATACTAAAATATGGGTGAATCATGAAAATATGATATTAAATGAAAGAAGTCAACTATAAAAACCTTATATTATATGATTATATTTAAATGTAATATCAAGAGATGCAAATCAATAGCGACAGAAACTCAATCAATGGTTATTAGCTGCTGGAGGTCAGAGGGATGGGGAATGACTGCTTAATGGACAATGTGTTTTCTTGGTGGGTGGGACGTATGTGAAGTAATATTTTGGAATTAGATAAAAGTGATGGCTGTACAACATTGTAAATGTACTAAAAGCCAATGAATGGAACACTGAAACATTTTTTTTCAGGAAATGTATATCATGTATGTCTTCAGGACTTCTGATATTGATCCCTTTAGGGGCTATGAATAAGTGTAATAAAAATTATACTAAAGAATGAAACTGTCAAACAAGTATATCTGAGTTCAGTTAAGTATCTGTCAAGTCACTCAAAATCCTTATGGGCAAGATTCAGAAAGTAGATTTTTTTTCTTATAACATTTTTAAATTGCAGATGGACACAATACGTCTATTCTATTTATTTATTTTTATGTGGTACTGAGGATCAAACCCAGTGCCTCACACATGCTAGGCAAGCGCTCCACCACAGAGTTACATCCCCGGCCCCAGAAAGTGGATCTTGATGGACTATAATAGAAGGGCATGTCAACTAGTTAAGAAAGTATAAACAATAGGGTTTCTGGGATATGTGAAGTGGCCTGAGCTAGTTTTTGATGCTATGACCAAAATACCTGACGAGAACATCTTAGAGGAAGAAAAGTTTATTTTGGCCTCACAGTTTCAGAGTCCATGGCTGGCCAATTCTATTGCTCTGGGTCTGAGATAAGGCATAGCAGGAAGGGTGTGGTGGAGGAAAGTCCTTTAGTTCATGGCATCCAGGAAGTGAGGGGAAGGAGGAAGATATGCTTGAGAAGGCAGCAACAAGATATAGGCTCCAGAGGCATAACCCCAGTGACCTACTTCCTCTAGTCATGCCCACCTGCCTTACCACACAGAAATGCAGATTATTAATCCACCAAATAAATTAATCAATGGATCAATCCACCAATGAGGCTACAACTCTAAATCTAATAATTTTCTCTCTGAACATTCCTGCATTACCTAATATGAACTTTTTGAGGGACATTTGAAGATACAAACCACAACACGGCCTATCCTAAGAAAAATTTTTATCAGTAACTTGAATGAAATTATGCTTAATACACCTGCGAGAGGAGGTAGAAAAAGGTAATATACTAGATGGCTAACATAGATTTTTAAAAGATCTAGTTAGTAAATTAATGGCAGAAACCAGCAATATGAAATTTAGTAATAAACATGAAGACCTGAATTTAGATTAAAACAGTGATGCAAAATAGTCCACAAGAATTTATGATCCATATTTATAAAGGAAAATCATGCTTATTAATTTTGTGTAGGTGGTGAACATATAAATATGAGATATTTTCTTATAAATTTAAAAACTAAAATAGAAGCTTGTTTTTTACAAGGAATATTTATAAAACATTTTAAAGTTATTTTCCTATGACTTTAGAAATGTCAGCTTTTCTGATGCTTTCAATGGTAGTAAACAGTCCTTATCATTTTAGTTCTCCATATAAATCTGTGTTTCAGGAAGATTAAAGGTAAAATCTTGCTGGTGACTACATTATAGTATCAGTTTTCTACATTATATGGAAAAATTTAGTAAGCAATCAAAAAGTATTTTCATTATTACTTTAATCACTTAATATATTGGCATATTATTCTCTAGGACAAAAATATGCTGATTATTGGTCTCTTTCTTTTTCAACCAACTGTCAGAGATGTTTTACTTTAATGTTCAAATCCAAAGGTTAAATATAGCTGAGTTGTAAAAATGAAATCCCACCTCATCTGATTCATATGAATACTAATGTTTAATTCTACACTCAAAGTCCAAGAATGAAAATTTGGTATTAAATGCTGAGCAAGCCACATGTTTAGGTAATACTTTAAAGTTTTAAAGAAAAATTATGATATAGGACCTAAATTTTCAGTGGTATATATGCTATTAACACATGTTCTAAAATCTGGTAGATAACGTTAGTCCTCAATTCTTTTTAATTAAGATAAAAACACAGCTTTTTATAATTTTTCTCTGCTACCATAGCTTTCTTTCACTATGTCTATCTTCACTTTATGCTCTTTTTAGTATTCTTCAAAAAAACTTTTAAAAGTAGTACTATGTCTGATCTGATGTCTTATGAGATCAGTTTTAAATGGACTGAGTGCCACTTTCAGATTTAATGTCTTCACTGGTTCCACTGATCTCATTCTTAGTATCACTTTTCTTTGATTGAGTGTTTGGATCCTCACTCTGTTTTTCAAGTACTGGACCCCACGCTACCTTTCTTTTTAAAAAATCTTATCATTAGATCCCTTTTTTCTTTGGATTTTCTGTCTTGTCCTTCTCAACTTTTGCTCCTCTGCTAACCTGATTTTCTATCCTGGCTTAACACAATAACTGAATAAAAGTAAATATTCACTATTCAAGGGTTAGTATCTTCACTTTCCTAACTCAACCTTCAAGGGTTCACTTATATGATTTGCCCTTCACACCTTCTCTCATGACTACTGATAACCTTTAGTTCTTCCTTGAAATTACTTAACAGATTTACTAGTTCCCTTTCATTAATTAGTTAAATAAAATCTTTGACAGACTTATTTTATATTTGTATAAGAGTTACAATTTGTCCTTTAAAAATTAATTGTTAACATGCTTCATACTGTGTTCTCCAAAGTATTTGGTTTCATGAATTAATCTAGATATTTTTCTCACTCCAGTGCTGCTTAGAGCTCAGAGCTCCCTTGTTGGATCAGTAAGCTTCCACATATGCTACTGGTTACATTTCTTAGGCTGCATAGTGCATCTTATTTCAAGGATTTCAAACCAAGGTTCAAAACACCAATTTTCATTTGTAATTAGCTGGTCATCTCTTAGAACTTTACCCTTTTTCTTTTTCTCTTGTATTGTACGGAACTATTGCAGAGTAGTCAGAGTGCTCATGTTGGAACTAGACTGTCTGGACCTGAACACCAGTTCAGCCAATAGGCAGTTCTAAGATCTTAACCATTCTGAGCTTCAATTTTCTCATGGGCAAAATGAAGGTGAATGTAAATATTTGATGTATGTAAAATGTTTAGAAAAGTGACTGATACTCAATTTAAAATTTTAAAATTCCACAATCATCATTGATAGAAACAAAAAAACCCCATATATGTGTGCTTATAAATACTTAAATCTTCTGACCCAAACTTTATAATGTATTTATTCATGGTCATTTATAATAGTGTCATTTATTTCCAGGCAGGTTCTGTCTCATGTTCTAATCAAATGCTCTAGAAAGACAGATTTCTTCCCAAGTGATCATGTGAATCTGACATGGTTTTCTCCATATCTTTTTACCAGGAGAAAATCACCACCTTTTCCCAGGGAAAACAGAAGATTTTCTTTCATTCAATGCAGCTTGAGAGAATTATTCTTAATCTTGATTTCTCCAGAAGATTTAAATCAGTAAGTGAGATGGGATTTCTTGTTATGTATTTCCAAAGGTATCTTTCCTTTTTGTCTTAAATTTATACTTTTCCTGTCATTATGAATTTTTTTGAACCTATCAATTGCCTTCACACTATAAAGCACAAGTTGTCTTCAGATTTGTATATACTCTCAAGGAGATGAACTTCACATTTATTTTATAAGCATAGAGAGACAGGAGTTTTTTTTTCCCCCTCTTCTTCCTCCTTTATGTCTTATTCTCCCTACTCTCTATCCTCTAAAATCAGGTTAAATCCTTTACTTTCATATTTGGGTTAAATATAACCCAAATATGAAAGTAAAGGGAGTCCTATTTGATATGACATAGTCATTATTAGAACATTTTTAATCTTTTCGATGAGACAGTAATATTGATGCATGTTAGAGAAAATGCTTTTGGTTATTAACAATAGTATACCTATCTACCTCTAATTGGCCTTTTAAAATTTATTTTAGTTCATAGAACTGAAAAATCAAGAGTTATATATAGCTCATCAGGGCTTGGGTTGTTGGTTCAAATAATAGAATAAGGACCCAGTATCTCTATCTTTCATTTCTTAGGGTTGTTCCTTTACAATTGATGCTACTATGTAGGACGTCTTCTTTGCAATATTACAAGAAGGATATTATTGGAATTGTACATATTTCTTTATTCATTTTCAGCAAAACTCCAGAATTTGTGTCCTAGTACTTCAAATAAAGTCTAAGAGATAAGACCCACTGGCTCTGACTGGTTTGAATTAAGTATTCATTGAATCAATAATGGTGACTGGTTGAAATAGTTATGCTACTTACATTAAGCCACTTTACCCAAACTACATGATTCAAGTGCAGTGTAGTATTACAAAGAGGGAATGGGAAATGGCTGCTTATGTGGAACTAACAAATACCCATTACAAGAGGCATTTCCCAAGTCTTTTTATTTCCTGAAATAGCAAGTTGATCTGTTTGACAATAATTAGTAACTAAGTATTAAAGAATCAGTACATGGATTGTTTCATTTTCTTAAGTATAAGAAGTAGAAAATGGAGTAAGGAAAGTGAAGAAGTAATAAAGAGAGCAACTCTACCTAGGCTGTAAATTCTTTATGGCTGAAACAATCTATTCATATTTGCATTTAGAAGCACTAGAGCATTAAAGGCTTTCCTTTTCTTTATTTTCTGTTACCTATTTCTTTTCATTCTTTTTTATGGATGCCAGGTACCAAGAGCAAGAATATTATACTCTGAGGAACTCCTCTTATTATCATTTATCAAAGAAAGTACAATAATGTTATATCTGTTAAAATAACCAATACTACTACTTAGACAGGATTATTAAACATCAATTAATAAATGAGAAGTTCTGAGTGATGCCAAATGAGGACATGTAGTGAGTACAGTTTAACAGCCATCCTCAACTTGTTCCTCTAAAGAACAAAGTCCTAAAAATTTAAGGCATGCATCATATGCAGTAAATCACTTCCCTTTGAGTCATGGTCTAACTTATCACTACTTAGTGATTTATTTTTGCCACTTTATACTCTTTAATCTGGAAATTTTTGGAATTTTCAAACTATCATTCAAAATATATACTTTTATCTGTTTAAAAGAATATAAATACTTGAAAGTTTGATTCTAAAGATATGTAAATCATAGAATTTGCGTTAAGATTCCACTCCTTAAATGGTTGTAATGAGAACACAGTGAAGGAAAATAAATGAGATGCAAAATCATGAGGAAAAAAAATGTAGAAAGCAAGGTAAATACAAATTAAACATTAGCTTGACTAATCTATCTAGATTTTTATGACCCCAAAGTAATCCTTTAAGGGGTTATCTTAATTAAGTCAGTCAATTTATTTAAAGATTATCCATAAATTTTCCAAGAAAAAAATTTGGAGCAACAAAATTCTTGAAAGTCATGTGATCAATGCTCATTATCACAAACTACAGAATCAATGATAGCAGAGATAATTAGGCACAAGACAAACTATTATGTTACTTGATAAATTATGCTCAGTGGCAGTTATACTTTCACAAGACACTGTTGAAAATCCATCGGAATAAAATAACACATCTTCCATGATATGTTATAGTCCACCTCCAAAGAGAAGAAGTAGGGTGTATATCTGCAAAATCATTAATGAGAAAGCCTTGTCTTACCCGTTCATCTGTACTGCCTGTTGCATGATGGGGATAATTGATGAGACCAGGGATGGGCTGCGCACCATGTGCCATGATAACAGCAGAACTGGTGTAGAATGGATGCTTCTAATGCACAACACATAACAATTATGAATATAGTGACAGGAAAACATGCAACTACACAAGCAAAATGACCAAAAGGAAAAATGGTGAAAACAAATGGAACAATGAGATGCCATATTTTTCTAACTATGGCAACAAAATCAGCTTAGATTTCAAATTCTATAAACGTTTTCCTTAAGACTGAAACTAATGGTACTTTTTACTTTTAGTTAAGAGTAAAAGTGAAGAAAATGTACCTATTTAACCATTTGTTCCATTAAAAAATCACACACAACTTAAATACTTACTAGTATTAAGTAAGGACTTAATAGATCATTGAATAATCTGGATATAGATCATCTTGTCTTCATTGAAGGAACCATTTGCTACTTGCCTTAATAGAAACTTGGAAAGTATTTCTCTATGATTCTAATCTATATTTTCTCAATAAAAACCTAACTATGCTCATAGCCAAAATATCTGAATGACCTATAAAACTCTGCAAATTACTTCATAAAGCAATTGAATTTCAACCTTCCTGCTATTAATCAATAAATAAACAATTTTCATTTTTACAATTGATATGTTCCTTTCTAAAGATACTAAAGAGGATTAGGTGAATTCTACCAGGTTAAGAATAACAGTGTAAGTCATTTAGTGACTTTAAAATGACTGAAGTTACTTTAAATATCTCAAAAACTGTTCAAAGAGAATTTGTAATACGTTGATATTATTCTAACAATATCTATTAGTTTATTAAGTTAAAAATGCAAATGTATTATATTCATTTTTTTCTCTATACCACTAGGGTAATTTGTGTGCAATATTATTTAAATAAATGTTTAGTTAAGGAACATTTGACAACTGCTTAAAAGACTTGTGTTTAAATTTTTTTTATTAATTTTCAACTGATTTCTAAGGTTTTTTAACTTGTTTTCTGCTCTGTTAAGAATATGTTAAGTTTTGATGTTTTTCATATATAAATATTATATTTTAATATGCCCATAAAAATGATATCTTCAAAGAGTTCTTAATGTCACACTGTTTGTCATGGAAGCTAAACTTCAACAAGCGATAGTAGTATCTATAATGTCTCATAGCACAGAATAAACTTCATTGTCTTCAAGGTCTATATCAAGAAGGAAACATAATAATAGAGTGTAATGGATATCCCAGTTCTTTAGTTCTTTAGTATGCTCTAAAGAGAAGTATGGAAGAAGGGGATGGAAAGAGGGATGTAATCAACACATTCACCTGGGGGTCCTCCAGATCTCTGAGCCTCTCTCTCTCTTTTTTTTTTTTTCTGAGCCTCTCTTAACAGGCTTACCTTGGCAGCAATGGCTGCTGCAGTTATATGTGATGAAGAACTATCTTCCGTTGAAGCAACACCACTGTCTTTCTTCTCTTCTTCCTCTTCTTCACATTGTACCCCTTTGTCTTCTGTCTGTTTATGGGGACTCGTTGTAGGAGGAGGGGAGAGAGGAGGTGGTGGAGAAGGTAAATCTTCTAGTTCATCGTGTACCTCCTTTACTTTTACAATGGCATCACGTAAAAGGTCAATGGCATGAGGTAGAGCTGGCAGTATGAACTGAAAGCATTCCTGTCCACAAGAAGAATAAAGGAAAAAATGAGGATGAAGCCTTTTCTAGACATATAAAATGGTGTCAATCAAATTGACTCTTGATTTTGGATTTGCATTTCCTTCTATCAATTTCAAGAATGAATTAGATTTAAAGCATTGCTTTTACAATGTGAAATATGAAGTAAGCATGGCATTCAGTATTTTCCATAAAGTAGAGAATGACTAAGCTAGTATTACAGTACTAGATATGCATATGTTGCTTTTTTTAAAAGTTAAAATCTGATACAAATTTAGGGTTTAAAAATACATCATGAGAAAGGTGAGAAAGGCAAAAGTTTTCAGTTACAGTAGGACACTAGAACTGACAACCCACAGGAGGACTAGATTATTTTGTTCAGAAAATAGTCATTATGTGACTATCATAATAAAGTATAACCAGGAAACATAGTACAATATGTAAAAATAGAAATGAGCTTATATATTGACTTGCATGAAGTAAATATAATCTGCTGCTCAAGTGCTGACATTACCTACAATGTATTACCAAAAGATAAATGTGAGAAGTTATAACCAAAACATAGAGCCAGGTATGTTGGGGAATAAGTATTTCTCTTTCTCATTTAAAGTAACACTATATCAACTAAGATGTAAAGAAATAACTTAAAATTTTGGAGAGATTACTGGAATACTGGAAGGCTGCCTAAACTTTTGACTTCTCTTTGTATGGCTCAATCAGTTTACTATATAATTAAGAATTTAACCTGGACCAAAGGGCAATAGGGCCTTTACTCTCAGCTTCTGGGAAGTTTCTCTAGACCCTTGGAATGACATGCCTGATAAAAAGTCTTTGCCTGGAGACTTTAGCCACCAGGCACTAAAACTCTGGATACCACCAGCTAAGGTTAGCATTCTTAGCTGGCAATACTCTGAAAGTACTATTATACACTGATGAAGGGTAACATTTCCATGTCCATGACTCCAAAAGGAGAGGACAATGTAATCTCCTTGTTTGATACCTTTCTTGTATTCTTCCCTATGTACTTTTCTCCTTAGATGATTTTAATTTATATCTCTTCCCTATAAAAAATAACAATGAGTATAACAGCTCTCAGTGAGTTTTCTGAATCCTAATGAATTATTAAACCTAAGAGTGGTTTTAGGTATCTTAAATTTGCAATTGGTATCTGAAGTGAAGGCAGTCTTTTGAAGTATTCCTACTTTGTAGTTGGCTGAAGAAGATAAAAGCAATTCAACTCGATGGTCCGAAATACATTATTCTTGCCTCTAAATTTGGGTTTTTGCTGACTCATGAGTGGTGTCCAGTGGGCTGGCCATATGGTCAGGCAGAAGGGCAATGAAAACTGATCTATTAAAGAAATGTCTGCTTGGGGCATGGCCCTAAGGAAATCATTGGGGAAAATTAACAGGTGCGTTAACTGATGGATATGTTAATGTTCATCAGAAGAACTTCCTTGTAAGATTAGAAGTTGATTAGAAATGGAGAGTGGATATAAAGTGTAATTGCTTGATGCCGATACCTTGGCCCATGAGATGATTGGACACTGAAGGGCTACCCCAATGTAAAGATAGGCTGAATCTAGATATAGTTGTACCCTCTGAGACAAAATGCCAATAAGAATTGTTTTAAGAGACTGCAGAAGGCTATGGGGCAGAATCCAGTGATTAAGAAAGGCCCTGCATGTAACTGGCAAATCATATTAATTCAAGTGGATGCTGGTTGACACAAAGAGATCCTAATATTTTCATCCTCAGAGTAAGAGTTTGATAGAGAATAGAATGGGCAACTGAAATATTTGTTGTTTTTGGTGAGAGGAGATAAAGGTATTAAGGCCTGGTTTGTGTGTCTTCATGAGTACATGATCACATTCAACATAGGAAGTGGAAAAGGAAGGTCCCCTCTACAGAAATACTTTTGCTTTTCTGGGAAATGGGATTTGGGGAACGATGCTGGTATGACTATACTTTTTCTTTATAAGTGTACTTTTCCTTTTTCTTCCATGTTACCTCAACTTTCTCTTTTTCTACCTGATGCAGTGGTCTCAGGATCAGTATACAGCTGTAGGTACCAGAAGAGGGGATGATTCTGAAGTGAGAAAACTGTTGATGTTATAATTCTTAAGGGACTAATGTTACCATCTGACCAAATTAGGTTTGAAAGAGTGCAGTTATATTGCCTAGTAGATTAAGGCAGTCCACTAGCTCTTTACCTTTATAATTGTACCCTATATGGATAGGAATGGAGTGAGTGGGAAGCATTTGCAAAACTAGCATTACTGATGACAATCTGGACCACCACGGTAACCGAACCTTGTATTCCTTTCAAAGAAATGTTTGGGTAAAAATGGATACAAGAAAAGAATGAAAGCTTAGGTGAAGAAATGCATGAAAAGGTTATGCAGTGAGGAAAACAAAAGATAACACTGGTGTCTCAAAAGAGGCTTAGAACAAAAGATGATATTGTTTCTTAGCACAACAATATCAGACACTTGTTAGGATGAAGTCATATGCTGCTAAGACCACTCCTTTTTTAGAACTTGACATGCGTGAAAATCTCAGTGGTAACGCCTTGGGAGATATTTGGTCATCCGATATGATGATAGATGAGCTCACTGTTAGTTTCTGAGGAGGACTCTAGTATTGGGTGCCACAGTCTGGCTGGGCACAATTCAGGAGCCACTTGTCAAAAGAAACAAACTTTATTTTTAGAACACACACACTGCACCACACAGCTCTTCAGGAAAACCCTCAGAGCCCAATTGCCACCACCGGCTTCCCACAAGCCTATCAACCTCCCTCACTCCTCCTGTTCTTAAGGCCGATTGGCTGGGTTGTGTGGGCGGAGCCAAAAAATCCCCCAATGAGCAGCTCTGAATCCCCCAATGAGCAGGTCTGAAAGGGCGGGGAAACAACCCAAATGAGCATCACCGCAGAGGAGCCAATCAGTTGGCAGCTAGAAGTTTGCTGGGGCTGCTGTAAGCCAATCATCAGCTGGCAGCTGGAAGTTTGCTGGCAGCTGGAAGTTTGCTGGGGCCCCTTCAACTGTGGCTCTCAACATCTCCCCCTCTCTGTTTAAACAACAAGCATGTGGCTTAGGGACCATGCCTGCCTTAGGTTGTCCAATACTACATATGGTTCTTACCAGTCATCGGATGAGCTGACCTCAAGGCGTCAGCCTCCTGTCTTAGGTTGGTACCATTGCAATTGGATCTTACCCGTCATTGACTACCAGTCCAGCATACAGCCACACCTGTGGATAGGTCTTTGTACCAGCGGGGGGTGGGGGGGGGTGGGGTGGGGTGGGGGTGAGGTTCTTTGTCTCACCTCTGTTGGCCCCCAAATTTTAGCTGAACAACCATCACAAGCAGAAGGGAGGAGGATGCACCAAGCCAATTGACGGCTCCTTTCGGAAAAATTGTACCACCGATGAAACCATCGTTTGCTGGCAGCTGGAAGTTTGTTGGGGCCCCTTCAGCTGTGGCTCTCAACAATTGGGTCAGTATCTTTTGACTTGTTTATCTACTTCTATACTGTAATGCTGTAATAATGTCATTATTAGTAATATTGCAGTATTGAAATAGATGATCAGATGTATAGAGAAACTGAGTTAAAAATTAGTTTCCTCAGAATATAATATCAATAGAAAGTGACAGGACTAATGAAGAAGTGAAAATTAGTTCAGCTAATTTCCTTGGTATATAGTTTTGCACAAAATAGTACAAAAAGCAGTAGGTCAAGGTGGAAAATGAGTATATTACAAAAATATAAAAATATAAAATATAAAATATAAAAATGTTTGCAATGCCTTTAGAGGATGGATTAGCTGTTTCTTTAAATCTATCCATAGTCCACATTACCTCTTTCAAATCTAAGTCATATAAATACTGATAATATAGATGTCCAGGCTCTCTTTGATTAATGTTAATTTTTTGCTATATGAAAGCTTGGGCAAAATGCCAGTGGCAACTTGTGTAGTGAAGAACTAACATTACCTCAAGAGAGTTTGACCTTTGTTCTCAGCTACTGGGAGGTGATCCTTAGGTCCTCAGAATATCATGCTCGATAGGAGTAAAAATCCTTTGTTTGCCTGAGCCTTTGGCTACCTAACAGGGGCTTTGGGTTACAAGGGTATTGGTTTTGTCTTTGGAAGGTAATAGAGAATATACCTTCCAAAGACATCAGTCCAGTCTCTGGGAAGGGTTAAAAAGCTAAAGGTTAGCCACATGGTCAGTATATAACACCACCACCTCTGGATACCAAGAGTGCAGGTGATGATGTCTGACTGACAATATTCTATGTGTACTGTCACACATTGATACCAGGAAAACAAAGCATTCCTGACTTTACCAGCAGAGGACTGTGAGTGTAACAACAGTTGAGGGAGTTCTCTGAGTCTTTATAGTGAATTATTGAAACTAAGGGTGATTTTGGGAATCCCCCAATTACTGTCAGTAATGTGGAATGCTCCAACTTTTTGGTTGGCTAACTCCCAATAGTTGGTTAAAAGTCCTCACACTAAACCATAAATGTCAAGGATGCTTACCTGAGATCCTTTCTTGCTACCTGGTAGGTTAATTATGAGAGTTTTCCCTCTGATTCCACATACAGGCCTGAAAGGAAAGAAAAAGTGGATGAATACTAAATTGCAATGAATGTTTGGTTTAAATATATTCAATAACAAAAGCCAATCAAATTTTCTTTACATATAAACAACTGTTTTAGGAATAAAATCATTATAGTAAGAGATCTTCCAGTTGCTACACAAATTGGGCATTCTGGTTAATGTTTTTATAATAACAATTAGTATGGTGGATTGAAAAAAGGCACTGAATGTGGAATCAGAATACAGAAGCTACTTTGAAGCAATTTGAAAATTAGCATTTTCCCCCTAATATATGTTTTTTCATATCTCATACAGTTGTAAGATTTCAATCAGTGAATAAAGGTTATCAAGTGTAGTAATATTTATGTTCAAAAATCTAACACATAAAGCACTGAACAACTGAGTGAGATTTAGATTTGTGCTCCTGCTCAAGAAGTATAAAAGCTTTAAAGTAAAATAAGATTTTTCATAAATGAATGGCATTAGGGAAAGGGCTAGAGAGCTCAGTTTCTAACAGGCTCATTGGTGGATACAGATCACTGAGAGATCATTATCAATTTCCAGTCTACATTTTAACCAATAGATTAGATAAGAAAGATAAAAAGGTGGAAAAGCCCTGCAAGTCTATTGTCAAAGTTGAAGGTTTGGATTTTTGTGTGGCAGTTAGAATCATGTTCTTTGTTACTTTGATCTTGTAACATTATTTCTTTTTCATCTTTTGAAAACAAATTATGTTAATTAAAAAATTTTACAACTAATATTTTTTTAGTCATGTAAGAGAAGAGTTGTTCACATTTATTTAAAACTTTTCTTATATCTGAAAATGACTACTGAATCACCTTTAGACATCTTACAGAAATTCATGATTTCATTAAAAAATTTAAGGCTTATTTTCTATCCTTTAATTTTAGTTATATTTCTTTAAAATATGCTTTTGTTCTAGCAGTCAAAATTAGATAATGAATTTTAGTTATTCTCAAAATGGCACCGGGTAATTATATAGTTGTTAATATGTTCCTATTTCTTAGGAATTTTGCCTGTCTTTCCTAACCAAAGTGCTGTATTATAGCCTTTTATAATTTTGATAGCTAATTCATTATAATATCAGTAATGTGATTGGAAGGCCAACAACTTCTGGCAATTTATTGGATAAATCTAAAATTTCAGCAAAGAACTTTAGTATGCCCTCATAGAATACAATGTTCTGAAGACTTTTAGCACTTTGCCTCCTCTAAGAATTAAAAACATTCCCATAATAGGGCTGGGGATGTAGCAGAGTGGTAGAACCCAGGGTCTCATGCATTTGTCTAGAATGAACCCCAGCATTGGGAAAAGAAAAAAACCACACACACACACACACACACACACACACTCATTCTCATAACAATTCTGGCATGTTATGCTCTTACCATTTCTGTAGAAGAGAGAAAAATATAATTTTTTAAAATAAAACATGATAAAATAATCTGACATGCAAAGAATTTGACTGACCCATGGCCCTGTGAACTTTGTAATTTTACATATTAAGTTCATTCTATATTGTGTTTCTGTAGTTTCTTTTTCAAAGTATAATGTCCATGATTTTATCTTGACAATGATGTTCTTTCTATATGTTTTTCTTTTTCATTCTTTTGGCTAAGCTATGTTTTTTTAAAAATTTTTTTCTATATGTATTTTAAATTTATTGGATATTATGGAAGTTGAATTTTATTTTCCAAGAAAATCATAACATCATACCACAATGTTAATAAAAAATGAAACTACAGTTAATTTTTTTTCAACTGTTTAATTTGCAAGCTCAGACTTGTAATATTTCCAAAAATACTTCATCTTCTCTAGATTGGCACCCAAAGAGCAGGGCTAATATAACCAATGGCTATATTTTGACTACTATTTCTTTGTGTTATTTATGTGTGTGTGTGTGTGTGTGTGTGTGAGAGAGAGAGAGATAATGACAGGTTTTGCTACACAGCAGGAGAAATTATTTCTGTTTTTTCAATTTCTTTGGCCTTTTATTTTGCCAAAATCAAATTTGTCATTTTTTATTCTCTGCGAATTCCCTGATCTCTTTAAGTGTTTACAAATTAATTATGAAATGTGCTTTTCATTTCTGGGATGCTCAGAGTCTATGAAAGACAAAAGTCCATCATCTGTATATAACGTTTCGTGGTTAATAAAGTATTTTTACATGAACTATCATATTTAATAATATAAAATAAAAGCACTAGAGTCTTAAAAATAGTCCAGTATTTACTAAGAATTATGTGATAAACACTTAAGGAATTTATAAATGTAATACAGAACATTAAAATACATAAACAAATAGCTACAACACAAGATAGTAAGTGATGATAGAAACTGGTATAAAGTTCAATGAGTTCAAAAATAATAGCAGTACATTTATAGCATGAGATAAGACTTTAGAGAAAAGGGAGCATTTGAGCAGCCTTATAAAGGAAAGTTACTCCAACAGGTAAGGAATGATAGGGGGAAGGGCAAGAAAAAGAAAGTAGCTATGTGTGGGGAAAAAATTAAAAAGTACAAAGGAAAAAAAGCACCAAGTGCATTTTGAGTATCACTCTTTCAATTGGCAAGAGTGCTTTATACTTATGGAGGAGTAATGTGAAACAGGAAGTAAAAGAGAAAACACTTGTAGTCTGGTAGATTAGTAATGTTTCAATGTGTAGTCGCTGAATCACCATAATATACATAACTTGGGAATTCAGAAATGAAAAATCTCTCACACTGTCGTAGCCTACCTCTTCCTCTCTGTTACTGATCTATCCGGTAAGAAGCTATGGCTTCTTAAGTAGGCTGTATTTTAACAATCTGTCTGGTTGATTCTGATCCATGTTAAAGTTTGAAAACTACTGTGATAGACTGCTTGAATTTTGATACTAGTTACTATCAGTGCGATCCTGGATTAATCACTGAACTTCTCTACTCCTTAGTTTTTAAAATCTAAATTATTGAAAGGAGTAACACAATCTCTTAAATATAATGTACGCAGTAGGTAGTATATAACTGGCCTCTTCTCTCAAAAAGTACACTGGGATTAGACAGGGGAAGACAAATTCGCTGTAAGAAGCTAGAATATATTCTTAAGGCACTGGGACCATTTATGGATTCTGCTCAATATTATTAAGAACTATTTCAGGATTAATAGTCTAAGATGAACTGAATGGGGGAAACACATGATGTAAAGGAAAGAAAATCTAATAATGCAAAACATAATATAAGTTGAATGAATTTTGGTTCATGTTCTCTGAGATATCTATTTCAGCATGTTATGCTCTTACCATTAAACAATGCTTTGTTCTTTTCCCCCTTCTGTTTTTTAAATTTTCCCTTCCTTTTTCACAGCAGGTGAGATGTGGAGGAACTTTTCTTTTAGTCAGTAATATTATGGCAATTCAACTAGGACAACATGTAAATAATGTAACACATAACATTTATTTGTTACTGACTGCTATGTACTTACATAATATTTTCATATTATTCTCATAGTAGCCCCATGAAGTAGGTATTGATTCCAACTTTATAAATGAGGAAACAGTATGAATTTGACCATGGTAACAGTTAAATGTACAACTGGGATAAGAACTTTTCCAAAATATGATGTAATAATATTACTGTCTTTCAGGAAATCAGTTTCTCTTGAAATCAGTGTATCTTTCTCCTTCCCTCACTCCCTTTCTCATTTCTCTCTCTTGTTCTTTCTATGTTTTTAAAAAAATCTTTAAACTTTACTCCTTTAAGGTAGACTGAATTAAAAATGAAAAAGAGTTGAATTGTAAATTTAACAGTAGACTGGTTATATGAAGAAATAATCCAGTATATGACTTCAGATGCAACCAGAGCTGGATAAATAGATTTTGAAACCAAAAAATTTGGGCTTAAATTTTTAGTGAAATATTTAGAGAAAGATAAATAAAATAAAACTACCCACCAAGTCCCATCTCAATAAAGTCATCTCTCATGTGCATTATCTTCTAAATTTTTCACGTGTAAATATAAATAACCATCATCTTGGATAGAGATGTTACTTGCCTTTTAGTTCTAGTTTTTAGATAATTTTTTCTATTTCAGATTTTTCTGATATAGAAGACTAAAAATGGCACTTTTGTCAGAATTGTAGTTAGGATAGGATACACCTTAGTCAATGAAAAACTGAAGCACATTTGCCAACATTTATACTTGCAAACTTCAGATATTAAAAAGAAAATAGAAGTAAGATATAAATTTTTCTTTTTTAGATATCTTCATTTACTATTTTATTTCTTATTTTTATTTTTTTAAAGATACATATTTTTATGTATTTCCTTTGAAAGGGTTTTCAGATTCTTTAAACATCAAATTATAGGAGGCATGAACACCTAATATATTCAATATTAAATGTCCATGTAAAATAAATTTTTAAAAGCAAAATAAAGAATATTTTAAAAGCAAAATAAAGAATATATTAAAATCAGTCAACTAGGCTAGTGCAAAAGCCTGAGTGATAGTTTTAATTGTCAGTAATTTTATTATAAATTCATCTAGTTCATTCAATAAATAGTTATTGAGTACTTTCCATGGGGGTTAGGAAGTGTTAAGTAATGGGGCTACAAGAATATAATAGTCTTGCCCCGGAGGAATTTACAGATAAACAGAAAAGTATCAATAAGTGTTAATATGCTTAAATAAATACTACAGGCATATTACTGCAAAAATACTAAGGGAAAAATGGGAAAGGCATTTTAGCTATATGTGAGGGAGGGTTGGGTGGCTAGGGAAAACTTCTAAGAAGAAAGGAATATATAAGCTAAACCTTGTAGGTGTTACAGAGATGGAAAATAAGAAGTACACTTTCATGCTGAGAAAATGGCATGTACCAAGGATCCAGAAGCTAGCAAGAGAATAACCTTATGTTTGTGGTAACAATAAATATGGGTGGAAGATACTGTTAAAAAAAAAAAAGGCAAATTAAATGTTGAGAGCCAGGGTCAGAATGATGCCAGGCATTTGCCAGAGGGAATGTTTGAATGGTGATGCCAGGGAACCATTGAGATGATGATTTGAGTTAAGCTATATATAATTGCTGTGATGCTGGATTGATTGTATTGTATATTTGACCTTTACTGGGCAATGGGGCGGCTCTTGCTGCCTTGGGTGCCTGCTACTTTGGAGTTCTAGCGGGGATTCCTGGAGAGTTCCCATTGGTTGGGGCAGTGCGAGAGGAGGGATTTCCCATTGGGGTGTGGTGTGTCCTGGGAGAAAGCCCCATGCATGCGGGTGTTCATGGGAGTGCAGAGAATAAAGGAGTTTCTGTTTTGAACCTACAAGGCTGTGTGGCGGCTAGGTTATTTTGTGCCCAGCCAGACTGCGGCAATTAAATAGGCTTTGGAAAGTAATCTTAAAGTATTCAGTTTTTATCCATAAACTATATCCACAGCAGAACATCAAATTCCACTGAAGAGTTCTGATCAGAGAAATAACAAACTATCTGTATTTCCAAGAAATATTTCTGACTGCAATATGGAAAACTGACTGGGGAAGTGCAAGTCAGGAAACCAGGAAATCAGTTAAAAGGTGAAATAATATAAGAGGTGAATTAGGTTGGTTACAAACACAATGAAGCAAAGTAGGCATGTTATCGTTAAGTGTATTCTGATATACAGAATACAATGTGTTAGGTACCTTTTTCTCCAAAAATACTTTTGGCAATTTTAATACATAAAGAATAATTTTTAACAAGTGGAACACTTTGAGGAAAACTAGTACTGATCTAGATTTGTAGTATATCTGTAGTATATTCTATATTAAACTTGATCATAACAGGTATGGGTGAAAGAATATAAAAAAGTATTAACTAAAAAAAGAAAATTTTATTAAGTATTATATAAAAATGTGTAAAATATACACAATAACAATAAAAACTTACTGATATGCCTACCATCTAGGTGAAGAAACAGACTATAACTGAAACCCCAAAACACTACTCGGTGCCTTGCTTATATTTCAACTCCCTTCTTCCCCAGATAACTATTATCCTGAGTTTCAAAACTGTTATCATCTTACTTAATTTTAGCAGCATTATTGATATAATTCAGACACAATTAATGGATTTAAACTGTATAATTTAATGGTATGTAAAGTATATACATAGTTGAGTAACCATTACCATGATCAGTTTTAAAACATTTTCATCACTCCTGACAGAAATACCACAGCCATTAGAATTCACTTCACATTTTCTTTCAACCCTCAACCACTAATCTACATTCTGTTTTTATAGATTTGCCTATTCTGAACCTTTAACATAAATGGAATCATATTGACTTTTTGTGACTGTCTTATTTTACTTAGCATAATGTTTTCAAGGTTCATCCATGTGGAATGCACATCAGTCATTTGCTTACTTAAATTAAAAAAAAAACCCAAAATTTCCTTTTCTTGGTGACAGGGTCTTGTTTGTATTGCCCGGGGTTGGTCTTGAATGTCTGGGCTCAAGTAACCCTTCTGCCTTAGATTCCTAAGCCAGGACTATACTACAGACATACACCATTACAACTGGCACATTTGTTTTCATTTGCTGCTACTATAAACAATGTAGCTATTAACATTACTTTACATTTTACGTGAGGCTTTCATTAGGATAATGTTCTTCAAATTATTGATCATACATAATTAATAAGATGGTATTATGGTTTGAATGTGTTCCCCCCACAAGCATGTTGCATTAATCCCTAATGCAACAATGTTGGGGAGGGGGAGCTAAAGGGAGGTATTACTTGATGAACCCAGCCTAATTCCATTTTAAGATTGGGAGCCAACTCCTCACAAAGTCATGAAAAGTTAATTTCTGTTTTACTATAAATTACAGCAATTTCTAAACTTGCTTGGAATGCCTGCCCATGCCTTGAACTCACCCATGCCTGGTTTTCCCTGACCAGATAACAACTCTCTCTGAAACTTTAGTGGTGCCTCATAAATTCTGGCTTTTCCTGACCAGCTAACAACCCTCTTTGAAACCCTAATGATGCCTCATAAATTCTGATGTTGTGATCTAAATTTACTCCTTAAGTGCTGAACCATTTAGACCATTAACCTACTACCTTAATGGTCTATGCATTATGCTTGTCAAAATCCTGTTATCTGTAAGTTCTCAAAACACCCCACTTTTATAACTTTTGTGCTATAAAACTGCGATCCTTGAGAGCTGGAGTACTGTTCTCTAACGCAAGGATTTCGGGAGAGACAGTCCAGAATTACACGCTTGCTTTAATTTGATCTGAAATTGGGTTTGGTGGTCTTTTCTTTGTGTTGTGGTTTAACATTAATGAATTCTCCATCCTCATGAATGGATTATGGGTGATTATAAAAGAGCCTTTCGGTTATGAGCTCAATCTCCAATCTCTGTCATGCATGCTCTTTTACCCTTCCACCATTTGCTGTGGAATGACACAGTAAAAATATCCCAGTTTGATGTGGCCCCCTGATTTTGGACTTATCAGCTTCTACAACTGTAAAAAAATAAATTACTGCACTATATAAACTACCCATTCTCAGATATTGTTATGGCCAGCACAACATGAATTTAAGATAGGTAGGAAAAAAAAAAAAACCCAGAAAGTATCAAAAAGCTTTCCTTAAAGTTACGAAAAGTATTGTGTCATAAATTTGTGAGCTCTGTATATACCCACATGTGGTGTATATGCTTACACACACACACACACACACACACACACACACACACAAACACAAAGACATAAATATATGCATGTGTGTGGGTACTAGGTTAAGATGTGAAATATATTTGGTCAAAAGTTTGAAAGCTACTGTTCTAGGGTATCTAGATAGAAGTAAAACTTATGAGTCATAGGAATAGGCAGATGTGCAGCTTTAATACATAAAAGCAAATAATTTTCCATAATGTTTACCAATTTACATTCTTATCAGCATTGCTGCTACCTGTTCTTGACATTGCTTGAGCTGCTTTTTAAAAAATGTATTTTGGAGTCTTGTTAAGGAAGCCGGTTCCTATGATGACATGTTAAAGTGTTAGGCCTCTATTTTCTTCTGGCAGTTGCAGAGTGTAGGGTTTCTGGTCTAATTTCTAGTTCGACGAACCAAGAAAAGCCCAGGACCAGATGGACACACAGCTGAGTTCTGCAAGTCCCATAATGAAGAACTAATACCAATACTCTACATATTATTTCGTGAAATAGAAAAAGAAGGAGCATTTCCAAACATTTTATGAGGCCAATATCACCCTGATTCCAAAAATAGGTAAAGACAAAAAAAAGAAAAAAATTAGACTAATATCTCTAATGAACACAGATGCTAAAATTCTGGCAAATCAAATAGAAAAACATATCAAAAAGAGAGTATAACATGATCAAGTGGGAATCATCCCAGGGAATGCAAGGTTGGTCTAATATATGGAAACCAATAAATGTAATTCATCACATCAATAGACTTAAAGATAAGAATCATATGATCATCTCAATAGATGCAGAAAAAGTATTCAACAAAATACTGCACACCGTCATGTTTGAAACACTAAAAAATCTAGGGATAATAGGAACATATCTAGGCATCTTAAAGGTATCTATGCTAAACCTCAGGCCAACGTCATTCTAAAAAGAAAAATTGAAGGCATTCCTCTAAAAACTGGGAAAAGGCAGGGATACCCTCTTTCACCACTTCTATTCAACTTAGTTCCTTTTTTTTTTTTTTTATTGGTCGTTCATAACATTACATAGTTCTTAATACATCATATTACACGGTTTGATTCAAGTGGATTATGAACTCCCGCTTTTACCCCGTATACAGATTGCTGTATCACATCAGTTTCCCTTCCACTGATTGACATATTGCCTTTCTAGATTCTGATGTATTCTGCTGTCTGTCCTATTCTCTACTATCCCCCCTCCCCTCCCCTCCCCTCCCCTTTTCTCTCTCTACCCCTTCTACTGTAAATCATTTCTTCCATTTGTATTAACTTGTCTTACCCCTCCTTTCCTCTTATATGACATTTTGTATAACCCTGAGGATCCCCTTCCATTTCCATGCAATTTCCCTTCTCACTCCCTTTCCCTCCCACCTCTCATCCCTGTTTAATGTAAATCTTCTTCTCAAGCTCTTCGTCCCTACCCTGTCCTTGTTTACTCCCCTTATATCAAAGGAGTCATTTGGTATTTGTTTTTTAAATATTGACTAGCTTCACTTAGCATAATCTGCTCTAATGCCATCCATTTCCCTCCAAATTCTATGATTTTGTCATTTTTTAGTGCAGAATAATACTCCATAGTATATAAATGCCACATTTTTTTTATCCATTCATCTATTGAAGGGCATCTAGGCTGGTTCCACAGTCTTGCTATCGTGAATTGAGCTGCTATGAACATCGATGTAGCAGTGTCCCTGTAGCATGCTCTTGTTAGGGCTTTAGGGAATAGACCGAGAAGGGGAATAGCTGGGTCAAATGGTGGTTCCATTCCCAGCTTTCCGAGAAATCTCCATACTGCTTTCCAGATTGGCTGCACCAATTTGCAGTCCCACCAGCAATGAACAAGAGTGCCCTTTTCCCCGCATCCTCTCCAGCACTTATTGTTGTTTGACTTCCTAATGGCTGCCAGTCTTACTGGAGTGAGATGGTATCTTAGGGTAGTTTTGATTTGCATTTCTCTGACTGCTAGCGATGGTGAGCATTTTTTCATGTACTTGTTGATTGATTGTATGTCCTCCTCTGAGAAGTGTCTGTTCAGGTCCTTGGCCCATTTATTGATTGGGTTATTTGTTATCTTATTGTCTAATTTTTTGAGTTCTTTGTATATTCTGGTTATTAGGGCTCTATCTGAAGTGTGTGGAGTAAAGATTTGTTCCCAGGATGTAGGCTCCCTGTTTATCTCTCTTATTGTTTCTTTTGCTGAGAAAAAACTTTTTAGTTTGAGTAAGTCCCATTTGTTGATTCTATTTGTTAATTCTAGCGCTATGGGTGTCCTATTGAGGAATTTGGAGCCCGATCCCACAGCGTGTAGATCATAACCAACTTTTTCTTCTATCAGATGCCGTGTCTCTGATTTAATATCAAGCTCCTTGATCCATTTTGAGTTAACTTTTGTGCACGGCGAGAGATATGGATTCAGATTCATTTTGGTGCAAATGGATTTCCAGTTTTCCCAGCACCATTTGTTGAAGATGCTATCCTTCCTCCATTGCATGCTTTTAGCCCCTTTATCAAAAATAAGATAGTTGTAGTTTTGTGGATTGGTTACTGTGTCCTCTATTCTGTACCATTGGTCCACCCTCCTGTTTTGGTACCAGTACCATGCTGTTTTTGTTACTATTGCTCTGTAGTATAGTTTGAAGTCTGGTATCGCTATACCACCTGATTCACACTTCCTGCTTAGTATTGTTTTTGCTATTCTGGGTCTTTTATTATTCCATATGAATTTCATGATTCTTTTATCAATTTCTACAAGATATGCTGTTGGGATTTTGATTGGCATTGCATTGAACTTATATAGGACTTTTGGTAATATCGCCATTTTGATGATGTTAGTTCTGCCTATCCATGAGCAGGGTATATTTTTCCATCTTCTAAGGTCTTCTTCTATGTCTTTCTTTAGGGTTGTGTAATTTTCATTGTATAAGTCTTTCACCTCTTTTGTTAGGTTGATTCCCAAGTATTTTATTTTTTGGGGGGATATTGTGAATGGAGTAGTTGTCCTCATTTCCGTTTCAGAGGATTTGTCGCTGATATACAGGAATGCCTTAGATTTATGCGTGTTGATCTTATATCCTGCCACTTTGCTGAATTCATTTATTAGCTCTAATAGCATCTTTGTAGACCATTTTGGATCTGCTAGGTATAGAATCATATCATCTGCAAATAGTGATAATTTAAGTTCTTCTTTTCCTATTTTTATGCCTTTAATTTCTTTCGTCTGCCTAATTGCTCTGGCCAGTGTTTCGAGGACTATGTTGAACAGAAGTGGTGAGAGAGGGCATCCCTGTCTTGTACCAGATCTTAGAGGGAATGCCTTCAATTTTTCTCCATTCAGAATGATGCTGGCCTGTGGCTTATCATAGATTGCTTTTACAATGTTGAGGTATGATCCCGTTATCCCTAATTTTTCTAGAGTTTTGAACATAAAGGGATGCTGTACTTTGTCGAATGCTTTTTCTGCATCTATCGAGATGATCATATGGTTCTTATTTTTAAGTCTATTGATGTGGTGGATAACATTTATTGATTTCCGTATATTGAACCAACCTTGCATACCAGGGATGAATCCTACTTGATCATGGTGTATAATTTTTTTGATATGTATTTGAATCCGATTCGCCAGAATTTTATTGAGGATTTTTGCATCAAGGTTCATTAGAGATATTGGTCTGTAGTTTTCTTTCTTTGAGGTGTCTTTGTCTGGTTTCGGAATCAGGGTGATGTTGGCCTCGTAGAATGAATTTGGAAGTTCTCCCTCTTTTTCTATTTCCTGAAATAGCTTGAAAAGTATTGGTGTTAGTTCCTCTTTAAAGGTTTTGTAAAACTCTGCTGTATACCCGTCCGGTCCTGGGCTTTTCTTAGTTGGTAATCTTTTGATGGTTTCTTCTATTTCCTCTATTGTTATTGGTCTGTTTAGGTTGTCTATATCCTCCTGACTCAATCTGGGCAGTTCATAAGACTTAAGGAATTTATCTATGCCTTCACTATCTTCTATTTTATTGGAGTATAAGGATTCAAAATAATTTCTGATTATCTTCTGTATTTCTGAAGTGTCTGTTGTGATATTGCCTTTTTCATCCCGTATGCTAGTAATTTGGGTACTCTCTCTTCTTCTCTTTGTTAGCATGGCCAAGGGTCTGTCAATTTTATTTATTTTTTCAAAGAACCAACTTTTAGTTTTGTCAATTTTTTCAATTGTTTCTTTTGTTTCAATTTCATTAATTTCAGCTCTGATTTTAATAATTTCTTGCCTTCTACTTCTTTTGCTGTTGTTTTGATCTTCTTTTTCTAGGATTTTGAGATGAAGTATGAGATCATTTATTTGTTGGTTTTTTCTTTTTTTGAGGAATGAACTCCAAGCAATGAATTTTCCTCTTAGAACTGCTTTCAATGTGTCCCATAGGTTCCGATATGTTGTGTCTGTGTTTTCATTTAACTCTAGGAAGTTTTTAATTTCCTCCTTGATGTCTTCTAAAACCCATTGATCATTCAGTAACCTATTGTTGATTCTCCAAGTGATGCTTGATTTTTCCTTCCTACTTTTATCATTGAATTTCAGTTTCATTCCATTGTGATCAGATAAGATGCATGGTGTTATCTCTACCCCTTTATATTGTCTAAGAGTTGCCCTGTGACATAATATATGGTCTATTTTTGAGAAGGTTCCATGTGCTGCTGAGAAAATGTGTAACTACTTGATGTTGGGTGGTATAGTCTATATATGTCAATTAAGTCTAGATTATTAATTGTGACTTAGTTCTTGAAACACTGGCCAGAGCAATTAGAAAGATGAAAAAAATTAAAGAGATACAGATAGGAAAACAAGAACTCAAATTAGCACTATTTGCAGATGATATGATTCTATACCTAGAAGACCAAAAAGTGCTACCAGAAAACTTCTAGAACTAGTAAATGAATTAGGCAAAGTAGCAGGATTTAAAATCAAAAACCCATAAATGAAAGGCATTTCTAATCAGTGACAAATCCTCTGACAGGGAAATGAGGAAAACTACCCCATTTACTATAGCCTCAAAGAAACAAAAAGAAGTTGGATCCAAGATGGCGGAGGAGAGGAGGTACTGTTTCTGGCTGCTCTGTGGAATTAAACCAAGAAAACAGGCAGTGTCTCCACAAGGTGTCACCTAGATGAAATACAACATCTCAGAGCATTTGACAAGATCCCTATACAGCGGATTTTCACAGAAACCATCAGAGCTACGAACACCTATGCAGAAATCAGAGTGTCTATATTCCAATAAGACTTTGGACTCCGGACACAAAGCCTGCGGTTTTAGCGCACACATGGCTCTCAAGCAGCGTACCAGAATCACATAGTCAGTTCCGCGCTGCTCCCACGCAGGCCACATGGCTGCAATCTAGCTACAGCACAAAGCCATCTAAGCTCCTCCTGCCTCACCAGACAGCTTGGCACTGGAAGTAGTCCTACTCCATCTTGGAAAACCTCTCTAGCCATTTTGGTGGGCGTGGCTATCAAATCGGACCTGCATTTGAGAAGCATATTGTCCTACATTCGACCCCCAGTTCATTGGCCACCGCCAGAAACTATAAATCTTTTTATGAAACTACTGATAATATTGTAAATAATAATTGAATCCAACATTTCTGGACATTGAGACTAAACTATAAATGTTTTAATAACAATAATTTTTTCATTAGGATCTGTTCACATCCTTCCCCACAAAGGAGGGATCATGGAATCATACAAGAGCACTACAAATATATAAGGTAAAAACGATAACACACCAGTAACATAGAGGTGGAAAAAAAAAGAAATGTGAGCAACATGAAAAGACAAGGAAAGAAAGTACCACAAATAATTCACATCATCAAAAGAATTGACAGCTACAGCAGAAAGAATTATAGAGAAAGATTTAAGACATTAGAGAACAAATACAGGCAGTGAAAGATCACTTTGACAATGAGCTAAATAAACAAATCCAAGAAGCAAAAGATCAAATCAACAGGGAGATGGAGGCAATTCAAACAAACAAACAAACAAACAAACAAAAACCAAACAGAAATCCTTGAAATGAAAGAAATAATAAATCAAACTAAAAACTCAAAGGAAAGCATCACCAATAGAGTAGATCACTTAGAAGATAGGACATCAGATAATGAAGATGATACACTTTATCATCTTGAAAAGAATGTAAACAGCACAGTGAAAATGATAAGAAACCACAAGCAGAATATCCAAGAAATATGGGATATCATAAAAAGACCAAATTTAAGAGTTATTGGGATACAGGAAGGCATAGAAGTACAAACCAAAGGAATGAGCAATCTGTTTAACAAAATAATATCAGAAAACTTTCCAGACATGAAGAATGAAACAGAAATCTATATTCAGAAGCCTACAGGATGCCAAATGTGCAAAATCACAACAGATCCACACCAAGACACATTATAATGAAAATTCCCAACATACAGAATAAGGAGAGAATTTTAAAAGCTACAAGAGAAAGGAATCAGATTACATATAGGGGTAAATCAATTAGGATAACCAAGATTTTTCAACACAGACCCTGAAAGAAGATCCTGGAACAACATATTTCAAGCTCTGAAAGATAATGAGGGCCAACTAAGAATCTTGTATCCAGCAAAATTAAGCCTCAAATTTGAAGATGAAATAAAAACCTTGCACGATAAGCAAAAGTTAAAAGAATTTATAGCTAGAAAACTGGCACTACAAACATCCTTGGCAAAATACTTCATGAAGAGGAAATGAAAAACAACAATGAAAACCAGCAGAGGAAGGTATCACACTAAAGGAAAAACTAATCAAAGAGGAAAACCAAGTCAAGTTAAATAACAAAAATAAACAAACATGGCTGGAAATGCAAATCATGTCTCAATACTAACCCTAAAAGACAATGGCTTAAACTCAGCAATCAAAAGACAGGCTAGCAGACTGGATTAAAAAAGATCCAACAATATGCTGCCTACAGGAGACTCATCTGTTAGGAAAAGACATACCCAGATTGAAGGTGAAGGGTTGGGGAAAAAATCATAACACTCACATGGACTACGGAAGCAAGCAGGGGTTTCCATACTCATATCAAATAAAGTAGACATCAAGCCAAAATTAATCAAAAGGCATAAAGATGGACATTACATACTGCTCAAGGGAACAATACACCAACAAGTCATAACAATCATAAATATATATGCCCCAAACAATGGTGCAGCAATGTTCATCAAATAAATTCTTCTCAAGTTCAAGAGTCAAACTGACTACAACACAATAATCATGGGTGACTTTAACACATCTCTCTCACCACTGGATAGATCTTCCAAACGAAAGTTGACTAAAGAAACTATGGAGCTCAATAACACAATTAATAACTTAGACTTAACAGGACATACACAGAATATTTCAACCAGTATCAAGTGGATACACTTTCTTCTCAGCAGCACATGGACTTTTTGCTAAAATAGACCATATACTATGCCACACAGCAACTCTTAGCAAATACAAAAAAGTAGACATACTACCATGTATTTTATCAGATCAGAATGGATTGAAATTGGAAATCAACAACAAAATAAAAAATGAAAATTTATGCATCACATGGAGACTGAACAATATGCTACTGAATGAACAATGGGTTACAGAAGACAGAAAGGAGAAGATTAAAAAATTCTTAGAGGTAAATGAGAACACAGACACAACATATGGAAATCTCTGGGACATTATGAAAGCAGTACTAAGAGGAAAGTTTATTGCATAGAGTTCATTCTTAAAAGAAGAAAAAGTCAACAAATAAATGACCTCACACTACATCTCAAAGCCCTAGAAAAAGAAGAACAAATCAGCAGCAAAAGCAGTGAAAGGCAAGCAATAATTAAAATTAGAGCTGAAATCAATGAAATCAAAACAAAAAATACAATTGAAAAAAATGACAAAACTAAAAATTGGTTCCATGAAAAAAGAAATAAAATTAACAGACCCTCAGCCACACTAACGAAGAGAAGGCGAGAACTCAAATTACCAGCATAAGTGACAAAAAAGGCAGTATTACAACAGACACTACAGAAATACAGAAGATAATTAGAAAGTACTTTGAAACCTTATACTCCAATAAACTAGAAGACCTTGAAAGCATCGATAAATTCCTTAAGTCATAAGATCTTCCCAGATTGAGCAAGGAAGATATACACAACTTAAACAGATCTATATCAAGTGAGAAAACAGAAGAAGAAGAAAAAAAAACGAAGAAAAGCCCAGGACCAGATGGATATACAGTTGAGTTCTACAAGACCTTATTTAAATAAGAACTAATACTAATACTCTTCAATTTATTTCAGGAAATAGAAAAAGAGGGAGCATTTCCAGACTCATTCTATGAGGCCAATATCACCCTGATTCCAAAACCAGTCAAAGACACTTCAGCGGAAGAAAACTTCAGACTGATATCTCTAATGAACATAGATGTAAAAATTCTAAGTAAAATTCTGGCAAATCGAATACAAAAACATATCAAAAGGATTGTATACCATGATCAAGTGGGATTCATCCCAGGGATGCAAGGTTGGCACAACATACAGAAAATCAATAATGTAATTTATCAATAGACTTAAAGATAAGAATCATATGATCATGTCTATAGATGCAGAAAAAAGCATTTGACAAAATACAGCACCACTTTATGTTCAAAACACTAGAAAAACTGGGGATAATAAGAACATATCTCAACATCGCAAAGGCTATCTATGCTAAGCCTCAGGCCAACATCATTCTAAACAGAGAAAAATTGAAGGGATTCCCTCTAAAATCTGGAACAAGACAGGGATGTCCTCTTTCACCACTTCTATTCAACATAGTTCTTGAAATACTGGCCAGAGCAAAGAAATTAAAGGGATATGTATAGGAAAAGAAGAACTTAAATTAGCACTATTTGCTGATGATATGATTCTATACCTAAAAGACCTGAAAAAACTCCACCACAAAACTTCTACAACTAGTAAATGAATTCAGCAAAATAGCAAGATATAAAATCACTACTCATAAATCAAAGGCATTTCTGTATATTAGTGACAAATCCTCTGAGAAGGAAATGAGGAAAACTACTCCACTCACAATAGCCATTAAAAAAAAAAAAGGGGTACTTGGGAATCAATAAAAGAGGTGAAAGATCTATACAATGAAAACTACAAAACCCTAGAGAAAGAAATCAAAGAAGACCTTAGAAAATGGAAGGATCTACCTTGCTCTTGGATAGGCAGAATTAATATTATCAAATGACCATACTACCAAAAGCACTATACAGATTTAATGCAATTCCGATCAAAATCCCAATGGCATTCCTCATAGAAATAGAAAAAGCAATCATGAAATTCATCTGGAAAAATAAGAGACCCAGAATAGATAAAGCAATCCTTAGCAGGAAGAGTCACTATACTAGACCTTAAACTATACTACAGAGCAATAGTAACAAAAACAGCATGGTATTGGCACCAAAACAGACTGGTGGACCAATGGTACAGAATCGATGACATAGAGACTAACCCACAAAATTACAATTATCTTATATTAGACAAAGGTGCCAAAAACATGCACTGGAGAAAAGATAACATCTTCAATAGACAGTGCTGGGAAAACTGGAAATCCATATGCAACAAAATGAAATTAAACTCCTATCTCTCACCATGCACAAAACTTAACTCAAAATGCATCAAGGACCTAGGAATTAAACCAAAGACTCTGCATCTAATAGTAGAAAAAGTAGGCCCTAATCTTCATCATGTGGGATTAGGCCCGAATTTCCTTAATAAGATTCTAATAGTGTAAGAATTTAAACCAAGAATCAATAAATGGGATGAAATCAAACTAAAAAGTTTTTTTTTTTCCTCAGCAAAATAAACAATCTGTGAGGTGAACAGAGAGCCTACATCCTGGGAGCAAATATTTACCTCTGACACATCAGATAGAGAACTAATCTCTAGGGTATATAAAGAACTCAAAAAGCCAAGCACCATGAAAACAAATAACCCAATCAACAAATGGGCCCAAGACCTGAACAGGCACTTCTCAGAAGAGGATATACAATGAATCAACAAATATATGAAAAAATGCTCATCATCTCTAGCAATCAGAGAAATGCAAATCAAAACTACTATAATATTTCATCTCACTTTAATTAGAATGGCAACTATTATTAAGACAAACAACAGTAAGTGTTGGGGAAAAGGCACACTCATACATTGCTGGTGGACTGCAAATTGGGGCAGCCAATATGGAAAGCAGTATGGAGATTCCTTGGAAAACTGGATATGGAACCACCATTTGACCCAGCTAATCCTCTCCTCGGAATATACCCAAAGGACTTAAAAACCACATACTACAGGGACACAGCCATATCCATGTTTATAGCAGCACAATTCACAATAGCTAAACTGTGGAACCAACCTAGATGCCTTTCAGTAGATGAACGATTAAAAAATATGTGGTACGTATACAGAATGTAATATTATTCAGCAATAAAAGAGAATAAAATATGGCATTTGTAGGTAAATGGATGGAGATGGAGAATATAATGCTAAGTGAAGTTAGCCAATCTCTAAAAAACAAATGCTGAATGTTTTCTCTGATATAAGGAGGGTGATTCATAGGGGTTTTGCCAGGGGGAGCATGGGAGGATTAGAGGAACTCTTGATAAGGCAAAGGAGTGAGAAGGGAAGAGAGAGGGCATGGAGGTAAAAGATGGTGGAATGAGATAGATATCATTACCCTAAGTACATGTATGAAGACACGAATGGTGTGAATATAATTTATATACAACCAGAAATATGAAAAATTGTGCTCTATATGTGTAATATAAATTGTAATGCATTCTGTGTCATATACAACAGATTAGAATAACAAACAAATAAATAAATAATAAATAAATAAAATAAAATAAAATAAGGACAGTGAAGTCAGACCTTTTCCTGTACAACCTTCCACTGAGTTATTTCATTTGTTTTTGTAGTATATTTAGATTCTCCTCTTAGAATTTGCATTCCTTCCTGGGATCTGTTAGCTAAAATCTGCATATGTGAAATTTTTTCCCAGTTTTGACAGATGTCTAATGTCATACTTCCATGTTTCTACCTCTTAGTACCATAGAAAATAGTGTTAAGTGCTCTAAATATCTGCTATTAATCTATCTACCTTTTCCACAAAAGCACTGGTTGCCATTGATCACTTTACTTTCCTGATAGTTTTACTTCCTCCAGAATGTTGTAAAATTGGAATCATATTTTAGGAATCATTTTCAGATTACCTTCTTTTACTAAAGTGTATGCATTTAAGGATCTTTTAGTACATTGATAGATTTTTGTTTGGACCTACGTTTTCAATTGGGAAAATACATATATTGTTGTATATTTGCAGAAAAGTGATTTTTTTCAGGTATGTAACATACCTGGAAAGTAATCTAAAAGGACAGAGAACTAAAAACCACCACTAATCATTAGGATAGAATTTATGAACATTCCACTGGACTAAAAAATATACATTCTTATGGCCATGGAATGTTCAGAAAAATAATGTCTTGGACCTATATATATATATTAATTTATTATTAATTTTAAAAATTTAATTTATTATTATTATTTTTTGAGGTAAGGGAGGTTGAACCCAAGGGCCATCTTGCACTGAGCAACATTCTAGTCTTAATTAAAAGAAAAAAAATTTGTGAAGAGTGACTCATTAAGTTGCTAACACTGACCTTGAACTTCCTATCCTCTTGCCTCAGCCTCCCAAGTTACTGGAATTATAGGAGTGTACCAACACGCTTAGCTGGATCACAATAAGTTTAAAAGATCTGAAATCAAACAGATTGTCTTCTCTAATCACAGTGGAATCAAGTAAGAAGTAAAACACTTAAAGATAAACAGGAAAATTATATAAACCTGGAAACTAAACCACAAAGTTTAGAATAATCCATGAATTAATGAGGAAGGCTCAAAAGAAATGAAAAATATTAAAATGAATGAAAATGCAAAGACAACATATCAAATTTATGATGTACCCAAAACAGTACTTCTCATGCTTACACTAAAAAAGTCCAAATCAGTAATATAAACTCCCACTTCAAGTATGTAGATACAGAGCAAAACAAACATGAACCAAGCAGAATGAATGAAATAATAAAGAGCAAAAATCCAATGAAATTTTAAATGAAAATTAAAGAGAAAAATTAATGAAATAAAATCTGGTTATTAAAAAAGAATTAATAAAACTGAAATAATCTAGTATTGAAAAAGAGAATATAAAAATTATCAATTTAAGAGTAAACAGCGATGTTAATATAGACCTTAAAGTAAAAAAAAATTGGATACTACAAGCAACTTTTAATACATAAATTAGATAACTGAAATGGACAAATTCCTAAAAAAGTATAAAATGTCAAAATGAAATTAAAAAATAAGTAGTTTAAATTTCCAATAAATCAATTTCTACTGGAAAATAAATCTCCAGGCCAGCTGGCTTTGCTAGCAAATTTTATGAAATATTTAAAGTAAAAATTGAAACAAAATATGAGAAAACATTTACTAGTTTATTTTATACAGTCTGTATAGTTTATAAGTCACTAATTTGACACGAAAATCACATAGAGCACAAAAATAAAACTACACACCAATATTTCTAATGTCTGCAAATGTAAAAATCCCTTAAAAAGTTTCAGAAAATAAGGAATAGTGTGTAGGGTATACTTCCTCAGTTTGAAAAAAAGCTCAACAAAAATGAAGAATGAGAAAGTAGGTTTCATTCCAGGGATGCAAGACTGGTTCAACATATAAAAATTAATAAATGTAATTCACTACATAAATAGAGCAAATGACAAGAATCACATAATTATCTTAAGAAATGCAGAAAAAATATTTGACAAAGTACAACACTCATTCACGTTTAACACGCAAGAAAAACTAGAGATAGAAAAAACTTATATCAATATTATATAGATATATATGACAAGTCCAAGGTCAATATGATATCAAATAAAGAAAAACTGAAAGCATCTCCTCTAAAAATAGGAATAAGACCAGGATGCCTACTTTCACCAAAACTTTTATTCAGCATACATGTTGAAAGTCTAGCCAGAGCAATCATGCAAGAGAAATAAATTGAAGGGATATGCATAGGAAAGAAGAGCTCAAATTATCTTTGGCTGATAAAATGATCCTGTATTTAATAGACTTCAAGAGCTCATAAAATAATTAAGCAAACTAGCAGGAAACATGATTGCACTCATCAATCAATCATGTTCCTATACTCCAGTAATGAATCTGTTGAAAAAGAAATTTACAAAAATGATTTCATTCACAATAACCTCATGAAAAAAAGATAAAAGATAGAAAAAGAAAAGAATATATTTGGGCATCAATCTAACAAGAGTCAAAGGACCTCTACAATGAAAAATATAGAACACTGAAGAAAGAAATTGAAGATCTTAGAAGATGCAAAGACCTCCCATGTTCTTGGACAGGCAGAATTAATATTAACTGAACTGTGATACCCCCAAAAGTGTAATACAGATTCAATGCCATCCCCATCAAAATACCAATGACATTCTTCACAGAACTATAAAAAGCAGTTCTGAAATTCATTTGGAAAAATAAGAGACCTAGAATAGCCAAAGCAATCCTGGAGTATGTAAAAACGTGGATGTGTAACCGATGTGATTCTGCGATCTGTATACGGGGGAAAAATGGGAGTTCATAACCCACTTGAATCAAATGTATGAAATATGATATGTCAAGAGCTATGTAATGTTTTGAACAACTAAAATAATAAAAAAGTTATGCTGGAAGCATCATAATACCAGACCTCAAATTATACTACAGAGCTATATTAACAAAACCAGCATGCTATTGGCACCGAAATAGGCATGAAACCCAATGGAATAGAATAGAAGATACAGAGACAAACCCACATAAATAAAATTTTCTGATACTAGACAAAGGTGCCAAAAACATATGTTGGGAAAGATAACCTTTTAAACAAATGTTGCTGAGAACAATGAAAATCCATATGTAGAAGAATGAAATTTGACACCTGTCTCAACCTGCACAAAAGCAACTCAATGAGAAATTGGACCAGAAACTCAGCAAGTACTAGAAGAAATGTAGACTGAACATTGTACCACGTCAGCATACGAACTGACTTCCTTAATAACACTCCTCTGACTTCCTTAATAACATTCCTAAAGTACAAGAAGTAAAATTTAAAATTAACAAATGGATGGTATCAAATTTAAAAGCTTCTACACAGCAAAGGAAACAATTAGGAGTATGAAGAGAGAGACTACAGTATGGGCCAAAGTCTTCACCACCGGCTCCACACGTAGGGCATCAACATCCAGAACATACAAAGAACTCTTAGTACCAAAACCCAAACCAAACCAAAAAACCAAACCAAACAAAACAAACAAATGAAGAAATAAAAAAACAAAAAACAAACAAACAAAAAACAAATAACCCAATACTAAATGGGCAAAAGAACTAAACAGACACTTCTGAAAAGAAGAGATACAAATGGTCAACAAATAGATGAAAAAATGTTCATCATCTCTAGTAATCAGGGAAATGCAAATCAAATATGCACTGATATTTCATCTCCCTGCAGGCAGAATGGCAATTATGAAGAAAACAAATAATAATGAATGTTGGGGAGGATATGAGGAAAAAGACACACTTACACATTGTTGGTGGTGCTGCAATTTAATATAATCACTCCAGAAAGCGAGGCAATATGAAGATTTCCCCCAAACACTAGGAATGGAACTACCATATGACCCAGCTATCCCACTCCTTGGTATATATTCAAAGAGTTTTAAGTCAGCATACTATAGGGATGCAACCACTTGAATGTTTATAGCAGTACAATTCACAATAGCCAAGCTATGGAACCAAACTAGGTGCCCTTCTACAGATGAATGGAACAAGAAAATGCAGTATATGTACATAAGGGAGCATTATTCATCCATAAAGAATGAAATTATAGCATTTGCCAGTAAATGGAAGAAACTAAAGACTAGCATGCTAAGTAAAATAAGCCAGTCCCCAAAATTCAAAGGTCAAATATTATCTGTGATATGTGGAAACTAATTAAAAAAAACAGGAAAAGAAAATAGAGAGTACAAAATGAAAGAAAAAAAAGAGTGGAGATCAGTCGAGTAGATAAAAGGGATTGAGGGAGAAGAAGGTGGTACAGAAAAGAGGGAGACCAGTTGAATGAATCTGACTGATATTTTGCATGTACATACATGAATATAGTACAGTGAATCTCAATATCAAGCATATCCACAAGACACTAATTAAAATAAAACAAACAACAACTACAAATTATAGAAAGATCAGTAGAATAGAGGGAGAAGAGAGGGGGAAGGAGAAGTGCTGTGAGCTGAATTAGCGCAATTATAGTCCATGCTTTTGTGATTATGTGAAAATGTATCCCTGTGTTAACTAAAACTAAAAAGAATCAATATAAATTTAAAAAGTAGGGGCTGGGGTGTGGCTCCGAGGTAGAGCACTTGCCTAGCATGTGTGAGGCACTAGGTTTGATTCCCCCCTCATATAAAAAACAAAGGTTCAATGACAACTAAAAAATATTTAAAAAAATATTTTTTTTAAAAAATTAAAAGAATGTACAGATAACATTGTACTTAATGTAAAGGACTCCAAATTTTCCCCCTAAGATCAGGAAATAGGCACAGATGTTCATTCTCATCATGGCTATGCAGCATAGTTCCAAAAGTTACAGCCAGCACAAGGAAGAGAATAAAAGGCATACAAATAAGAAAGGAAATATGGAAAGCAGATGAGACCAGGGTCATTGGCTGATCCTGCAGTGTCAGCAAAAGCCAAGCCTGGGAAACAATCCTTGTCAAAAAGATAAGGATGTTAACAACCTTGACACTTGGCTCTGATGTTAACTATCAGTTATCAGGCATTCCACCACAATTGGCTTCCTGGGTGCTTCCTAGCACTGTAACAGAGGATAGCCACAAAATTGTTTCTATCTCTGTAACTTTTTAGTGCACAAAGAAGCCTCTAGATAACTCATAAGCCTTGAACAATTTATAATGCCCTATAGTTAACTTCCTGATTATGTGACCCTACATAATAATCTTGTGGAGCTAGTTCTGGGTCACTGTTCCTCCATCAGAGTGCAGTGTCTCACCTGGCCACAGCTTTACTTAAAAATGTCTCTGTTTTCTTTGTGTGTTTTTCTCCATCTCCAGTTGCCCCTACTCGAGATCTTTTGTTGATGCTGCACAGGTTGCAGCAAGGAAGAACTAAAACTAGCCCATTTTCAGATATAGAAATTTCCAAAGAATAAAAACAACCAAGCAAGCACAAAGAAAACAAAAACCAAACAAGCAAACAAAAACCAACAAACACACAAACCCTAAGAATAAACCCTCCTAAAACTAGTACTATCAGGTAAGAAAGCTAAACTATGAATATCCAATGAAATATATAGTAGCAATGACTATGTGATGGACACTGAAATTAAAAATGACACTTAATAATGATTCAAAGCAAAATAAAATACATATGTGTAACTCTAAGAAAAAATATATAGAAAGTGTGTGCTTAAAACTGAAAAATACAGATTAAAAAAAATGAAAGACAGGGTTGGGGTTGTGGCTCAGCGGTAGACCGCTTGCGAGGCCCTGGGGTTCAGGTGTGGTGGCAAACGCCTTTAATCCCAGTGGCTTAGGAGGCTGAGGCAGGAAAACTGAGAGTTCAAAGCCAGCCTCAGCAAAAGTGGGGTGCTAAGCAACTCAGTGAGACCCTGTCTCTACATAAAATACAAATAGGGCTGGGGATGGGGCTAAGTGGTCCAATGCCACTGAGTTCAACCCCTCTTATAAACACACACACACACACACACACACACACTTTTAACCCATTAAACAGTTGATGGACATTTGTGTACTACTTTTTAGTTTATTTGAATAATGTTGCTATGGACATTGATGTACAAATATCTATTAGAGTACTTGTTTCCAACTTTCTTGGATATTCTTCAAAAGGTGGAATTGCTAGCTCATGTGGTAATTCAATGCTTTTCATTGTTTGGTTTTTGGAAATGCCATATTTTTATACCATTTTACACTATCATGAGTGATAAATAAGATTCACAATTTCTCCACATCTTCTTTAACACTTGTTTTCTTTTTTAAAATATCACCATGCTAATGGATATAAAGTGGTATGCCATTGTATTTTTATTTCCATTACCTAATGACTGGGGACGTTGAAGATCTTTTTAGATGCTTATCTGTCCATTTCACGGTTACAGAAAATATATGTTCAAGTCCTCTCCTCATCCTCCCAGTTTTTCATTGGTGCATTATAATTACACATAATAGTGGGATTTGTTGTTACATATTAATATATGACATGATAAGACAATTTGATAATATTGTTCCACAATATTTCTATTTTCCCTCTCCTCCATTCTCCAGTCTCTTTCTTCTACTCTCTCCCTTCAATTTTCAAGAGATCGCCCCACTTTCTTCTCATTTCCCCCACTAGCTTCCACGTGTGAGAAAACATATGACCCTTAACTTTTTGCATAGTGGTCATACTAATTTACAATTCCAACAACAAGGTAAAAGTATTATTCCCCTACCACATCCTCTCCAGCATTTATTATTGTTTGTATTCTTGATGGGTGCTTTTCTAACTGGAATGAGATGAAATTTCAGTGTAGCTTTGATTTGTATTTTCCTAATTGCTAGAGATGTTGAATATTATTTCCATGTATTTGTTGGACATAATACAATGTAGTTCATTTACCCATTTATTGATTAGTGTTTTTTGAGTTCTTCTAGCTTCTGAATATTAATCCTCTAAGAAGAGTAGATAGCAATGATTTTCTCCCATTTTGTAGGTTCTTTCCTCATGTTCTTGCTTCCTTTGCTGTGCAAACCTTTTTGTTTAATGCTATCCATTTATTATTTCTTGGCATTGTTTCCTGAGATTTAGGAGTCCTATTGAGGATCTTGTTGTCTGTGTCTATAATGTTGGAGTTTTGACCTTACATTTTCTTATAAGAGTTGCAAAGTTTCTGTTCTAATTCTTAGGTCTTTGATCCATTTTGAGTTGACTTTTGTGCAGAGTGAGAGATAGGGATCTATTCTTGTTATTCTAAGGGATATCCAGTTTTCCAACCACCTTTGCTAAAAAAGCTATCTTTTGTGTAATGTAGGTTTTTGGTACCTTTGTCAAAAAACAGATGACTGTCTCTGTGTGGGTTTGTCTATGCGTCTTTTATTCATTTCAGTTGGCCCATGTGTGTATTTTCATGCCAGTACCATGCTGTTTTGTTACTTTAGCTCTGTAGTATAATTTGAAATTTGGTATTATGATGCCTCTAACATTGCTTTTTTGGCTTATAATTGCTTTGACTATTCTAGGTCTTTTATTCTTCCAAATGAATTTTGGGATTGTTTTTTCTAGTTTTGTGAAGAATGTCATTGGTATTTTGATGGGAATTGCTTTGACTCTCTGTTGCTTTTAGTAATATGGCCATTTTAACAATATTAATTCCGCTTATCCATGAATATGGGAGGTCTTTTCATCTTGCATTGTTTGATTTCTTTCCACAATGTACTGTTTTCATTGCAGATGTCCTTCTGTCTCCTTCAAATCAATAAAACCTTGATTTGTTTTATTCTTAGTTTTTTTTGAGGGGGATTATTGCAAATGAGGTTGTTTCTTAGCAGATTCATTCTTGGAAAAACTATTGCTGTTTTGTATCTTGCATCTGTCCAATTTTAACCTGTGCATTTTGTTGTTGAATTGAAGGGTTGTATAGACACATATATTTTAAATATTCATTCATTGCTAAATATGTAATTAGAAATATTTTCTTGATTCTGTGGGTTGTCTTTTTACGTTGTTGACACTTTCCTTTGATGTACAGTGATTTTTTAACTCTCATGAAGTCCAATTATTCTAGTTTTTTCTTTTATTGCCTATGCTTTTGTAGTTGTATTCAGTAATCACATGACTGCCAAATCTGATGTCATGAAGGTTTCCTCTTGTGTTTTCTTCTAAGAGTTTTATAGTTTTCACTTTTATCTATAGATCTTTGATACACTTTGAATTAATTTTTGTACAAAATGATTAAGGGTTCAATTTTTCATTCCCTTACATGTAGTATTCAATCTTCCCAAAACTATTTGTTGAAAAGACTGTCCTTTTGCTATTCAAATGTCTTAATACCTTATAAAAAATAATTTGACCCTGCATATAAAAGTTTAATTATGAACTGCCAATTGTATTCTGTGCATCTGACTTTATGCCAGTATCACACTGTTTTGATTACTGAAGCTCTGCAGTAAGTCTGAAATCAGGAAGTATGAGTTCACTAACTTTGTTGTTGTTGTTTTTTTTTTCAGATTGCTTTGACTATTTTGGATTCCTTGAGATTCCATATACATTTTTAAATGAATTTTTCAATTTCTGCAAAAACTGTCATTTGGGTTTTAACAAAGAGTGCATGGGTAGCATGGCATGTTAACAATATTATGTCATCCATATACATGGATGTCCTTCCATTTATTAAGGCCTTCTTTAATTTCTTCCAGCAAGTTTTGTAGCTTTCAGTGTATATGTGTTTAATTTCTTTAAGTTAACTCCTAAGTCCTTAATTCTTTCTGATGATATGGTAAATGAAATTGACTTTTAAAGATATACATGACAGGGATTGAGGTTTTGGCTCAGGGGTAGAGCACGTGCCTGGCATGCATGAGGCACTGGGTTCGATCCTCAGTACCACATAAAAGTAAAATACATTGTGTCCACCTATGACTAAAAAATAAATATTTAAAAAAAGAAAAAAAAAGGATATACATGACAGTAGATTGAACTTTGACATATTAGATATACATGGAGGATAATTTATTCTAATAAGGATCCCATTCATGTGGGTATACATAATGTGGAGTTTCACTAGTGATGTATTCATTATGAACATAGAAAAGTAGTGTCCTACTTATGCTACTGTCTTTCCTATTCCTATCCCCCCCACCCCGCTGTCTTCTTTCATTCCCTGTGTCTAATACAATGAATTTCTAACCCTTGCTCCCAGCCCCCTCTTTGTTGGGTGTCAGCATTCAGACATCAGAGAGATTATTCAAATTTTCATTTTGGGGAATTGGCTTATTTCACTTAGCATAATAGTCCCCAGATCCATCCATCTACCAGCAAAAGTCATAAAGCCATTCTTTTTTTATGGCTGAGTAATATGTATATATAACACATTGTCTTTATCCATTCATTTATTGAAGGACACCTAGATTGGTTCCATAGCTTAGCTATTGTGAATTGAGCTACTGTAAATATTCATGTGGCTGTGTATTGGAACCTTTTACCTCCTTTGGGACCGCAGCCATTATTGGGTGTTGGCTGAGGCGGCCTCATGGGTTCTTCCAGAGCAATTCTGTATAAGTGACCTGGCTGGATTGGCGTTTGTGGGCTTTTGACCTTAGCTCCCCCCCCCCCAATGGTTTAACCTGAAATCTGCCTAGGCCCTTAGTGATAGTGATGTAACTGCCCCCTATTGGTTCTCGATACTGTCTCTTCTTACCCCCTCCTTCTATCAATATATAACCTTGTCCCTGATACAATAAAGTTGAGATTGCTGTACCTCCATGGTTGACTCAACTCCCGACTCGGTGTGATTCTTGGCCAGGCTGGGTGGCGGGCCAGGTCACCACACTCTCCCTCTTGCTCAGATAAGGGAAGCACCAGCTGGTCTCGTGCATTCCCCAAATCTTTGTTGGAGAGTGGTTCCGACAGCTGTGACAGTGTAGTATGCTGGTTTTAAGACCTTTGGGTATATGCTTAAATACCGAAAGTGGGATAATTGGGACAAATGGTAGTTCCATTCCAAGTTTTCTGAGGAATCTCCATACTGCTTTCCAATTTGTAGTGGTTGGGCCAATTTGTAGTCCTACCAGCAATGTGTAAGAGTACCTTTTCTCCTGCACATCCTCACCAACATTTGTTGTTATTTGTATTCTTGATAATTACCATTCTGACAAGAGTGAGATGGAATCTTAGTGTGGTTTTAATTTGCATTTCTCTAATTGCTAGAGGGGCTGAACATTTTTTCATACATTTGTTGACCATTTGTATTTTTTCTCTTGAGAAATGTCTGTTTTGATCTTTTGCCCATGTATTTACTGGATTATCCATATATATATATATACATATATATATATATATTTAATGTTAAGTTCTTTAAGTTCTTTATATATCTTGGAGATTAATGCTCTTTCTGAGGTGGCAAAGATTTTCTCCCATTCTGTATGCTCACTCTTCATGCTCTTGATTGTTTCCTTTGCTGTGAAGAAACTTTTTAGTTTGATACCATCGCATTTATTGATTATAGATTTTATTTCTTGCACTTTAGGTGTCTTGTTGAAGAAGTTGGTTCCCAAGCTGACATGATGGAGAGTTGGGCCTATACTTTCTCCTAGTGGGTGCAGGGTCTCTCTAGTCTAATGCCTAAGTCTTTGATCCACTTTGAGTTGAATTTTGTGCAGGGTAGAGAATAAATTTCATTTTGTTATGTATGGATTTCCAGTTTTCCCAACACCATTTGTTGAAGAGGCTCTTTTCTCCAATGTATGTTTCGGCGCCCTTGTCTAGAATGAGATAACTGTGTTTTATATGGGTTTTTCTCTGTATCTTCTATTTTATTCCATTGGTCTTCATTTGGTTTGGTGAATATACCAAGCTGTTTTTGTTACTATAGCTCTGTAATATAATTTAAGGTCTGTATTGTAATGCCTCCTGTTTTACTTTTCTCACTAAGGATTGCTTTAGCTATTCTGGGTCTCTTATTTTTCCAAATGAATTTCATGACTGCTTTTCTATTTCTATAAAGAATATCATTAGAATTTTAATAGGAATTACATTAAATCTGCATAGTGCTTTTGGTAGTATTGCCATTTTTTAAAAAATATTTATTTTTTTAGTTGTAGTTGGATATAATACCTTTGTTTTATATATTTATTTTTATGTGGTGCTGAGGATTGAACCCAGGGCATCACACATGCTAGGCAAGCACTCTACCACTGAGCCACAACCCCAGCCCATATTGCCATTGACAATATTAATTCGCCTATGCAGGAACATGGGAGAACATTCCATCTTCTAAGATCTTCTTCAACTTCTTTATTTAGTGTTCTGCAGTTTTCATTGTAGAGATCTTTTTAAATTTTTTAAAACTACCTTTATTTTATTTATTTATTTTTTATGTAGTGCTGAGGATGGAACCCAGGGCCTCACATACACTAGGCGAGCTCTCCACCACTGAGCCACAACCCCAGCCCCTGTAGAGGTCTTTTGTTAGATTGATTCCCAAATATTGTTTTTTTTTTTTTGAGGCTATCATGTATGGGGTAGTTTTCCTAATTCCTCTTTGAGTACATTTATCATTGGTGTATAGTAATGCAACTGATTTATGGTTGTTAATTTTATACACTGCTATATTTCAGAATTCATTTATGAGTTCTAGAAGTTTTCTGGTGGATTTTTTTTTTTTTGTCTTCTAAATATAGGATCATGTCATTGGCAAACAGGGATAGTTTGAGCTCTTCTTTTAATATTCATGTCTCTTTAATTTATTTCTTTTTCCTAACTGTCTAGTTAGAGTTTCAAGGACCCTGCTGAATAGAAGTGGTGAAAGAGGGCATCCTTGTTTTGTTCCAGGTTTTGGAGGAAATGCTTATATATTTTTTTCCATTTAGAATGATGTTGGCCTTAGGTTTAACCTATATAGCTTTTACAAGTCTTACATGTATCCATAGTTTTTCTAGTGTTTAACATGAATGGATGCTGTATTTTGCAATTATTTTCTTACTTTTGTTTGTCATTAGATGTTGGTATAAAAAATCACAACTGGTTTTATATGTTGATTTTGTATCCTGGAACTTTGTTGAATTCAGTTATTAGTTCTAATGGATATAGTGGAATCTTTAGGGTTTTTTACACAAATCATTGCTACAAAGGCACTTTTGGTATCTCTTTCTAATTTGTCTATTTTAAGTTTCTCTTTCTTGCCTAATTGCTCTGGTTAGAAGTTCCAACACTATGTTGAATGGAAACAGAAAACACAGGCCTCCTTACTTGTTACTGATTTTAGAGACAACCTTTTAGAACTTCATCAGTGAGTACGATGTCTGTTTCAGCTTTTTCATATAAGGCCTTGTTCATGATAAGGTAAGTTTCCTGTATTCCTAGTTTGTGGAGTGTTTTTAATTATGAAAGTGTATCGAATTCTGTCAAATTCAGATTTTCTACATCAATTGAAATAATCAGGTCAGTATTTTCCCCTTCATCCAGCTATTGTGCTATATTATATTGATTTATTTTGATATACTTCATGGAACTATCCTTGCATTCCGGGGATAAGTTACATCTGGTCATGGTGTATAATGATTTTTAATATGCTGCTGAATTTGTTATGCTGTTATTTTATTAAGCCTCTGGCATCAATATTTATAAGGGATATTGGTCTGTAGTTTTCTTTTGGTTTCTCTTTCTGCCTTTGGTTTCTATCAGATCAGTGATATGGCTTCATAGAATAAATTAGGAAGTGTTACCTCCTCTTAAATTTTTTTATTGTTCGAAGAATTTGGGAGGAACTGGTATTAATTCTTCTTTAAAAGCTTTGTAATATTTACTATTGAAGCCATGTGTAGTGGTGTACATCTGCAATCCGACCGGCCTGTGAGACTGAGACAGGAGGATGGCAAGTTCAAGATAGCCTGGGCAACTTGGTGAGACCTTGTCTCAAAATAAAAAAAAAAGAGCTGGGGATGAAGCTCAGAAATAGAGCTACCCTGGGTTCAATTCTCAATATTGAGGGGGAAAAAAAAAGAATTTCCTAGTGAAGCCATATGGGGTGTGTGTGTGTGCGTCTATCACCATATTTTACATGTAAGGAGGCTTTTGATTACTTATTTAATCTCCATACTAGGAATAAATTTATTTACACTTTCTATATCTTTTTGATAAAAGATAAATCTTGGTATGATTTATGTTTCTAGAAATTTGTGGATTTCGTTTGGGTTATTCAATTTGTTGGCATATGCTGCGCCCCTCCCCTGACTCAGGCAATGGCAAGGCCCTACTGAGGTGGATGGCGCAAGGCATCCATCCTCTGGAGGAGCGCAGTATGTTTCTGGGAATGGGCTGATTTGTTTTTGTATTCCTTTAATAAGTATAGTTGTGATTTCTCATATGACCATTAAGTATGAAGGAAAAAACATGACTTTCCCAATTAATGCAACTACTTCTAAAGCATAGATCTGTTTGCTCTAAATGCAATGATTCAGCTGTGGAGTGTAAATAGTTAATGTCTAATGAAAAACTCCCTATATTCCTGTCAAGGAAGTTTTTGAGAAATCAAATTAAAATCTAGAGAAGAAAAATTAATGTTAAGAAGAGAGATTAGTGCTTAGTACTGGGCAACTTGTTCTTGTTCCTGTGCACAATGGTTTGTGCTCTTACTCCTGTTTGATTAAAATTTTTTTTTTTTGCTTTTTTTTAATTGTTGGTCATTCAAAACATTACATAGTTCTTAATACATCATATTTCTCAATTTGATTCAAGTGGGTTATGAACTCCCAATTATACCCCATATACAGATTGCTGAATCACATCAGTTACCCTTCCATTGATTGACAAATTGCCTTTCTAGTGTCTGATGTATTCTGCTGTCTGTCCTATTCTCTACTATCCCCCCTCCCCTCCCCTCCCCTCCCCTCCCCTTTTCTCTCTCTACCCCTTCTACTGTAAATCATTTCTTCCATTTGTATTATCTTGTCTTACCCCTCCTTTCCTCTTATATGTCCTTATGTATAACCCTGAGGATCGCCTTCCATTTCCATGCGATTTCCCTTCTCACTCCCTTTCCCTCCCACCTCTCATCCCTGTTTAATGTACATCTTCTTCTCAAGCTCTTCATCCCTACCCTGTCCTTGTTTACTCCCCTTATATCAAAGGGGTCATTTGGTATTTGTTTTTTAAAGATTGACTAGCTTCACTTAGCATAATCTGCTCTAATGCCATCCATTTCCCTCCAAATTCTATGATTTTGTCATTTTTAATGCAGAGTAATACTCCATTGTGTATAAATGCCACATTTTTTTTATCCATTCATCTATTGAAGGGCATCTAGGCTGATTCCACAATCTTGCTATCATGAATTGTGCTGCTATGAACATCGATGTAGCAGTGTCCCTGTAGCATGCTCTTATTAGGTCTTTAGGGAATAGACCGAGAAGGGGAATAGCTGGGTCAAATGGTGGTTCCATTCCCAGCTTTCCAAGAAATCTCCATACTGCTTTCCAAATTGGCTGCACCAATTTGCAGTCCCACCAGCAATGAACAAGAGTGCCCTTTTCCCCGCATCCTCTCCAGCACTTATTGTTGTTTGACTTCCTAATGGCTGCCAATCTTACTGGAGTGAGATGGTATCTTAGGGTAGTTTTGATTTGCATTTCTCTGACTGCTAGAGATGGTGAGCATTTTTTCATGTACTTATTGATTGATTGCATGTCCTCCTCTGAGAAGTGTCTTGATTAAAATTAATAACAAGTCAACCACTTGCCATAACCATGACACAGGTTCCAGTCAGTAAGTCAAGAAAGAATAGTCAAGGTATAGGCCAATAGTTTGGGACATTTGTAACTATTATTAAAAGTTAACTAAGCAGAAACAGCTCAAAGAAAAACGCGGACTGAAAGTACAAATGCTTGCTTATGCATAAGCCAAGATACATTCTTCTATTCTAATTGTAGCTACATAATATTTTGTTTCTTTGAATAATGATTCCTGTTTTGTAACCACAAAGTACTGTGAGCCTGCCAAAATGAAAAGTATATATGATCAACTTCACAAGTAATCACAAGGGATCAACACCTTCACTTTGGTGTCTGTGTTGTTTCTCTACCCCCCCCCCCCTTTATGCTGACTCCTCACCATCCATTGTCTCCTGAGACCCCCTGTTGGACCTGGTCTCTGACAGGCATACAGTTGTTTATTTTTTTAATAGTCTTTTTTATTTCTGTGGAATCAGTACTAATAACTCCATTTCATTCCCAATTTAATCATTTTGAGTCATCTCTCTCTTTCTCTTTCATCAATGTAGCTAAAGTCAGTTTGGTTGAACTTGTGAAGAAATAGCTTTTGGTTTAGATGATTTTCTGTATTGTTTTTCTACTTTCTGTTTCATTTATTTCTGCTTTAATCTTTGTTATTTTCTTATTCCTGCTACCTTTGCAATTAATTTTTTCTTTTAGTACCCTAAGTTGTAAAGTTTTTTTGAGATCTTTAATTTTTAATGTAAGTATTCACAGTTACAACAGCACTGCTTTTCTGTATACAATAAATTTCAGTATGGGATGCTTTTGTTTTAATTCACCTTTAGGTATTTTTTAACTTCTCTTATGATTTCCTCCTAAACCCATTGGTTAAGAGTGTAGTTTTTGCCTAACACTTGATCTAACTTAAAGAATATCCCATGTGCACCTGAGAAGGTGAATATTCTGCTGCTTAGGTATTTTATATACATGCATTAGATCTACTTGGTTTATTGTGATGTTCAAATCCTGTATTTCTTTAGTTTATTGTCTAGTTATCTCTCCATTATTGAATCTTAAGTATTAAATTCTTTAATTATTATTGCATAGCATTCCTTTAATTTTGTCAGTCTTTGCTTCATCTATTTGAATTGTCTGTTATTAAATACATATATGTTTAAAAGTATCATAGGTTTATAAGTATCATATTAGTATGCTGTCTTGAAACTTTCAATAATATATATACTTATTTGTCTCTTGTAAACTTTTTTGATTAAAGACATTTAGGCTGTTATGATCTAAAGGCTTCTATAAGCTGTCCTAGGGACACTAGCCTGCTGTGGTTCTAGGGGGTTGGGAGATAGCAAGTCCTAAATTAGGGTGAAAGTGATCAAAATTAAATAAAATTTGCCATCAAGACTTCCCCTGAAATCTGCAAGCTTTTGAATACATTCCTAAATTCCAAAATAGTTACTTCAGAAATATTTTGCCAGTTCAACTGTTGTACAGTTGGACATATTGCTGATGCTCACGACTCAACCATCTTCATTTTACATGCATTAGAACTACTTGGTTTATTGTGTTGTTCAAATCCTGTATTTCTTTTAGTACCTTCACAATAAGTACTTCTTCACAATAAGAGTACTGCTAATGTAAATTATTTTAAGTGACACATGTTGTTTTAACAATAAATAGTAAGATAAGTCAATTCAAATATCAAAATTTAAGTTTAGTAATCTTTTGGCCTTAGGAAAAATTATTTTAAACCAATATTAGCATAAATCTATTTTTAACATAAAAGGGAAAAATTCCCTCCTCTTCCCAAACAGAAAATGTATTTGTTAAGAATTTTTATATTTTATTCTAACAAGATAAAGCATAAAGACTAAATTGGAAATTATGGCAGGTAATAGGATAAATCATAGCAAAAATAGATTGGTCCTATTCTATTTCATATTTTTAAAAAACCAATTAAGTACCTCACCTAAATGAACCAAATATTTAAAACACAATTGAAAGATGGGGTTAGGATTATAATGCTTAATGTTTCTATAAAATAAAACACTAGCACTCAGTTTTTCTTTTTATAATTTAGATATGTTTCAGTGAATCAACCTATGTAAGTAAGATATTATTTCATATCTATAAGTTATGTTATGACCCTGAAAAATTAAGTAGAGATCAGAAATTAAGTTAGTGACAAAACTGAGAATAAAACCCAGGATAAATCAAGCTTAATTTACAGCCACAGTGGTTGCTCTAGTATTATTAGTTTGAAAAGAAAAAAAATACTTGATTTTTTAAAATGAATAAGCATAAATGACAGACTCATGGGATTATATGCGGCTATTTTGCAAGCAGTGTAATTAGCTACTGGTTCAGAAAGTGCTAGATTTAGCTAAATAACTTGCCAAAGGTGGCACTAAATGTTAGGTAATACTAGGATATGAACTCAAGTATCTGACCTTAAGGATAAAGTTGTTACTCTTGGATCTTGTGGTGTTGGCCAAGAAGTTAAAAACAGCATTTCTTACTGATTGTTCATGCAGAGTCACTACCTAACAACTCTGTATGTGAATAATAGGAAGATTTGAGACTGAAGTCAAAACCTGAATAACAATCCTTAATGAGGCTAGTCTGAGTTTGGAGTTGCAATACTATGATGATGATGGTGTGAGTCCTTAAATCCCAGAGAAAATACTGATCTCTCTGGCTAGTGTGAACTGAAAATGGGTCCCTACTCTCTACAGAGCTGGGGTGAAAATCTTAGTTTTTTCTTTTTTGAAATCTTTTGTCCTTTTGTCCCAAAGATGTTCCAATTGTACAGAAGAACATGAAAGCAAAGTATATTAAGGCTCTGCAAGAAATGTGTTTTATTCAGAGTAACTGGGAAGGAGGGTCCCTAGAATTTTGTGTGTGAGGTAAAATTCTTGGAGAGGAGTGAATTACAGAATCTGGATACCTTAATTCTGTGTATGAAGTAACTCAAGTCCTGGAAACATCTGTGAGTTGTGAATATAGAGAACACACTCAAAGAAATATATGAAATACCTTTAAAAAATAAGTATGCCACTCCTCAAGTCCCAAACTAACTCCTGAAGGTTCATGTGTGCAAAAGTACAAAAAAGTACAAAAAGTTCAGGGAAATATTTCACAGTTACTTTTTTTCATAGCCAATGTAGACTACTAACCCTCTCAGATAAATCAGCAATGAACAGAAAGAAAAGCCAGAAGAAGAGAAAGTGTGTATGTGTGTATACATATATATTATAAAAATACTTGTTATTAAATATGTATATGTAAAAATACATATTATATATATATATATATATATATATATATATATATATATATACACATTTTCAAAACCTTCAGGAAAAAGATGATTGATTTATTCCAAAATACTTAGAAGTAGCTCCTGCCAATTAACTTTTCACATTCAGCAGGGCAGTGCTCAGTAATTATGGGGCTATAGAAAGGGGAGAGACTAACCCAGAAAAGCCTTTCAATAAGAAAAAAAAAGTGGTTATTTCTATACTATATCAAGAAAGCTATCCTTATGTTACAGGTTTATCTTAACAGTTGTGAATAAAAATTTCTTCAGTTAAACTGTTGGATCCTCAGTTAAACTGTTTACCTTAAGGTAAGGATCATGTCTTATTTTTCTTTCTATCCTTATAATCCCTCATGTTTATTATGGCACCTGGCAAATAAGTATATTATTATGCCTCCTGAATTAAAATGTTATTACAAAAAATTAATAAGATATGAAGATTAATTATTTCTTGATTATATCTTGTATACCAGTAAAAGTTCTTTTTATGTTCCAAAACCTCTACTTAATTACATAGGAAAAAAGAGATCAAATATAACCCTGGACTACAAAGGTATAGGTAATATCAGTAAGGGTTTTTAAAAAAAGATATGAAAGAATCAACCTGAATTCCTTAAACTCTGGCATGGACTTTTACATATAAAATCTCTACAATGCTATATTAACTCTTGAGTTATTCTTACTAAATTTAATGTTATATAGTACATGTGAAGTGAAGAGAATATAGCAATTAATGCACTGTTTACATTCTCCTGTAGCAGCTGACATTGATGGAATATAAATTAAGTAACCAAAAGAGCATCATGAATCACATCCCATACAATTAAATGGGTACATTTACCTTTACATCCATACTGCATACAGGATGTAAATGGCTATAAATGATTACGAAATTCTGAAATCATAAAGTTGCTGTGCATTTTATGGTTGCTCTGAGATCAAGTGTTTATTAATCAATGGTCATTAAATCAACAGATTCTGACTAAGCTGATAGTTCCATCTTAAATGATGTATATTATACTCACTTAGGAGATTTTAATCTAAGAGTTGCTAAAATAGTAACAACTCAGTCATCAGATTGAAGATGGATGTCAATGAAGGTAAAATTTAAACTATATAATTTAATGAAAGTATATATTATTAATATAATAATTTAAATGTACCAATTGCCAAGAGATTATAAACATGAATTGAATTTTTCTTTCATGATTGTAATCAATATTCTCTAAAGGTTTTAACATAATATGCAAAAAAAGAAAAGAAATAAAAATTAAAAAAAATTTAAAAAACCCAAACAAAACCAAAACCCAGAAATTGAAAATGGCCCAGATCTAGCTAGACAACATACTAAAACTTAAACCAGGAAAAAAGGTGTGAACTTAAGTGTTGTGACTAAAGTTTCTTACACTTATCAGTTGGGTTATACTGCATAGTGGTCTGGAATTAACTTTCTTTGTAACATTGGTTACTTTCTTACCTAGAGAGCATGCCCAGAGGTGTAACATTAAGTGATCCCATCAGCATTGCCAGGGCCATCCCTGGCGCTTCCCGTTCTATTACTTCTTTTGTGGCCTGTAATTAAAGATTAAATAGCAAACTGAGTGAAATTAGCCAAAAAAGAAGGAAGGCAGAGTAGTAAATTCACTAAAAGATAATTATAACCCAGGATTTCTTTATATATATATATATTTAGTTGTTGACAGATATTTATTTATTTATTTATTTAATGTGGTGCTAATAATTGAACCCAATTGCCTCACACATGCCAGGCAAGTGCACTACCACTGAGCCACAACCTCAGCCCATAACCCAGGCTTTTTATAAACCATACTTTGTAATTCCTCAAACATCTGTATTTTTTTCAGGATCACTGAATTAAAGGTAAGGACCCCCCCCCCCAAAAAAAACCCAGATAACTTTTATAGTAGCAGTCTTATCATATTCCTTTGGTTTCAATAGTATTTGATAGAAATCACATTTTGCTTAATAACTAAATTCCAAAAATGAAGTCTCAGAGTCTTATTAATAGTTCAATAGATTTTTACAGGGTAAGAAAGGTGGGCATTTTTCTTTTCCTAGTACTCTAGAAATAATTAGTCCATGAAAACCTGAGATCATCTTATATCCCTCCTACTTCTATGATTGTATAACATAATTTAAAGGGACAAGAAGTTATCAATTCAACTTTACCCATGTGCAGGCTCGAAGAAAAACTCTCCATTTATCATAGATATCAATATAAATTAACCATCTGATTGTTTTAAAAGAATTAATGAAATGATAGGCTGTATATATTAGGAAATTTAGAACAGTACATTTTTAAGATAAGGATAAGGTAAACCTGGAAGAAGCCAGTGAAGGAGAAAGGAAAACTACATTTTCTAAGGACAGGTATAAAGGCACACCTGGGAGACAGTCCAGGTTTTGTGCCATATAACTGCAATAAAGTAAATATCTTAATAAAATCACACAAAGTTTTTGGTTTGTTAGTGCATATGAAAGTAGATTTACACTATCCTATTATCTATTAAGTATAAATAGCCTTACATCTAAAACAGTATATAATTCAAAAATATTTTCTTGCTAAAAATGCTAATGATCATCTGAACGTTTTGCTGGTTGAGGGTGTTGCATTGATACTGATGGCTGCTGACTGATCAATAGGTATAATAATAATAGAAAAGTTTGGATTATTGCAAGAATTCCCAAAATGTGACACAGATATGAAGTGAACACATGCTATTAGAAAAATGCTGCTAGTAGACTTGCTTGAGGCAGAGTTGCCACAAATCTTCAAATTGTAAAACAAATAATTCATGCAGCACAATAAATTGAAGCTCCATAAAATGAAGTACACCTATATGTTGTAATACAATGGTAAAGATACATTTTAGGCTAAATGTAGGGGGCCAAAAACATGACTTAATCCATTTCTAGTCTTGTTTTATATAAGTGAAACAATTTACAATAATTGAAAGCAACAAAGGAACAAAGCTTGCAAAATAAAATATTCCAGTAAATAAAGGAATATAGAGATATTTTATATCTCTATATAGGAATATATTGATATTTTAATATTCATTAGACATAGAGTGACAGTTCTAAATAAGATTGTAGCTCTCGTAAAAAAATTTTCTGGGCAAAAATAGAGGACTTGATAAAGCAGTGAAAATGCAAATATGTATTATATGCTAATTGATGTTATAAACAAACTTTTAGAACACATAAATTATTAGTTCACCTCTTAATTTTTTTTTCAAATATTATTGTTTTTTAGGGTTTTTTTAGGTGGACACAATATCTTTATTTTACATTTATGTGGTGCTAAAAATTGAACCCAGTGTCTCACGAATGCTAGGCGAACACGCTACACTTGAGCCATCCCCAGCCCGCACCCCTTAAAATTATATAGACTACTAAAATTGATACAATCTTCTGGTTTACCAAATCCCAGCATGTGCAGTATTTAACAACAGCAGAAATTTTAAAAGAATACTTCTCATCCAAACCTGTTTAAATAGAGAGGCCATCAGGCAACAGAAAAGAAAACTTTAAATTCTTTTTTTTATAAAGTTTTTTTTTTGGTTGCACATGTTCACAATACCTTTATTTTATTTATTTATTTTTATGTGGTATTGAATAGAATCCAGTACCTCATATGTGCTAGGCAAGTGCTCTATTTCTAAGCTACTATCCCAGTCTAGAAACCTTAAGTTCTTAAGTTTGAAAGTGAGTTGCCATCAGTTAAGTTTGTGTTGAGCTAGTACTATCTAAACGTTGTGTTAGTAATATCTATTATGATTTTGAGTCTTCCTGAGAAGGAACACTATTTCTGTGCTATAAAATGCTTTATTAAGGCTTATAATTTCTAAAATCTTAGAGCCTCCAAATCAAGCATAATAAATGAGAACAATATAAAAGGAGATGTCTGGATAAATACTTCACTATGTACTTGAAAAAGTCATCCATATAAGCAGTGGCTGACATTTGATAAGTTTGGAGATTGCTATGGACTGCCCCCTCCCCTCCCCCAGGAAGATTCAGAATTTTAAAGTCAGTCAAAATTTAAGATGTGGTATTCAGTGTGAGGAAATTAGATCACTGGGGTGTACCGTTTCAGGATGGATTAATCCTGGTCTCCCGGAGTTGTTTCTTGAGAAAATTAGTTATGAAAAGACTGAGCTTGACCACTGCCTTTATGGCTTTCAGTTTTGCTGTGTGATCTCTTCTATAAATAGCAGTTTCTGCTCCTCTTCTGTGTTTTGATGCAGTCAAGGGAGCCCTCATCAGAGGCTAAACAGACAGGGCCGTCCAATTTTGGGCTTTGAGCCTCCAAAACTATGAACTACAAACTTCTTTTCTTTATAAAACATCCAACCTCAGGTATTTTGCTGAAACAAAATATGACTACAGAGATCCACATAAAATGATGTATTCCCAGGCTAGCACAATAAAAATTGCCTAACAATTGCAATTCATTAATTTTTCTAAATCCTATAAAAATATACCATGTTTTGTCCTGAGGTCACTGAAGAGTGATCTACCTGGAATATCTATTTTTATTTTTCATAGAATCATCTTATTGAACTTTGATTTTTTTGATATGCAATTGGATCTAATAAAATTTCTCAGTGAAATTCTTATTTACATTATGCATTACTTGAAGTCATTGTTCACCATGTTATACTGTGATCCTCCTTAGAAATACATACAGGCAAAATTTCCTTTAAAGTGTCATAACAAGATATGAATATTCTTCTGTGCTACTAGTTTAAATTATGATGCTCATGAATCAAGTTACTCTGGTAAACAGAAAAACCTATGGATATTTTTCAGTAGGCTTATTAAACACAACCTAGTTTCATTTTATTTTCTCTTGTCCTATTTTTCATGTTGGTATTTCAAAAAATTCTGTTGTGTTTATTTGGGTAAGCCATCATAAATATTTTTCAGGGTATAAAAAATGTATGAATGGGTGGATTGATGAATGTGTATATTCTTTATATAGAGTTTTTCATCTTTTTAAAAACATACTTCTGGAAGGATCATTAATTCTGTCTTAAAATCTTCTAGAGAATTTGAGCCTACAGACACAGATTTTGTGTATTTTAGAACATAAAGAAAAATATATATTGTAGTGATGCCATTCATTGAAAGGCATTAGTGCTAAAAGTGGTGACATGGTGGGAGAAGCAGAATGTCAAAATTCTCTACAGAACTACATACAATAGGGTAATCTTACAAATACAGTCTTTCTTACATGGGTAGCAACTGTGTCTATTCCAGAAAACAACAGAACACCTTTTTTTCCTGTTTTTATTTTCTGTTCTTCCTAAGCTGTCTGGTGTAGCAGAAAGATCACCACCTGTGAAGTCAGACATAGCTAATGTCCAAGAGAGTGGATGTTGGATCTACCACAGAACCTAGGGCCATGACCATCACATAGTATGTACTCAATAAATGTTTGTTGAATAAGGAAATGAATCAATAAATGAACCTACTTAGATTTGAAACCTGGCTTTACTTAGGTGCTCTTCGAGCTAGAAGAAAATATTTATCTTTTCTGAACTGTAGTGTACTTATAAGTAAAATATACATAATAATAAAACATATCTATATCGTTTAAGAGGGTTGAGAACTAAATTAAGTAAGTCACCTAGCACATGGTAGGTATTCGATACACAATCAATCTTTTATGTGTTTCTACTTTGCAATTCAACTTACCACTTTACAAGTTTGATCATACCAGAGAACAGGAATAATATGAAAATCCACAAACCACATAGAAACAGTTGTTGCTATCCAAAGATGAAGGCATAATGAATGGAGAGCTGAAATCCTAGTTTAAGAGCATTGGTAATTGCAGGGCAGGAAGCAGTACATGGAATTAGTGCAATCTACATTAAGGAAAACCAGCCTAATGAGGTGGGATTGGAAGATGGACAAGAGAGCAAGAGGAGAGTGCAAAGATCTATAAGCTTTAAGTGGGGAGGCACAACTAGAAGGCAAAGAGCAAAAAGAATAAAACTTAATTTAGGATGAAACAAGAGAAAAATCCAAACAGAAGAATGGTTTTAAGAACACAGCCTTTTCAATCACATGTATTAGTACAATATGAATAAAGGTTATCTGTGACAGTTAATGTGCAGATAGCAAGTATTCATTATCAAAAGATTATTCATTATCAATGGCAAAGAGATGCTATTAAAAGTTTTAAATCATTGTTCTTAATTAGCTTAAAGTTTGACATCTCATTTTCTTATGAAAATAATTATTAATTATAATAATAAATTAATAATCATACATTATTAATTTATAAAATTCAGATATCAGTTTTTTGGAATAAGCAGTGTCCAGAATAGTGAGGTTTAGTTTGATCTAGCTGCTCTCTTTAAATGATTTTTATTTTTAACCTCTAAATATTTTCTTAACTCTGAAAGTTGCAAATGCATATGAAAAAAATCACACAGTTGTGATATTTTTCTTGACACTCTGAAGATAACATTCAAATCATAAAGATCCTTCAAAGACTGCTAAGTTGCAAAAATGGTGTCATAAACTGTAGCTGAGAGAGCTTGTTGATGAGGTGCATGTTCACTTTTTAACTTCAGGGGAAAAAATGACATTAAAAAGTTATTGCTAACAGGCAATGATGTTTAAATACATATAAAAAAGGGTAGCTAAATCTAAATATGTATACATTTCTTACATGCACAGTGATTCTTTGTGAAAAATAATTTAGTATAGTACTTTACTTAATTATATGGACATACTTTTATTAACATAGCAGAATAATTTGTGATTTATATTAATATATTTGTTACCTGACTATGTAAATTTAATACAATTTCCTTCTAACAATTATTACAATGCTTTCTGTTGATTAAATAAACATAAATAGCAAAGACTATCTTTGAAACTCCAGCGAATGACTACTAACAACTTTGTTACATTATTAAGGTGAGACATGCTTAGAGCAGTGGTTCTAAAACTTCAGTATGCATCATAATTTTCTAGAGGCCTTGCTAAAACATAAGTTTTTTGGCTCCACTCCCACATATTCTAATTCACAATGTCTGACAGGCCTGAAAATGTGCATTTCTAAAACTTTCCCTGGTGATGTTTGTGATGCTGGTCTTAGGACAAATTATTTTTCTTAATTAGCTTAAAGTTCTATATCTCATTTTTAAAATTATAAATTATTAATTTTTAAAGTTCAGACATCAGTTTTTTGGAATAAACAGTGTCCAGAACAGTGAGGTTTAGTTTGATCTACAACATTTTGAAAGCCATGCTGCTGATGGAAGGAATGAAGTGAACAATGTATATCACTTGGTCTAATCTTCACAGATACTCTATAAATGTGAGAATCCTTCATCAGAGTCAAATATAGACCTAGCGAGAAAATAAATAAGATGAAAATAGGCAGTTTACTGAGTTATATTTCATTACTTCTTTCCATTAAGGCAAATAATTTAATTTTATATTTTAAAAAGATTATAATAAACTAACAATTCTGAGGCTGCTCAAGTAAGAATCCTATGGTATACTAAAGCTATCCTTAAAGTATTTTTTTCTTGGGACTACACATGATGGATAAAATTTACATATAGGACTTCCAGGAATGTTCAAGGAGTGTCAGCTATAAATCTCCTTTCTATTCTCATTTAGGAAACACACCAGAAAAGAAATAGTCATGCTACTACAATAGCAATACTGAATCTACTTTAATTTAAACAATTGATTTGTAGATTTCATTATTTTCATATTTGTTTCAACCAATCTATTCTCTAGATAGTCATAATAAATGACTGAATGTGGAAAAACTACTGCTAGAAAGAAAGAAAAGATACATCCAGGAAATCAAGGTAATTTAAAGTTTCTGTATGAGATTAAAATATTTTTTTAACTTAAAAAAACAGTATCCCAAATTTACTTGGGAAATATAATCTTTTTGCTAATGTGTACCTTTTCTTTGGAGTTTTAAAGTTCTTAAATATTTATACCTTCAGCTCCTGGAAGAAGCAAAACTTTTTGTGTGAAAAGAGATACTCCGTTTTGTTTTTAGTTCAAGTTTCACAATATGTAAATAAGATCCAGATGTAATGAAAGGTCAGAGGAGACAAGAAAGCAAGAAAGAGACCAGAAATTTGAGTACTGTAGTCAATTTCATTTTATATGGCATTCAATGAACATATACTGTGAGGTGAGCAAAAGATGATGTGTTGAGTCAATTGTTTTCAAAGTTTGTCTTAGTTCAAACTAGCTAGGTAAGCTTCCAGTGTTTAAAGGTAATTATCTATCTTTATGATTATAGCATGGCCCTTAAAACAGCCAACTAGTTTACTTAGCTCAACAAAATGACTTCAATGTTGGAGTAAAACCAGGTTGTTGGGCTTGCTGAGAAATAATATGGCTGATTTAAGGCTGATTAAAAGATTTCCAAATGCCTTTTCACTTTATGAAAAGTCTCACCTTGTTTGCTAACGTTTAGAAGTCAACATTCTTTTGCATTAAAATGATTCTCTTTATACATAGACTTGTTTTCATATTATTTTATTTCTTTATTTCATTAATTTTATAATCAAATTATCAAACAAAAAACCTGGAAACTCAGATGAGTAAATTACTTTTTAGAAGAGATTTTCATGAAACTACTTATCTTCATATTCTGCTCATATAAGTAGCATTACCTTATTTCTAACTTCAGGAAAAGGTGAAAGAATATTGACATTTCTATAAATAATTAGCATATACATTATTCATTTTTAGTATCATATAAAAACAACAATGATAGGGTGTTGGCTATGTATGCCTTTCAATCTACATAGAAAAAAACGTGTTACTCATTTCCTCAAAAGTTATACAGAGATATGGAAGAAAATGTTTGGGAACTTTAATCTACAACAGGGTGATTACAGTTAATAATACTGTGTTATATACCTGCAATTTGCTAAGACAGCAGATCTCAAATGTTCTCAACACACATCAACAAAAAAGATAGATGTGAGGTAATGAACACAGGTTAATTAGCTTAACTGTGGGAATCATTTCACAATGTGTGTGTGTTTCTGTGCAAGTATAAAATCAAAACATCACATAGTACATCATAAATATATGCCCTTTTTTGTATTTATACCTCAATAAAGCTGTGGTAAAAAAAATATGAGGTTGAAAGGTAATCCAATTTGATATTGTTCTGAATGGCTACTGTCTGACCAGTGAACTGATTAATATATGACCAACCTTTTTTTGATCTAGGCACTGTGGAGTTTTCTTTTATTTTGTTATATGGTTGTAACATTTACTCAATACAATGGCTACCCTAAAACAATCTATACATTGGATTCTTGATATATTATTATTCAGGCAGTGCTTAAACATGTTAATTTAGAACAAAGGAAACACAGTCCTTCCTTAGGCTTATAAGTACTATTTGCAAATGGCTTATTGCAAAATGATTTTATAAAATCTAAAAATTTGTTTTTTTGTCCTGAGATGTGATAATTCTCAGTGGTGGCCTTTTAATGAAAGCATCCATATTGAAAACATGTAACTATTATATCTGAAGTTTCCTTTCTGCAAAACTGAATTCAAAACAGTCGTATGTGATAAAGTGAGAGAAACATTAAATAGGTGAGGTAAGGGAAGTGGCATGAGCAGAACTGCTTAGAAGGGAGAAAAATTAAAATATATAATATATAATAAAATATAATATATATTATTATAATTATTATTTAAGGTATTGCATTTTGTCATATCAGCCTCACTAGTTTTTAAAATTGGGGGACAATTGGGCAAAAGAAAATGGTTATAGTACTTCTTAGAAGCAAGAAAAATGGGCACAGAACTTCTTATCACCTTGAGATAAGCTTAACAAAATAGATATACATACATATTTGGAAGCTATGACATACTGTAAATTGAATTAAATAATTTGCTTTCTGCAGGTTCTCTCATGGAAAGACTGATTTTAATTCTACTAGTATCTCACTTTGTTATCAGATTTTTTGTTCCTTATTTGTAATTTAATTATCTAATAGTCCATCATTATTCATATATTATATGAATATCAGCTTTTATTCTTATGTCTCCTGAATTTTTTTTCTCAGATTTCCATTTGTAGAAAGAAGGCAATGATATTTGCTACCCTTCCAATAAGTTGAAAGTATTAACACAATAAAGCATTTTTGGTTAACTAAATCTCACAACATTCTTAATGCTAGTATGATAACATTATATGTCACATAAACTTACAATGCACTAAAACACTTATTTCTCTTTTACACTGTATTGGGGAGCTAAGTATAAACATCATTATTTAGCTGCATAATTCAGTAATAAAAGAAATATTGATATTAGAAGTTTTTATTTATGGTTTCTTTCTTTAAATATACCAGTAGAAATTCTTTATTTAAATACTTAACATTTCTATCTTGCGTAATAAGAGGATATGTGATTTATTACTTCTCTTTTTATAAGTGAATAAAGAGAAGAACCAATAAATTCTTTACTAATCCAGAGCCACAGTGTAAATCAACAGAAAATTCCAGAAGGAAATTCAGACCTGTAGACACCAATTCTGACCTTAATCTGTTAATCTAATATTTTATATTTTAAGTTTGTAAAGCACCCTATTCAGACATAGGAAGGATATTTGTACTTGGCTTAAATGTGTTAGAACACATAGGACCATACTGTGTACTACTACTTATACCGACACACATATCTAAAGTCACCTCTGTTGTGAACTGGAGTCAAACTAATTATAAAAACTGATTAGTTCTATTATAAGCACCATAGAATTGAAGCTATATGGTTTCTGAGTGTATGTAGTTAATTTGAAGATACCTGAAGAATGCACCATGTCAGCAACAACCTTAAAAATTTTAAAGATTTATGAAGTAGTAGCAATTTTGGAGACAACAATTGCCAAGAACACAGCCTTGGGCATTACTACAAAACCTCTCAAAAGGTAGACTGGGAAAAGAATGTGAGAAGCTTAAAAAATCTTGTGAAGAATAAAAGTAGCTTTTTACTTTAAGTCCGATGGAAAATAGCAATGTAATTATGTACTTGAGTAAAGATGAAAATATACAAACAAGTGTCCATAAGTACTTGTGGTAAGGAGTTCAAATCAGTAAGTCAAATAAGTTAATACTGTTTATTTTTTTTCAGGGCGAGGACCAAACTCTGGGCCTTACATGTTTTTGGCAAGCACTCTGCTGCTATGTTAAACCCCCAAACCCAAGTTTATATCAATTTTTAAATTCCTATAACAACCATGCACTAAAAATATAGCAGTGAAAAAAGTAGCAGCCTATTTTTTTTTTCCTTGTTAGGATGGAAATAAGACAAGACACGTTGAAATAGGGAAACTCAAAGATGCAATGTCCCAGTCAACTTGTCAGTGTTCTGCTATACACACTAAAGATTATTTATTAACTAAACTTGACCTGTTAGGTGAAAAACACTTTTACATTTATTTCAAACAGAAATAACAGAGGACTTAAAAATAATCAGAAGCCTAATTTTTAAAAACTTCAAAAAAGAAGTACATTTAAACTTTGCCACTAAAAGAAGGCAAAACTCCAGAAATTCAAAGAACCTAAAAAAAAAAACACTTCTTAAAAATATAAGCTTTTAATATATACTCTAAGCTGAAACATTTTATTCTATATTGAGTTTTTTTCAAAAAAACATAATTTTAAGAGCGTGTGTGTGTGTGTGTGTGTGTGTGTGTGTGTGTTTTATAATACTGATCTAAAATCTCAGAATCAGGAATTTAATCTCTATTTCAGAACATCCAGACTATGATGCTTAAGAATAAAAATAAGGCAGTTCACTATTCAAAGAAGGCCTATCTAGTCTACTACATTTGACACTGAGAAATGAAAACAGAGTCCATTTCTTGAACAGAACAAATTATACCTCAAAAATGGAGCATCAAGGTATGGATTGGGTTCTTTAGATAAGGACTATATGCAACTGAAAAGTGACTTTGTTAGGGCAGAAGACAGGATGGGAGTAAAAAGGAAGAAATTGGTTGCCCCTATTGGCATTAAAAAATTCTGTTTTCTTGTCAGAACAGATAGAAATGACTATTTCTATTGATTCATACACACACACACACACACACTTACACATATATGTTCACTGCTGAGGCTGTTTATTTATAACTTTTTTTCCTTCTATATGCTTAGACTCGTAATTTTTAATATTTAAATGTTTAATCCACCTATAGCTTAATTTTTTGTTATAATCAACCATTTCCACCAAAACGGATAGTCACTTTTTAAAATACCTTTTATTAAATGATCCTCCTTTCTCCAAGTGATTTTTGAAAATCAGATTTACAAATGTTAAATTCTAATATAACACATAGGCATGTTAATGAAATACCATTTGGTTGTATTTATGTACTAATTCATTTTCTTGTAATGTATGAAATATTTTAATCATTGTGCCTGTTCCATTTTCACATCTAATAGAATGAAGCCCTCTCATTGTTTCACTATAAACCAACCCTCCCATAGTCCACTAGCTATTTTTATAAATTTGCTCTTATTAAAGGACATTTAGAATTGCCTTTGTATATTCCTCTCCTCCAAAAATTGTGGATTATATTAAATTAATCAATAATTTAAGGTATATAATTTCAAATGAACAATTGTGTCTAAGAACATGTTATGTTGCCCTAATCATTCAAGTTATATTTTGTGTTCACCTAGAAGATTTATTTATTTCTGGTAAATTTCTTAAGCTTAGTCTTAGGTATTGTGAAGTTTCCTTTTTTTTTCTTGCTATTGTAAATAAATTCTTTATTGTATTTTCTATTGGCCTGCAATAGATATTAGGTAACATCAATATGTGAATTGCCATAAAATAAAATATAGCCACCAAATCATTCAAATCCTTTTTCAATTGATTCTTTTGGGTTTTATCATAGGAGATCTTACATATAAATGCAGTCTGGTTTCTTCTTTATAATATTCAAATGTCTTCTCTTGTATTGATATATTGTGATGGACAAACTTTCTAGAACAGTTAAATAATGGTGACAGTAACTATCTGTTATTTCTAACTTCAATAAGAATTCATCTCCTCTATTGCTTCAGCTTTTTTATATTTGTTGTTTTTTTAAATGAAGTTGAATATTTTATTTCTTATTTTGTTGCATGCTGCTGTTTCAGTGTATAAAAATCACACCAGTAAATGCAGTACATTATAAAACTAAGACAGTACTGTTCTTCTGACACTGTACAACACTCACTTTTCTCCATGCCCAGTTTTTTCTAATGGAAGATCATTAAGTATATTGACCCAGATCCAGGGATGGATGTAAGCAAGTTACAATATTATATTAGGCTTATAATAAGACTATCCTTGAATTACATACTTTTTATAAGTAGTTTTTACCACAGATAATTTCATAAATTCTGATATCAGCCTAGTACTTACTCTAAAAATCATAAGGAATTGTAAAAAAGATGCATATTGTTTTTATCTGCAGTCATTGGGAAGTTAAGGGGTATCTTCTTCAAGTAGCAGTGTTGAGAGTAGGTTTTTAAATCTTATATCCACCACTAATTTAAGACAACTCCTGCAGTTATTCCACACTAGTTTATTTAGGGTGTCATTTTCACTCCTCAATAGATTTTACATATTTCTCATATGCTTCTTCACTCATTAGGTCATCTAGTTCTGAAGGGTCACTCAGTGTCATCTTTATCAGCCAATCATCTTTATAACAAGATTTGTTTACAAGCCTTAGGTTTTTTGCAAGTGCCTCATTAATTTCAGTTACTTCTCCTGATAGAGGAGAATAGAGTTCACTGGCAGCTTTCACATTTTCCAAAGCACCAAACTCATCTTGTTTTTTCAATTTTGTCCCAACTTCAGGCAGACTACAATAAACAACATCTCCCAGAGCTTCCTGTGCAAAATTGCTGATTCCCACTGTTCCAATACCATTTTCTGTAGTTATCCATTCCTGTTTCTCTGTGAATTTACGGAAGGAGAGCAGAGCAGGTCCCATGCACAGCTTCAGAACAGCGCCCATCCTCACCCTCTAGGCAGGCAGAGCACAGAGGGCGCAGGGGCTGCATGCAGGCTGCAGGCCACAGTTAGCAAGCTCTGCATGCTTGCAGCACCATATTTGCAAGGGTACAGAGAGTCGCTCACGGCGCCTCTGCCCTATTTGTTGGTTTTTGTGATTAAAAATTTTTATCATGTTTACAATTTTAAAAAATTCTAATTCACTATGTGTTTTTCCAGAAAAATTATACTGAATTTTATACCTTTTTGGCTTACATGCAGATGATTGTATTATTTTTGTGATTTACCTAATAATGATATAAATGGAATTAGAGGGTGTCTAAAATTACTGTCCTTGAATTCTTAAAATAAATCTTACTTGGTGAATGATGTGTATTAAATAAAAACTTGTTGCTGTTTCATGTTTTTGTATATTATTTTACTATTTCTATATATAATCTTCATATGTTATTAGGCCTATAGTCTACTTGTTATCTTTATTTCATTTTGGAATTAAGGGTTTGTTACCTTTATAGAAGGAATTGGGATTTTATTTTTAATCCTGTGTCATGATATAGCTTAAATAACAGAGGAGTAAGAGAGGAATTACCTGTTCATTAAAGTTTTGATTGAATTACTCATGACACCCCCACACTTCCTTCTTTCAACTCTCCCACTCTTTCTCCTTTCATTTCCTAATACATTGCAATAGCTACTTTATTAATTGACAGATGCTGGAAATCAAGGTACCACTGAAATTTATTTTCACTTTAATTTGAATAAAAGCAAATTAAATACATAATTATAGGATGTAACACTGACATGTGCATCTCCTCTTCCTAACCATCTAAGGTGTATTTTGATGTAGAACAATTGTTTGAGTTTGTGTAGAGCACAGATGAGGCCAATTGTATATGCATAGCACAAAATCAAATTTGAACCAAAGATACCTCTCAGTAAAGAAGTGTCAGTTGCCTTATCACTTACAATGATTTCCATATTATATTGCAGTCTTTTTATTTTATTTTTATCTAATGACATTATTTGATGAAGTCTCATTAGCTTAAAAAATGTCTCCATTAGTGTTGTTTGGCTGTAGTGAATGCCTGTCAGAATGATTAATAGAAAGCAGTATGACATGTGATTACATTGTGAATATTAGGATATAATTGTAGGATGAAAGAAAATAACAAGTTTTCAAATGTCAGGAAAATGGGTACTTGAGGTTTACAATAACATTTCTAGTAATACTTTCAAGGTAAAAAATTTTAAATGCTGTGTCTTCTTAACTATATAATAATATAAACCCCTCGCTCACACCATCTACAGAAATTAACTCAATATGGATCAAGGACTTATATATAAGAGCTAAAACTATACAACGCTTAAACAGTTTGATTCCTTAAAATACAAAACATAGAATTACTATATTATCCAGCACTTCCAGATATATAACTAAAGGAACTAAAAGAAAAAGTTTGAAAATTATATATATATATATATATATATATTTTATATATATATATCTCAAAGTTCATTGAAGCACTATTCCCAATAGGAAAAAGATGGAAAGAATCTGAAAGTCCATCAATAGAAGAACAGATAGACAAATAGTTGTATATCCATACAACGGAATATTATTCAGTAATAAAAGGAATAATATTCTCATATACATTACAATATGGGTAAACTAATAAGCATTACACTAAATGAAAAAAAGCAAAAAAAACCACAAAAGGGCAAATATTAAATGATTACACTTTTATGAAATATCTATAATAGGCAAATTTATGGAGATAGAAAGTTCATTAAAGGTTATCAAGGTTTAAATGTGGGAGAAATTGGGAGTTATTGCATAATAATTACAGACTTTCTGCTTGGGTGATAAAGTTCTTAAAATTGGTACTGGTTATGACTGCACATTATTGTGAATATAATTAATGTCAATTAATTGTGCATGTAAAAATGGTTAAAATAGCAAGTGTTTTTGATATATATGTATATATATATATATACATATATATCACACACACATATACATATATATATATATATATATATCTCGTACCACAATCTTAAAAAAATAACATACCAAAACCCTTTGAATTATACATTTTTAATGGATGAATCATACTGTATGGGACATATACCTCAAGCTCTTAAACAAAAAAGAAAGGTTGATAAGTAATGGAAAACTTGCAGATGGCTTAAAAATTACCCTAACAATGAAAAACATTGATGTTAATGATGTATGTTAAGATTTTGAATAAAACCTTGTATAAAATACAATTATTTATATAACATTTTATATATGGTAATTTGTACTTTAGTGAATTAAATATTTCATTAAGATGGAAATATTCAATATTTAACTCCCCCAATTTTTGAGTCCTTTCATTGGAAAATAGATGATTCTTTTTATAGTTGGTATAATTTTCCATTAAGGCCTATTACTATACAGTAATAGTTTAGAGAAAGAACAAGGAATGTATTATTCCTCTCATTTTCCCATGATTCAGGATAAAAGAACTGTGAACTTAGAAACAGATTTGAGTTTTTGGACTGATAAATGAAAGGTATTAAGGTACCAAAATGACATGTAGCTATTCCTGTAGTGACTAAACATTTAGACCCCAAAGATCTGGTACGTTATATATTCTTTGTATTGTACAGATATCTGCATTTAGGGACTAAATTTTTACTCTAGACAATTTATATTAATTCTTTCTTACTTTTTTAAGGTAAGGAAAGTCTCAATATTCCTTTTGACTTCTTATAAGATGATGCCAAAATGCTTTTAAAAGCCTTTCAGATGCTGATTTTATAACTACGTTTGGTGATAATGTGAAATCAGAATAAGATATTTGATGCAAAACTTAAAAGCAAATATAAAGCTATCAGGTGCTAACACTACCTCCACCGCAATTATAGCATTCTTTTCTTTGAATATGTGCTGAAGATTAATAGGCATACTTTATTATGCCTTCTTTTTTAAAAAAAAATAAAAATAATAAGTAATGTCATCAAAGGAATGCCTGTCTGTTCCAAAAAATTTTAAAAAAAGTGAACGCTGTTGGTGCTATACATATTGTTTCTGAAATCAGAAGTTTACAAAAAAATTATATAAAGTATCCCCTTTACTTGATTTTTAAAGGACTATAATACATGTGTTAATTCAAAAAATAAAATTATAAAATTTACAAATCCACATAAGTTTGGGCTAAATACAGTTGGTCGTAAAATGAAAAACAAGCAATATGAAAATTATAAGGTTTCATTCAATTAAGGTAAACAGCACTGATTATATAATGAATAAGCATAAATTTCAACTTATATGTACCACACTTTCTTGAACATAGATATAACTTCATTTAAAAATCTTACATAAATGTTTATAATTTTAAAAATTTACATATTTTATTAAATCATCAAAGAAATAATTACTATCAGATCAGAGTTCACTAACCTTTTTGTTAGAATTCTTCACATTTGAAATCATTTACAGGCAGTGCTCTGTTTATCAAGAGCTAATTGCTCTCACTCTCCAGGTCACAGACAACTAGCTTGACCACTATCTCCAAAAGTAATCAACATACTAATGCTACTGCCTGGTGACTACAGAGAACTTTCTGAACTTATTTTCTTTAAAGATGAACACACAAACAAAATTAGAATAGACAAGTTATCTCTCCCCACTTAAAGGTAACAACTGTAAACATCCATACCTAGTTACTCCCAAAGTACTATTAATACTATCCAGAGAGTCAAATGTCCCTTTATACCCTCACCTGTATGGCCCTCATACAGGTTCTTACATCTTTTATCTGAACCATTCCAATGACCTCTTGTTTGTTGTTATAACTCAGTTTATACCCATTCAACCTATTCTCCATTCTGGTGACAAAGAGGTTTTTCTAAAATGTAAGTTTCAACATATTCTTTCCTTGTTTAACATCTTTCAAAAAAAAAATCTCATTTCCTACAAGAAAAAAAAACTAAATGCTTTTTATATGACAAAGATATCACCTATCCTACCTACTTCTCCAGATCTCTCTTGCAATTAGCCTCTCAAAATTCATTCTGTAGCCCAAGTGACCTACTAGCTAACTTGTTATAGCCATTGTGTTTTTACAGTAGAATAGATTAATAAATATTGATATGTATACAATGGACTATTGGTCAGTAATGGGAATGAACATACAACTACATGAAAAAATGAGTTTATTTTAGAAAAATAGTGGTGAATAAAAGAATCAGACACAAAATGCTACATACTATGATTCTATTTACATAAAGTTTAGTAAAAACCAAAAGTAATCTACAATGGTAAAGGTCAAAGAATAGTAGTTACTCTTTTTTCGAGGCGGCACTGGAATTTAACTCAGGGCTTTGCAAATGCTCAGTAAGTACTGTATACTGAACTACATTCCCAGTGTTTTTAAAATTTTATTTTGGACAGGTTCTTGTTAAGTTGCATAGGCAACCTCCAACTTGTGATCCTCCTGTTTTAGGCTCCTAAGCTGCTGGGAATAAGGTGTTGTGCCAGTGCTAGATTATTAGTTACACTTTAGGTTTGGGTTGTGATTGTAAGAGCATATTTGGGTTTTCTAAGATGCTGATAATATTCTGGTTTCTTGATTTGTATGCTAGCTACACGAGTATGTTCAGTTTTAACTTAATTAAACAGTGCCTATACTATGTATATATATATATATATATATATATATATATATATATATATATTTTTTTTTTGCATTCAAATAAAAGGTAAACAACAATGACCTCAGTGTCTTATCTTTGAAAGTCTCCCGAACTATGACCCTCAGATTTACTTCATTTTTGTTCCTAAAATGTCACATATATACCACTACTGAATCAATTGTTATATTTTATTCATCTATTTTTTTTCTTTTCAATAATACTTGTTCTGAAATATTTCAATCATAATTCTCTAGCCATATGACCCCAATCTTCAGTACAGTGTCTGGTAGTTAATAGGTACTCAAAAATGTTATGTAAATGAAGGTTTCTCAATATCTGTGTAATCTACATTTTTGGGCCAGATAATTCTTTGTTGTAGGGGATGTCCTGTGCATTGTAGTATAGATGTTTAGCAGCATCTCTGGTCTCTATTCATTAATTGTTAGTAGCATCCCTCAAACTGTCAAAATCAAAAATATCACCAGGCATTGTCAAATGTTGCCTGGGGACCAAAATTGCCTCTGAATGAGGAACACTTGTACATATACATGTTTTTTATGGGGAAATACAAGCTAAGTTTCAATTTTTTAACCTATAACAAACTTGGGTTCTGAAATGGTTTGCATGTTAAGGATGACTAAAAAGCACTGGAGGGAACGTTGAGCTCTATGTGCTAGAAAATGTTTATAAGATGCTTTCAATGTCTAGATAGTAAAATATAATCCACATTTACTGCATCTTAGAACAATGTTTTTTTGGAGTTTCCACATAGAAAAGTGAGTTTGCCAAGTAAAACAATTATGTAAATAAGATTCTATATATGCAATTTAAAAAAGAGTGCAAATAGTCATGTATACTCAATGTCCTAATTATAAGTCATTTCCCAAGGTCTGTATACATGAATAGGCCATTGGTTCTAAATTATGGAGATTTAATAAATTTCTGCCAAATACTTAATAGTGAAGCTTCCACAAGAAAAGGATAGCTACAAAAGAAACAAATGCATCAGTAATATGGAGAAAACTCACAAAGGGCAAATCCAGTTTATCAGAAAAAAAAGAATTTTTATTTTATTCACTTCATGCTTTAGGTTCAGAATGTATCTTTGAGTTGTCATACTGTGAATGATAAAATAATTGAGTACTTCTTTGTTAATGGAGTCTGAGAAAAGAGAAAGTGAATTGTTTTATATTTGTGATTCAAAATGATACAGCAAAGATATAAGTCAGAATCAGCCAAAATTATTTCTTGACAAGCAATTTCTTAGACTATTCCTCATAATTAGAATTAGTCTTTAAGAAGAGAATATGGATCCAATTTTATGTATAACTAGATTGCACCAATCAAAATATAAATACAAGGCAGGCCAAAACAGTAGAGGAACAGGATTAGGGGAGAGAAGAGGGGACAGAAGTGGGTAGTACTGGGGACTAAAAATGGAGCCAATTATGTTATATACATTTATGACTAGGTAAAAACAAACAAACAAACAAAAAAACCAAAACAAAAAACAAACACTGAGCCAAAAGAAAACTGTACAAAATAAAAAAGCATTTTAAAAGAAGAAATCAAACTTGACAATTATAAGAAAAGTTTTCATTTCTATAATATGCTAAAAAACATAATATTTTTGTCTATCAAATTTCAAGATTAAAAATGTTAAAGGATATGCAATCTCATAAACATATATGAATTTGTACATATATTCTAAGAAGGCAATCTGGCAACATGCATTATAAGACCTCACAATTTTGAGTCAGTTATTCTGTTTTAGGGAAATATTTCTAAAGTGATCATCAGAAGTTTATATGACAATTTATATACAGAGAATGCTTGTGATAGGAAATAGGAAAGAATCAAAATGTTTAATGGCAGAAAAATTAAATTATTCAGACCTTGTTTCTATTCTGCAATGACTGAAAATCCCATTTTTTTTAGAAGAGCTATTAAATAGAGAAGAGCTTACACTATGAGAAAAGGAGATAGGTTAAAGCAAAGGCTCTGGAGTTATGACTACCTTATACAAATTCTAGTTTTTTAACATGCTAGTTTCATGATCTACGCCAACATATTTAATCATCTAATTTTTCAAAAACTAACTTTCCATTTTGTGGTACTGGGGATCTACTACTGAATTACACCTCCAACCCCTTTTAATTTTTATTTTGAGATAGAGTCTTGCTAAATTGCCATCTCAAACTTGCTATCCTGACTCACCTCCTGAGTTGCTGGTATTACAGGTATGAGCCACAGTCCTTGGTTACTTGTTTTTCAGGTTAAATAAAATATTACATACAGTGCTTATCATAATGCTTGGCATAGAGTAAGTGTATAATACAGCTATTGTAACAATTAGGATATTATTAAGACCCTTGAGACATAAAACTGTATATATGATATATTCCCAATTGTGCAAATTAACCAACTAGTTCTAGGTATAATTGTGGACTGGGATAAATGATGGTTTTTATTTACTTCATTTTAGTTTTTCATATTTTCTAAATTATTGTTTGCAAGAAGCATATATTACTTTTATAATCAGAAAAACAGTATAGTTATTTTAAAAATTTATTAAAAAGATAATAGGAAAAACGTCATCTTTTCCTCCTCCTAAATGACTATGTAATTTTAGGTAAAAATTAGATTTTTAATACATATTCAAAAAGATTACCAACTTATGCTTTTATGAAATGCCTATGTGTGTGTATGTGTATATATATTAAATATATATATATATATATATATTAGTTTTTTTCAGTTATACATGACAGTAGAATGTATTTCGACATATTATACATACATGGAGTACAACTTCCTTTTCTTCTGGGTGTACATGATGTGGAATTACATTTCCTATGTTCATTATATGAACATAGGAAAGTAATGTCTGATTCTACTGTCTTTATTATTCCCATTACCCCTCCCTTCCCTTCATTCCCCTTTTGTCTAACTGAAAGCAATTCCATTCTTCCCTAGTCTCCTGCCCCCAATTGTGAGTTAGTACCCACATATCAGAAAGAACATTTGGCCTTTGGTGTTTTGGGTTTGGCTTATTTCACTTAGCATGATAGTCTCCAGTTCCATCATTTTACTCAAAATGCAATTTCCTTTCTCTTTATGCCTGAGTAATATTTCATTGTGTACATATACCACATTTTCTTTATCCGTTTATTTGTTGAAGGGCATCTAGGTTGGTTCCAGAGTTTAGCTATTGTGAATTGAGCTGCTATAAACACTGAAGTGGCTGCATCACTGTAGTATGCTGATTTTAAGTAATTTGGGTATATGCTGAAGAGTGGGATAACTGGGTCAAATGGTGGTTCCATTCCAAGTTTTCTGAGGAATCTCCATACTGGTTACACTAATTTGCAGTCCCACAAGCAATGTATGAGAGTACCTTTTCCCCTACATCCTTATCAACATTCTTGATAATTGCCATTCTCACTGGAGTGAGGTGAAATCTTAGTGTAGTTTTATTTTGTATTTTTCTAACTGTTAGAGATGTTGAAAATTTTTTCATATATTTGTTGGGAAATATGGAAACCAGAAGACATATTTTCTTGGTGATAAAAGAATACCTTCCTAAAGGTGGCGTTCAGTTTTACTTTGTAATGAATCACTAACCTGTATAAGAAATAGGATTTTTTTAAAAAAATTTTTTTGGTACCGGGGATTGAACCCAGGGGCACTTAACCACTAAGCCACATCCCCAGCCTGTTTTTGTACTTTATTTAGAGAATAGTTCTCACTGAGTTGCTTAGGGGCTTGCTAAATCGCTGAGGCTGGCTTTGAACTCATCATCCTCCTGCCACAGTCTTCCCAGCTTCTGGGATTACAGGTGTGTACCACTATGCCTGGTGACAAGTAGGATATTTAAGGAAGCTTTGTCTTTTATGACTCTCATGAAATCTATCTTAATTTTGATCAAAGTCAGTGAACAAGGAAAAAAAATAACTTTTCTTTTAGGATATTCACTTAAGTCTCTATAAGAGGATTATTACCTCTGATTATAAAGTATATATACATGAACTATTGTATTATGTCCATAAATATACCAAAGAAAGTCTGATTCCTGAACACGAGGGATCAAATCTAAGCATTTTTATGTTGCTGATATGAACAAAAAATATTCTCAGTTTCCTCATAACTACTAAATATTACAAGAAACCTAAAAAGCACTCTAAGATAAGTATAAAAATTTTGACATTGGCTTCTATTTTATAAACATCTAAGTACCTAAGTAGTGAAGTTTTCAGGCATTGATTCCAATGTTCATGAAATTAAAAATTGCTAAATTTGAATAAAGAAGATTTGTATCAAATACTTTATCCCTTGGAAGCAATTTATTTTCTTTTATTATTTTTTAAAATTACCTTTTGCAGTTGAAGTTGGACACAAAAACTTTATTTTATTTATTTATTTATGTGGTGCTGAGGAGCGAACGAAGGGCCTTGCATGTGCCAGGCTTGCACTCTACCACTGAGCCATAACCCCAGCCCAGCAATTTGTTTTCTTTCAATGACATCATATGACACAATTTTTTCATAGCAACATTGAAATATTTGATTATAGGAGGAAATGGGGAAAGAGATCACGGGATATAGAGAATGGTTATTAGTGCCTGTTATTGTTACTATATTCAAAAACAAAGAATAAAACTACTTTCACAAAATGTTCATGTAAGGAAAATACATCTTTCACATGTTCAACTATCATTTATTTGAGTGGGAGAAAAAATGAAAAGTTAGATGATGATCTGTATGAGAGTATTTGCCTACAAAGAATTGCCTGATTGCAAGGAAATTTAGAGGATTTTTGTTAGTAAATATAAAAAGACGTGAAGACTAATAAAAAGTGAGATAGAAATATTACCTTCTTGGGTTAACGTCACACAAAGAAAGCACATTATACAACTGTACTTTCAGTTTAGATTTCCTTGAAATAAAAATAGGAGCTCAGAGGTCACAGGAAAAAAGCATACTTAGTATTAATAAAATAATATTACTTATGTTTTCCTTTATCCTAGGTTTTTAAAGTATCTGCATAAGGGTTTTTTTTTTTTAACTTTAGAATGCTTTCCAGAATGAACACAAGTGAAGAACAATCTTTTGAAGTTTTTCATTATTGTTAAGAAAACAAACTAAATCTGGATGTAATTTCTATTTTAGTGTTTTTCTCTTGACATGAGAACTTTGATCTTCCCAAAGCTGTGTCATTAAAATCAACAACTTTACTAGGACAGTCAGGAGAGGGAAGAAAAACAGCTTATTAAAGTTTATCATAAATGCAGCTTTAAAGGAATCAGTCTGAAGTAGTCAGGAATAGGAACAAAAACAGACCTCAAGTCTGAGCCCACAATGACACAGAGAGAACAAATAAATTCCAAATTAAGGTGATTAGTTCATCAAGTATATAATAAAAGCCAATACCTATTTCTGAACCTTCTGACTGACCAGGAATTCGAGCAAGTATTAATTGATAGGATAAATTAAATCCCTGAACACTGTCAATATTGACTGGTACAAGAGCCGATGCAACTTAGGGCAAAAAAATTCCTCACTGTGTTTGCAATTATATTTAAGAACAAGCTCATGCATTCTAGTTATCTATTTATCTCTAATCTTTATCTACTCTTTTACTATACAAATAACATGTCTGGTTTTAGCTAATTATGTTTATTAAAAACTACCAATGAAATCTCTAATCTGTCACTAAAGGCACTAGACAATAAAATCAAAGACTTCTACTGGCATTTAAATTATTGTCACTATCTATAAGCTGTGATGAAGGTTTTTTTTTTTTTTTTTTTTTTTTTTTTGTCGTACCAGGGACTGAACTCAAGGGCACTCAACCACTGAGCCACACCCCGAGCCCTTTATTATATTTTATTTTGAGACAGGGTTTTACTAAGTTGCTTAGAGCTTTACTAAGTTGCTGAGGCTGGCTTTGAACTTGTAATCCTACTGCCTCAGCCTCCTGAACTGATGGGATTACAGGCAGGCACCACTGAACCTGGCTTGATGAGATTTCAATAAGAAGACATTCTTATTCTTCAATGTGCTATTGAAGAGATAAACAATTTCCTTATATGTAGCCACTCTGAACATTTACCTCAAAGAATTAGAAGAAAAGAACAAAATTTTGTGGATGGCACTAGAAATGAATTTTTTCTTAAATATCATTTTTCCTGTCCTGGAATGTAAGCTCCTTGAGAGCAAGGTCTTATAACTAGGTCACATACAATTGGCAAAATACATACAGAGCAGTGTTTCTTACCAAATTATGAAACAATTATTGTATGTACTGAATTAACTTCTCTCCCATGCATATAGAATAATACTAGTTTATGTATCACACATGGGAGAACTGAAAAGATGTTATTCAGTTTTATGTTTAGATGAGGAACCTCAATTGAGAAAGGGTAAATGAAGTATATAAAAATCATATCAAAATTGCTGAATTAATGAGTGCAAACATACATCCATTACTCTTTTAATCACTCCACTCTTAAGCTTCTTGAAGACAAAGGCCAATTCTTTGTAACTTTTTTAATTCCTGTAAGGTATACAAAATATTATATAGAGCTCAATTTAACTCACATTGTGAATCTGTTCTCCCCCAACCCTCTCACTTAAAATCATATCCCCAACTTATTAGGTTAGTATTCTGGGAGTAGGGCCTATGATTTTTTTTTTTTTTTGGTAAGAAAAGTCTCTATATTAATTGGTGGGTATCTAGGATGAAGGACCATTGAATTAAAAATGAATTCCCATTCCCACTGATGGTTCTTCTAAACAGCTAGGTTTCCTCATCTCAGTCATTTAAAATGCTGCATTTCAAATGTGTACATCTTCTCTATAAAAATCCACATTATTCTATTTCCAAGACATGGTATCATTCTAAAGTTGGCATAAGAAAGAACCAACAAACTTAACCTTCATCAGAATAATTTATGCTAACTTTCCAGCATCTAACATCTGTGTTAATTTAACTTAATTTTTCCTTTTATTCTTAACATATAGGGTCTTCAAAATCGTACCATTTGGCCCTTTTAGTCTTCCTAAACGTATATAATTTCTTCCCTTCCTAATACAGTATCTTGGACTTATCCATGCTTCTTGTTAATTATGTAGTTTTCTTATCTCTCTGCTATTAATTTTAATTTCCTCGAAAACAGACAAAAGTATTTAAAGCTACCAAATTAACTCCTACTCACATAACTAAAAGAACTGAAAGAAAATCATACTTGCACACCAAATATTCATAGCAGCATTATTGATAATAGCCAGAAGGTGGAAACAATCTGTGTCCCCAACAGATGAACTGATAAACAAATTGTAATATATACATCAATGGAATGTTAGTCAGTCTTTAAAAGGAATTAAATTCTGATACATGTTTGAATAGGAAGGAACCTTGAAAAGATTAAGTGACTTAAGACAGATACAGAAGGAGAAAAATTATGTTTCCATTTATATGAAGTGCCTAGAATAGGCAAATTCACAGAGAAAGTAAAAGTGTTTACCAGGAGTTGGGGAAGAAAGTAAATGGGAGTTTTTGTTTAATGCATATGAAATTTCAATTGGGGATGATGAAAAAGTTCTGAAAGCAGTGGTGATGGCTGTACAAAGTGTACTAATGCCACTGAATGTACTAATACCACTGAATTGTACACTTAAAATAGTTTTGTCATATATTCTTTATATAACAAATATTAACAAAATGATTTTTTAAAGCTAGTCAATGAATCTCTTGACTTATATAAAGTGGCTTTTATCTCCATTAAAGTAAAATTATTTAAAAAATCCTGTCTATACTTGCTTCCCATATTCCCTAAATTTATCATTCTCTTATTAGACTTTTTTCCTTTTCCTATTTGTTTTTATAAAAACAAAATAAAATTTAATATGGTTACTCGGCATTTTTCACATTTTTAAGCACAACAATGTTGTGGATATACACATAGAACATCTCAAATTTATATACACATTATGTGCATGCACATATACACACCTCACTTTATATCTCAGACTCTTGCAAATTTAATTCCCCCAAATTCTCTGCCTCTCATTTATTTGCAAGACTACAAGCTTTACAGTTCAGAAAATTTTATATTGCAACTTATCTTTAGATGCTAAGTATTATGTAAATAATGAGAAAATATCAATTTCAAAAGTCTACCCCCACACACAAAAAGACAGTTTAAAAGGAGCGAAAGATAAATACATCAAAAGAATCTCCAAAAAACAATATTATGTAAGCTATGGGGAGGCTAAGAAATGATATTCTCAAAGGAAAAAAAATGGATCAGAACTGAAAGCGACTTTAATCTGAACTACAAAGAAGCAAAAGATAATAACATTTATTATTTTTAGAGATGATACTTGTAAGTAAAGTTTCAAAAAATTCTCATGATTGTACTAAAAAGAATAAAAATTATCAGAGTAATCTGTTCTCATGAATCCCTGAAAAGTTGGGAAAAACAAATTAAGAAATAAATTTAGAATATCGAAAATAAGTGAAAGATCCCATACATAAGGAATAAATTAACATAACATGTGATGCAAAAATATAACTGAAGCAAGGGTGATAAATGATTTAGCCAAAAAAAAAAGTTACTAAATAAAGAGAAGAGTGTGAAGTTGTGTTTAAAAAAAAAAAAGCACAAAGGACAGGTGGTACTGAATTTAAAAAGTCAGTTTAGGAGTTAACTGGACTGGGGTATTAAATAGCAAAGTATTTTCCTATTTCAAAGATATATCTGGACAATATGTAGGCAGAATTTTTCTTGGAGGTAAAATCTGATTAAAGTGACAAGACAACAAAGGAACAATGCCAGTGATTTACTAGATGCAGGGAATTATAAAGGAGGCAATATGAGCCAATCAGCAAGTTGCCAAGTTCATAGGAGATGAATGCAATGTCTTAAGTAAATTAATGTGGCAGCCATGGGCAGCAAATAGACAAAGAAGGCCATTGTCAAGCAAACTCAGTCAGCAGTCCAACTCAGTGGCACAAGGCAAGTGGAAATAGACAGCAAAGTGCTAAACAATCTGCACCTACTTACAATATTACAGGCATAGATTTGACAGGGCAAGATCAGGCAGGCAGATGGCAGAGCATTTGGTAGGCCACAGTATAGGAGGATAGTAGGAGAGCAGATAGACAATGCTGGGCAATCTAAAATGCTAAAATAGCAGATGGATATGGCAGCACCCTGGCTTTTGCTGATAGACAAAGAATCAGTGAGTAGAGAATGGAAATTGTTCAGCAGATGAGTGAAGTGGAGGCAAAAAGGGGACAAAATCCAAAGGCAATCAAGCAGGAAGACAGAACAGTAGAGAAGCAATGGCAGATCATCAGAAGCATTTGGGGTAGGGCAGAGACAAGCTGTCAGCAGGGGAACAAAACACCAGTCAGGAAAAGTTGAGATTAAGAGTGAAACAGTCTCTGAATTGGGTGTATTCCAATTAGGAAACAGTAATCTATAAACTGCATATGAGAATCCACAAGAGAACAGCACACAAATGGAAATAGCAGATGGATCTGAACTCTATTGCCCAGGGATATAGAATAACCCTAGAACATAGATACATAACAATCCACAAGGAAATTAAACGGATGGGAAAAATGTGCCCAAGCAATATTTTTTTTAATGATGATAAAAGAAACCAAAACACTAAAAATTATTAATCTGGAAATGATTGGCTGGGATTGAAGTCTTCGCTTACCCCTTTCTGGAGCCCACAAAATGGGAATGTTGGGAATTTCTGCAGCAGAAAAACAGAAGAGAAAAGGGATTTCTGATTCCCAGTTTAAGGAAAGCAGGTCAAATTTAGGGCTGTATAAACTGGTTCAGGGAAATAAGAACCAGCCCGAACCTTCTCTTTTCCTCAGAATCAAACACTTCTGAGGTCTGAGAAAGGTTTAGGAAGCCCTCACCCCATCATTTCCCACAACCTCCCCTTTCACACTTACCTCCAGTGCAAACACTTTCCAGCAAGGAGGTATTTGGGAAAATTCACTCCCATGTTTACATCATGGCAAAAATCTGAGGAATGCCAACTAATGGTACTTTCTGTGCAGGTCAGGTTTCTGATCAGTGAGATTCTTCCTGCTTTTTGTGAGTGAGCAGAGGGGACAATTACTAGAAACTACCTACCTCTTTTAAAGTAGATAAGAAAAGAATCAGGGGTAGTAATAACAATTATACATAGTAATACCAGTAAATACTTTGGTAGTCTCATCAGTTCATGAATTTTAATTCAATTTATATGTTGATGACTATAAAAAATAAAACTTCTAGCCCAGACATTTCCTCTAAACTCCAGTTGTGTATAACTGACTGTAATCCAACATCTCCACTGAGATATCTAAAGGTACCCAGTTGCCATGACCAAGCAAAACTCCTGATTTTTCTCAAACCTACTCTTTACACACTCTTGTCTGTTTCAGTAAATGGTAACTCTATCCTTTCAATTGTTCAGGTCAACTACTATATCTTTTACCTGGTTTCATTCTTTCTCTTATTCCATCTGTTACTTCTACCTTCAAATTTACCAATAATCTACTTCTCTTGTGTGAGTCACTACCATTTTTCCTCTGGATTACTTTAATAGCTCCCAAACTGGTTTCCCTACTAAAATGTAAGGTCATGCCATGCCTCTGCTCCATTACAAGAAACATGATATGAAAGTTTTCTGTGATCACAGATTCCTCTGTTTCCTCTTTTATGTCTTTGCTCAAATGCAACTTCCTTGAAGAATGGACTATTTTAAATTATAATGCTCATTCCTGCCTAGACTGTCTAAACTCCTTCCCTGATTTATTTTTATCCACTAAAATGATCATCTCCAATACTATGCATTTTTTCTGTATTCTTATGTTTGTGTTCCCTCATTAAAATGTAAATTCCATAAAGGTAGGGACTTTTTAAATTCTAATTAGTTATACATGACAGTAGAATGCATTTTGACATATTATAAATAAATGGAGTATAACTTCTTATTCCTTTGGTTGTATATGATGTAGAATCATACATCATATACACCACTACACCACTCTGTAGTCATATACGTATATAGGTTAATAATGTCTAATGCATTCCATTATCCTTCCTTCCCCCATACTCCTCCCCTCCCTCCCCTTACCTCAATAGGTAGGGACTTTTTAACTTCTTTGTTCATTGTTATTTCCTGGATACCTTGAACAGTGCCTGTCATATATACATAAATATAGCTGTTATATATTTGAGTGGGGTTTCTCATTTCTTAACCTCAAAATTTGGGCACATTTTTCTGAAAGCTCACATTATCATGAGATTTTGGAATAACAGAGCAGATAATTCACAGTTGGATAGGAATATTCTAAAACAGAAGTTGGCAAACTGTAGCCCATGGACCAAATCCTGCCTAGTGCCTGTGTTTTTCGTATAGCCCACAAACTGAGAATGATCTTTACATTTATAAATCATTCAAGAAAATCAAAAGAATATAATTTCATGCCATGTAAAATTATATGAAATACAATTTCAGTGCCCATAGCAAAATTTTATTGAAGAAAACCTAGGCTTATTCATTTATATCATCTATGACTGCTTTTGTGCTATAGGTCTGGCAGAGTTGGATAGTTGTGACAGGCCAGATGAACCATAAAGACTCAAATATTTACCATCAGATTCTTAAATAATGTTACTAACCCCTGTCCTATGGTATTTTATAGACTATAGCTTATTAATAATGCTGTTGCCACTGTTGTCCATAATATAATTCTGAAAGTGCCTATATACTAGGATTTGCTTTCAATATTATGTAAAACCATCCCTCTAAATATTATTTATTTCTGCTGGTAATACTCATCCATGTATCTGTCCACAGACTGGTACCATTTTAGAAGACAGGATATAGTACGGGTAACTCTTGAAAATGGCAAAAAAAAAAAAAAAAAAAGGGAGAGAATGTAAAAGAAAGTACATAGGGCTTACAAACAGAACTCATATCAAAGTATCATATAAATATCCAAACTTCTATATAAAATGTTTAAGAACAGTGGGAACTCTGTATTATATAACTTAATTTTGAACCTCATCAATGGAGTTATTATTAAAGTGACCTTATTATAATAGGGCTGCATTAGGTAGTCATGAATCATAGTAAGCAAGAGACACATTATAATAGGACTCCATTTCATTTATGCAAAATTTAAAACTAACAATTATTTTCTCATTGGTTCCAATACATTTTGTAGAAAAGCATTTTTAAACTCATTTTTTTAACATTTTTTTTTTAGGTGTAGATGGACACAACACAATGCTTTTTTTTTTTTTTTTAATGTGGTGCTGAGGATCGAACCCAAGTCCTGCCTGTGCTAGGCGAGCACTCTACCTCTGAGCCACAATCCCAGCCCTAGAAAAGCATTTTTAAAAATTTGTAAAACTACTCAAAATCACATCCTAATAAAAACTGTCCTACCATATCCTTTCATAAAATCTCATCCTTAGGATTATTGCATGTGAGGAACAATTATATTATTTGCTGCAAACAAACTTATGGGAAGGGGTGAAGAAGCTAAGGAAAGATAAACTATTCTAGTGACATCTATCACTATAATGCTATCTTCATTCTATGCAGAGGAATATAATTTTTTGCCTTTTTTTAGTATCAATTAGTACTCTCAGCATGATCAACTGCTTCTTCTGTATTTTTGGTTTTGATCTTTGTTTCCCCTCTCTCAGTGAAGCAAATAACAGGTTATCTTCAAACTCCAAGATGTTTACTGATGTTTTTCTGAGCATCTTGTGAAAGAATTTGGATCCTTTCTGAAAATTGTCATCAGTGAGTCATTAATGATTATTTGAAATGGTTATTCCCTTCACTGGACATTTCTTCTCTACTCTAATAATATTGATGCTTTCCCCAAGTTCCAATATAAGCAAATAATATTGATAAAATTATTAGAATAATTCCAAATAATTTATTTTATAATTTGTATCCACTTTTTGACTTGTTATCAGTTTCCTCCTATGGTAGGCAGTAACATAAAATTACAAATATTCTGCCTTTCTAATACAGTGATATTCTGAGAAGTTCATAGTAATTGACAGATATAAACCTATTTGTTGTCACCTAATTACATTTTGTGTAAAAAATAACATGGCCATTTTATAGATGGATATCTAATACATAGAGATAAATTTACATTCTTGCTTTTAGAAAGTAATGAAGAAAGGATATATTAAAATCTTCATTCCTGTGACTTTCTAGATAAATCTGCCTTTAGCACTTTTTAAAAAATTCATTTTGTTTAATAATTTGTTCTTGACAAAACATAAAATAGATATTTAAAAGGAATTGTATAGTATTTTTTTACTGTTTGAAATTGAAATACTTTTAGCATTTATATTTGCAAAATATTTAATTATTTTTATTGTCAATGTGTTAGCATGTATTTTGTAAAACCAAAATATTCTGTTATGCCAGCCTCCATTCATTTTATAACATTGGTCTTGGAAGGCTGAGCTGAAATGCTGACTTCAAGCATCTATCATTGATAAATTTAAGGTAAAATAAGCATTTAGAATGTCTTTTCTGATACTTCTTTTTTTCCTCTATTATACTACTGTCTTTAGTTACTATTCTACTTATTTTTTTCCTCCATAGGAAATTTTTAAAAATATTTTTTTCAAATAATTATACAGTAATGCTCTTTTTTTTTTCTATTACAGAGAACGAAAGACAGAGCTGGGGTCATGGCTCACTGGTAGAGCACTTGCCTTGCATGGGTGAAGCACTGTTTTGTTTCTGAGCACCACATATAAATAAATGAATAAAACTGAGTTCCATCAACAACTAAAAAAATAAAAATAACAATAAAAAGAATGGAAGACAAATATCCAATGGAGGAAGCAATAATTAATGATTATTTTAGATGATAAAAAAATTCCCAAATAGTTATACAGCATATATGGTTTTTAGAGTGCTATAGATTAGATGTGCTTTATTATCCCAAGGGTTCATGTGTTTGAGGCGTGGTCCTTAGCCCACTAATGGTATGAAACTTTTAAGAAGTGGGGCCTAGAAGGAAGTCCTTAGAGGAATTTATTAGGAGAGCTGTCCTCAAAGTGACCCGAGTCCTCCCAAGAGTTTGTTGTTATAAAAGACTGAGGTTGATGGCCAAATTCTTCTGTGGTTTTCTATCTGACAATGTCACCTCTCCTCACTTGCTCCCACCATGATGATGTCATTAGTTCCTCAGAAGAGACTAAACCAGTAGGCTACCTGATCTTGACCTTTCAACTTTTAAAACTGTGAACTAAATAAATTTCTTTTCTTTATAAGTAACCCAGTTTCAGTTATTTGTTTTGATTACAAAAATCGACTAATATAATGCCTTAATTATATTAACTCACATAACTATTCTATGAGGTACATATTCTTCTTCATTTGACATAAGAAAACGTAGATATAGAAACTTAAGTTGTGTTAAGGTGGACATGAAATTCAAATCCAAATACTTTGTGCTTTTAATCACTGTTACATTGATTAATAAATCTTTAGAGAACACTATTTTTCTAGTTAGAACTTCAATTATTTGAATTTGCCATCATTTGTATTTAATTAATTTGTATGTTTACTAAAGGTATGAACTCTCTTCCCTATAATGGCACCATAAAAGCTGAGAACATATTGTGGTATAGAGTAGGCATGCAATTAAGATATATCTAAAGAAAACTGAAGACATGATTTTATGTGAGGGTTTTTCATGTATGAAATTTTTGGTTTTGCTTCATTCTCAAAATTCCAAAATTGTGACCCAAAGGAGTAATGTACATTTCCCCTTAGTGTTACTATGTGGAATAGGGCCCTTTCAAATCTATAGTTTTAAATCCAAGGTCACTTATTGTCACTAATTATTTATTTAAATGATACCATTTCATGCTTGTAATTTACCCCCAGAACCATTATATGATTGAGGTGTTTTTTTTTTTTTAAATGGATAAATAAAGTAGAGGGTATAGAAATTGGAAAGTTTGTGGCTGGTAGGAAAAAAAAAATGAATGTAAAAGCAATATAAAAGTAAAGTGAACTTAAAGGGAAAATGCAATATTTTATTTCAAATACTTTCATTGAAAAGAGAAATTTGAGCTTTTGTGTACTGCCAAGTGTAAAATAAACAAGTAGTAGAAATCATAAGGTTACAGATTTCAGTTTGAAGTGTTTGAACTTTGAAACAATTGGAATTTTCTGAGCAATGAACTTTCAGGTGGAAGAAGTGGTAAATGAGATGTTCAGATAAAGGCTGGGAATGATAAAAAACGGGCCTGCTAGCGCTTTAAATATGATGGTATTTAGTTTCTTCAAACTATAAGATATTGTGATTTTTTTCTCTATTATTATAAAGTTTGTAATTTTTATAAAATGCTTACTATACACTAACTGTATACAGCACTGACAAAATCTATGATTAAATATTTCTTGATTGTTTTGATTCTGAGAAAATATTGGCAGAAAGGTTCCCAGACAACAAAATCGAAACTTGGTGTGTTACAGAAGTTTAAAATATGCACCCAAATAATGGTGTGGATAGTTAATAGATTTGCAGATTAAACCAGGACTCTCTCTCTCTCTCTTTTTCCCACATGCTGGGGATGGAATAAATCCAGGACATAAAAACAATCTTCAATAAGATTGAAATTTGTTTTGTTGGGGAAAAAATGCCAGATGTAAAAAAGGATATATTTTAAGTGAGGCTTGTGACTATATTGCCTGATAGTGGACTTAGCAGTTGTAGTTTCCAAGATATCTTTGAATAATGACAATTACTGTTTCTCATCTCTATATATGGTACCACTCTGTTATAAGAAAGTAATAAAATAAAATAAGTTAATCCATTGTTCTATATAAAGGGGAATTTTCTGTCTACCCAGGAACACTTTACATTTATATTCAAATGTATCTTGCGCATATATTTTCCCTTGCTCCTTACTCTCTTCAGTGATGTCTTCTTTCCTAACCAGAATCCTATTTTTCTCTTTCAAATTTTAATTTAAATTCTACTATCATAAAAATTTCACAGATACTCAGTTCTCTTTTAATCTTTCGGCCTGAATTGACTGACCATTTCATTATTAGGTTTAAATTTTCTTGATTTGTTATTTGACCACTGTAGGAGTACTTTAGCACTATGCTCAATAAAGGACAAGGCACTTCATAAATATTTGTGAAGTTGAACAAACACAATGAATGATGTTCATAAAAAACTGGAA